>NC_037092.1:5000-360000 GCF_002994745.2 Rosa chinensis | reverse complement strand
AGACGACAACAACAACAACAACTTTTAACACTGTAAAATTAATGAAGGCCGGATCACTCAGCTGGAAACTTTTTCCCATGCCATGCCACAAAGGCAGCGAAAGGCACAGGATGAGCTAGGTAGGTACGTACGGTTTTACATGATGGCGCACGCTTGGGGATTTTCTTCACTGAAACAATCGGGGCGGGTCACGCAGTAACTAGTAGTATAGTTCCTCCCACCGCCGTAACTATCATAGACCGGCCTTCCGTAGTAGCCATCGTACTCTATGTAAGGGGCAGGTCCACCGTAACCGTACCCAGTTTGGCAGGGACCACCAGGATGCCCTCCGTAACATTCCATACAACACGGGTTAACCATCACCGCAGGTGGAGCTTCCTTCGGCTTCTCGGGCTCTTTGGGTTTCTCTTTAGGTTTCTCGGGCTCTTTGGGTTTCTCTTTAGGCTTCTCCGGCTCCTTTGGTTGCTCTTTAGGCTTCTCCGGCTCCTTTGGTTTCTCTTTAGGCTTCTCCGGCTCCTTTGGTTTCTCTTTAGGCTTCTCCGGCTCCTTGGGTTTCTGATCTTTAGGCTTCTCCGGCTCCTTTGGCTTGGGCTTCTCTGGCACTTTGATCTCGATGCTCTTAATGGCGCCACCTCCTTTGCAGCATAGCTTGTCCCTGATCTTTTCAGGACTGCAGCAGACCACTTTGATGATCACCAGGTTGTTCTTCTCGTCGTACGTCTGGTCTCGTATTTCTCTTGTTCACAAAATCCAACCAATTAATACCACAAATCACTCAGTTTACGTTTGTTTTTCACAATATATATATTAATGAACCGAACTAACTGGAAGAGAAAAGAGAGACTCACGAGGGAATTTACAGAGAACTTTCTTGACCTTCCTGTAGCATTTTTCACACTGAAGGTCCACCTTCAGAATCATTATCGTCACCTAGATGAATCATTTGCAGAAATTAGATAGATAATTAGATATACAAAGGAGGTTTTTTTTTTTCTTTTCTTTTTCCTGCAAAACAAGAGGTGCGCGCGTAATTAAGAATTGATCGAAGTAGATGTTTTCTGGTTTGAAGATGAGGAATCGAATCCATCAGGTTCTGTGTTTCTGACAGAAGAATGAATGATGGCCGGATTGAGTGATGTGTGAAAAAATATTGAAGAAGAAAGAGCCAAAAACTTGAGAATTAAAATAATTAGTAGCAGCCACAAAAAAATAGATATTGAGAGGAGCAGAATTGATTAAATGGGTTATGTTATCTACTTATCTATATCATAAGGAATCGAAAAAGAGATATGGAAAAGCTAGCATAAACAACTTTCTACTGACTACTGCTTAGAGAAATACCTTTTCCTTTTCCCCCATTGTTGTAGAAGTGAGTGCTCGATCAGATGGGATCTGATACTCTGAACACAACCTCCGCTAAAATGATTGAATAGGACGGGAGTCAGTCAGTGCATGAGCCGAGTTGGCGTATATAAATTGGGCTACTGGGACTGAGTGGAAGAGAGCAGGAAGAGATAGAAGGAGGAGCTGGTTGTTATAAAAAATTATGACAAATTGTTTCTCAAGAAACAAAAGAGGTGATGATTTGGTACGTACACCAAAGAGCCAGCCAATGAGATGGCGACACGTACGTCGTTATTGGATGTTGATTTCATGCTTCGATCACCGACGTTGTCGCTATAGGGAAAATAGTGGCGTTTCTGATGGCTAAAGTTCGCAAAATTCGCAGTTGCATGTGCTGGCTTTGATTCACCCACCTTACCTTCCAGGATCCAATAAATAATATTCATTATAGTACAAATATTGCATCAAATTAAAGTAAAATTACATCCCAAGCGAAGCTGCATCATATAATTCGGACCAGAAAAAGAACACTCTAAATCTATCATAATAAGGGTGCGCTTAAATAGGGTTAGTTTGTTGGTCAATACCTCAATTAATTGTTACATGATCGTGATCATAATCAAAAGTGGAGTAAAATTATATTGCAAGCTAGCTTAATTAGGATAGTTGGTTCATACTGAAAATTATTCTATGCAGCGACGGTGTAAATGACACGACACTTATGAGATGATATCAATCCTTAATATTTATAATTAATATTTTTATTAATAACCTAAAAATACATTCAATATAATCTAACCATTCATATATATGTCGATGCAAGTGCACGGCCCGGTTACTGAGAGAGCTTCTTTACCGGGTGTTTTACCTGTGGCTTCCGTAGCTAGCCAGAAGAGATAGATGATGGATTAATTGAGTCAAATATTGCAATAATTATGGGATCATGCACCCACATGGCACATGGAACATCCCACAGCTGTCCCCGGATCGATCCAGTTGCCCCATCCATGTTGGACTAGCTAGGTAACTAATTAACTAGGTCGACCTAGTACTCGAACATCTCAACTTCAATTATTCTCGATCCTTCTTCTTATTATGGTTAAGTAATTAATAGAGAATACCCGCCAGTAATTACAGGTTCTGGACTGGGAACACTCAAGTCAAAATTAGTTTAAGTCATAGCAATTCAAGATTGCAATGTTGACATATATATATGCACGGAAATGATGGATTGAAACTTTCAAAATCCGGGGGCTCCAGAAATTGACGACTGCATGCGCTGTCCTAATAGTAATACAGAGACATTATACACCCACGGGTCTTCTAGTACCTCATCATCACACCAATCTGCTTCCATGAGTTCCATCACTATATGTTTTTTTTTTATCTGGGCTTCCATCACTATATGTATGATAACTTTCTTAATTTCCGGATTAACCTCATCCTAATTCAAAATTAGTATTATACAAATGATTTTATTGTCCTTTGTCTCTTTATTAAGGGTTTATTAAGGATGCTTTAACTTTGCCTCCTTGATTTGATTCTTCTTTAAAAAAAAAAAACAAAACAAAACAACAAGAAGAAGAAAGCTAGGCCTGCAAGCATAATTAGCTAGTCTGTATAATATCTTGCCCGCACAAGCATATTTAGTGTATTTATTTCAAGTATTACTATTATTTGTTGCACAGATTATATGGTTGGTAGTACCAACTACTCTACTAGGTATTAATTACTTACTGCACCAAAAGAAATTAGTAAGCAGAAGCGAATTAAGTGTTTGTCTTGATCGGTGGTCTCAACTCTCACTTACGTAACTCGATCACTCACGACTCCACCTAGACCTAGAGCTGGTGTCTTGATAAGAAAGTGATTTGTTAATAGAGCCACCAAATAAATTCAACAAAGTCCTCAGTGGTGGCCATGGGACAACAACATTACGCAACTTAATTTGGCTCCATGCATGCGTGTGATGCTTTACAAATATTTTTTCTGCCGACAATTTCAGAAATGTTACAGGCCCATGCCAAAGTCCACACATTACCAAGAGTTTGCCTTCCACTTAGCCCAACACAACGGACAGAGGCCTACAACCCAAGGCTTCCAACTAATTCAACTGGGCCTGATCCATGCAATTAAGAATCACACAACACATTACTCAAGTCCCAACCTGGGCTTCCGTTAAATTCTGAATAGAATAACTCGATCCATACACGATGAAAAGGGCCAAATATATCGACGACAAACACGACCTGCTTAATACGAAAGTACAACCCGTTAATGAAACAGTATGAAGTTTGAGCCCTAAACCAATTTTTCAATGAGTGATAATATTCATGTTCTGATATCTTTACTTGCGTCTTCCGACGATGCATATTGAACTCTAAACGACTCATTTTCAATCTTGTTTAGACGCCATTTATTCTCCACTGGAACTCGTTAACATTGTCTCGTTTCCAAGTCGTGATAACAATTAACAAAATTAACCATCTAAAGGAAGAAATAAAAATGGAAATGAGCTCCCATCGGTTAATGAATGATACAGTTGATCTGTTGATGTCGCTAAAATATCTTCCCGATACAAGTCTAACTCAAATCAAATACTCTGAAACTAATCGGAGTGGTGGGGTGGCTTGGCTTGGCTTGGCTATAATATGCATTGTATGGCAAATAGGGCAATTTAGCCAACCGTATATATCGACCTGCAAGTCTATATCGTACGGCCTTTGTTGATATATTGGTAGACGAAATCGATCCAATCCATCGGTTTCTGTATGGCCAGGTTTGGATCGACTTAATCATCATGCATCCCCAATTTATGGCCTTGTGTTTATTGGTGTACTCCGTCCTTTACCCCTCGATCACCTCTTCCCTCCATTAAGTTGCAGTAAGCTAGCCGGGAAGGACCACCAGTTACGTCAATTTATGAAGTTTTGGTGCTCTGGAATTATAACGAGCTTTTGCTTTCAGGATTCCAGGAGATGAGATTTCAGAATCACCCTTTTGATCCATAAACAAAAAGCTGTGCTGCTTTCGACCTCTTGGCACCATCGTAATATCATTTTCTTGCTTGTTTTGTAATAAGCATGCATCTGATCTATAACTAAATTAAACGAGTCATCATTTAGGCAAATTCATGCAGCAAGACCCATGCAAGCACAGCATCGATCCACTAAATCTATACAGGAGCTGCGGAGCTAGTTAAGAATTGGCTAGCTGATCTGCTGATCGAGTGCATTTGCATTCATCTTTAATTGTTAGTTTGTTAGGTGCTGTGTTCGTTTATGATTATTACCGAGCACTTAAAGAACCGAAAGTGAAAGAATTACGTACCATATAGTTCTAAAAGGGATCGTTAGGGATTGGGTAGTCAAATTTTTTGGCCTGTTCTCGGTGTTTGCGAGCAGTCTTAGTATTTGCCCTAAAGAAAACCCAAGATTTTGTCTGGGATACTTTCATGATTGATTGGGTGTCTAGTGGGTTGTGTAACAAGAATGGCCAATATACCAATCACATCCATTCTTTTCTTTATCTTCTTCTTTCTTGTTTTGGTTACTATGCTTTCTGGCTAGATTAGCTTGATCATGGCTTCATGAGTCACTACTACTCTCATTCCATCGGAGACTAGATAATACAGATGATGTTAATCAGTTAATGTCTTAAGGTGAATGGTTTTGGCTAGATGGTCCCCACTGGATTCCCGCCACCGAAGTTAGGGATTTTAGTCCACAAGATAATCACATTGTGTATGTGCTTTAGGGCATGGAATCCAAAACCCCGGGACCCCGGCTGGTCTCCTTTGCATTCACTGTGACACCCTTTCTTTCCTCCTCCACATAATGCTTCTTATTTTCCTTCGGCTTAATTTCTTCTGCAATCTATCATAATCGTTTCAAAATATGATTTTAACTCTCAACAAGTGCAACATTGTAGTTTGTTCAACAAATTTGTTTGATTATAATTGAATGATTCAATTATATATTCTTAGTCTTTGAAATCATATCAGATTAACATTTTGTGACAAATTTGAACGAAGTAGTTAACTTTCTATCATTTTATGATTGGGTTAATTCCCTCATGATCAGTGCTAGCTGCTGCTACTGATTGATGATTTCCACTACAAAACTAAAGAAAAAGATGAAGCATATTGACATTTGATTTGAAAAGGGGTCTTATCTGCACCATGTCTTAATTAGACTTGGTGTAAAGTGAGGATAGCTTTTTGTTTGATTATATAGAAAGTGATGCATATGCATATTCTGAAAGGAAAATAATTTGTGGGCTCAATGAGGCCTAAGATTTGTGGGCTCAATTTTAGGTGTCATGTCATGTCACCTATACACATTACTTATTCTTCAAATCATGTCATGTAACTCTTGAGAAAAAAACCATCTTATCCTTCCAAAATCTAATAACTCTAAGTTATTTTGGCTTTCTAAAAAAAAATTATTTTGGTTTTTTTATTTTCATTACACTCATGCTTAGATTTAAACAACAATTTTTTTTTTCTTCAATCAAGAATAGAAAAATTTAATGTAATTCAATCAATGGATTTGCACATATATTCGATCACAACAGATTTGCATAACACATGTATATGAATTCAATGTTTGTTGGGTTCTTGTAAATTTTGAAAATATAATGTGAAAAATATATATTCATATGATTATATATATATATATATATATATTCTTTTGTTCATTTTTTCTCTTTATGTAGCTAGGGTTTAAACGTTATATTTGAGTTTATTTTTTCTCATATATTTAGATTGTAGATGATACTTAATGACGGCTACTAACATGAAATTTTTTCTTACCTCTTAATTTAGACATACGTATTTTCTAAAATCAATTTATTAATGCTATTTTTTTGGATGAAATTAATCAATATTTGGAAAGAAAAGTTAATGCCTATTTATTGACACCTAATTATATATATTAATGCTATTTGGAAAGAAAAATTATAGGAAAGAATTTAATTAAAAGAAGAATTCTACAAATGATCATTCAACTATGACTCATTCGACACTTTGATCACTCAAGTTTTAAATATATCACTTTGGTCACTCAACTATTACATTGTCAATCACTTTAGTCACCCAAATGACATTTTATCTCACTTTGATCACTTCTCCCAATCATTCTAATACATATTTCTCAATTTTTCACAATTGATTGGACGAAAATATCATTAATATTGTGGCAAATAATTTTTTTTAATGAAAAAAATTAAAGAAGTGACTAAAATGAATAACATAGTTAAAGTTGAGTGACCAAAGTGATATATTTAAAAGGTGAGTTACTAAAGTGTCAAATAGGTAAAAGTTGAATGACCATAATCACAACTCCCTTAATTCAATAAAGAAAAATATTGGTCAAAGAATTTGTAGACATTTCTCTTAAATTAATACATAATTAATAGCTTATCTTTTTTTTAGTCACCTAATTAAATTTATTATTATAATTGATTCACCCCCTAACATCTAAAAGGAATTATGAAAATGTAAAGTTGGTATTGCAATAGTATAATGTGGCAAGATATATTATATGAAATTGAAAATAAATTTTATATATTTACTTACATAGCATGACACTTAGAATGCCTCAAAATCTTAGGGCTCATTGAGGCTCTATATTATTGCCCATTATGAAATCTTATCACCATTACTTGATTCACTTCAATAGCCTTTTTGGGTTAGCTATTCATCCTTAATTTGCTGATTTATTAGCTTTTTCTGTATCTTTTACTTTCTAGCTAGCAATGAATGCCAATGATCAGAGAGTATCCAAGAGATTAAACTATCATTAATTTGAATATATATACTTCTTTTTTTAGTTGAGTTTTTGTAGATAGCATTGGCTTTTCTTCAACATAACAAAGTAGATACACAGTGATCGAGTTTTTATAGCAAAGGAATAGTGTTAACCTTTCTGTTACCCATTCATCTGGGTTTGGACGTTTGGTAAATGATTGTTCGTCCTGGTCTTCAATAAATACAGGGCGGTGCTGTGTCCTACGTAGACCCCGATATAGAAGCCATTTAGAGGGAAATGAAGGGCAAATAATGAGCATGTGAGTCAGCATGGACGTATTGTCTAGTCTGCATTAAACAATTCCACGTCAGATATGGGGAGTTTCCCTCGTAAAATAAATGTCCTTGTGTCCCTTCCTTCTCCCCACTCCACTCCCCAAGATTTCAATTCATTTCAATTCAACAACCACAGCAGAGTGAAAAACTAGTGGCTATATTTCTCTTGCAGTTGCAGAAAGCAGAAGCAGAAGCAGAAGCAGAAGCAGAAGCAGATCCAACTTATTATCTGCATCTTCCAATCAAAAATATTCAACGCTAGCCGGCCAACTTTCTGAACCAAAAGTACTTTTAGAATCAAGCAGCTCAGCTCAGCTAGCACAGAAATGGGTGAAGTAAGTATTCATGTGAACTGAATGTCCTCTTCTTGATTTGTCTCAACGTACAGTACTCTTGTTTTGGCTAGCTCACAGTTGTTCTCACCATAGTTTTAAACAAAAATGTTTGATAGACTAGTTTTCATGCATCCTCGATCTCCAACTCCGGCTTTTATTAGTTGTTGGTTTCACTGGCATTTCTACTTAGATGGATATAATTAATGTCGCTTGGATCTGAACAGGAAAACAAACCAGAGGAGAAGAAGGAGGAAGAAAAGAAGGAGGAAGAGAAGAAGGTAGAAGAGCCACCGGAGATTGTGCTCAAGGTCGATATGCATTGTGAAGCTTGCGCCAGGAAAGTTGCTAGAGCCTTGAAGGGTTTTGAAGGTCAGTTCACTCCAGTTCTTCTTTCAGCTTTTATTAATATCAATTATGTTCTATAATATTCATTCAACCTTAAATTTTGAATTCTCAGTCTCTCTCATCCACTTCTCCAGCTCAGTTTAAACAATAATTTAAAATTAATAACAGACTGAGCCAGTAAAACAAAAATTTTGGATTATATATGAACACACACACACATATATATATTGTTTAGACTTTAGACTTGATGTTTAGCAATTTTCACGTTTAAATTTCTGAGAGAAAATGAAGATTTTGTAATTAATTAAGGATTAGGAAAGGGTAGGTGGAATTAATATATAATAATGAATTGAATCTGGGTGCAGGAGTTGAGGATGTAACTACAGACAGCAAAGCGAGCAAGGTGGTGGTGAAAGGCAAAGCAGCAGACCCCATAAAGGTATGCGAGAGATTACAAAAGAAAAGTGGCAAAAAAGTGGAGCTGATTTCACCTTTGCCTAAACCAGTCGAGGAGGAGAAGAAAGAGGAGCCCAAAGAACCAGAGAAAAAGGAGGAGAAAAAAGAGGAGGTAACTAATTGCTCCATCTCTTACTTTAATCAACTCCATCAATTCCTTCATTCTTTTTTACCTCATTGATCTCCAGGGAAGTAAAATAGTGAAAGCTCGCTCGGATTGTTCAAGTAGTTCAACTTTTTGGCTTTTACTGGCTGTGGACTCAGTTCCCTAGCTAAAACAGTGAAATTTAAAATGATAGTGGCTAGCTAACTAAGCTGTGAGTGTGGGACTCGGTGTTTACAATGCTGACATGAAAGTAACAATTCAAAGTCAGCAAAATGACTCCCCACCCATGGCCACCATTCCACACAGTAAGCTAACTAGGCACACTTCACAAGATTATATCAACTTGCCAGTCACTCTTTCACTACCAATAGCAACATGACACAATTAATTTTTGTCAATTGCTAGCTAGCTTTGACCCACCACCTTTCACCACTCACCTCTCACCATGCTGTGTTGTTTCTCTCATGTTTAGTAACCATGGCCATTTTCCATACAAATCTTTTGCCTGATTGCCTCAAAGGGGTAGGAAACTACCAACAGTAATTTGATAAATAACTCCAGGGCTCCAGGCCATGAGGCCATGCCACAAGATTTATTATTAAAAGCAAACTAGCCTGATTGACTGATTCCTTGTTAGGAATGATATGATATAATGAAAAAGAAAAGCTGAAAAGAGGTGATGTGCATCTAGATTCTGGATATAAGCAAAAGCAAGCCAGCCAGCCATCCACGTATCATCGAGACTGCTTCTTCATTGTCGTACCCGTATGGTTTTTAGTTTTTTACTATCCTTTTCCCACTCACATTGGAAGTTGCGTCGACTCCGTTGGCATGGCCTCACCATGCATGTGACTCCACCTTAATTTGCTCTCCTCCGCTCCATTTATCCAGCTCTTTTTTTGATCCTTTGCCTTTTGCTAATCCAACCTTTACCCAAAATCCTGAAACCAAACAAGTCTCGGATTCTTGTCCCCAAAAAAAAAAAAAATCTCGGTTGCACAGGACACACGCACTCAGCTTAGTTACATACAAGCTAGCCTTTCCCTGATCATTTTTCTAATCATAATAACGGCGAACACTCGCTAACTACACCGCCTTCTGTAGTTCTGTCTACACTTATAATTTGTGACTGTTCTACGGAAAGACTAAAGAGATGGTTCATGATGGTGCTTAGTTCCCGACCTAAACAAAAAAAGAAAGAAAAAAAAAGGATGGTGCTTAATTTTGTTTCTAACTTAGTTTCAATTCTCTTGTCAGCCTCCCGCTGTTGTTACAGTGATTTTGAAAGTTCGAATGCACTGCGAAGCATGTGCTCAAGTTTTACAGAAGCGAATCCGAAAGATCCAAGGTATGCATTTATACAAAACCTATTGTTGAACCTAATTCTAATATGCTGGATCTTTCCACTAATACGTTCTTTGCGTATGTATAGTGCATATATATATGATCAAGTTAGACTGGTACATTTTCTTGTGTGGATATGATTATATTTTATATATTTGAAAATGAATTTGGAGTTTGTGCATGTGTTGCAGGAGTGGAATCCGTAGTAACAGACGTTGGTAATGACCAGGTTGTAGTAACAGGTGTTGTGGATCCAGCCAAGCTTGCAGATGATGTCTACAAAAAAACCAGAAAGCACGTTTCCATTGTGCCCAAGGAGGAAGAGAAGAAGGAAGAAGAAAAGAAAGAAGAGGACAAGAAAGAAGAGACCAAAGATGGAGGAGGGGAGAAGAAAGAAGGGGAAACAGAAGAAGGCAAGGGATCCGATGATAACAAGAGTTTTGATATCAAGCGGAGTGAATATTGGCCATCAAAATACTACTCGGATTATGCATATACCCCTCAGATTTTCAGTGATGAGAACCCTAATGCCTGCTCTGTCATGTGACTAGAACAAGTAGTCATTCCTGTAACATTTTGCCTATATATGTCTAGTTATGAATCAACTAATAAGACCCCGGCTGCAAACTATATAAATTAAGACTACGTACTTTCATTGTGCCATCCTTTGGCATGCGTCCTAGCTATATGTCCGAGTTAAATCCTGTGATGTTTAGGAGGTACGGTTTTTGTACTTAATTGATATATGCCTGTAATAATGAGTTACTTGTTGGCCTGTGTAACTATGTACGTTTGTACTCTGAACTGTGAATTTTGGTGTATGTTTATTTGCAAGTGTACTAAGTCGATCGAAAAACCTAGCTCATTTCATATTTCGATGCATTACTTCTTTTGTTTATCTCTATATTTTTTTACTTCTTTTGCTGTTTTAAATCTATCGGAGAAGAGCAGTAAGCCCTCTGACCCCAAATTATTGAAAGAAATAGAAGAAGTTATATGCGTCCCAACCGGCAAACAACGAAGAACAACGCATGGGGACAATATCCCCTAAGGATCCGATAGTAGTTTTATTTTGTAGTGATCGGTGATTCCGGGTGCGGGTGGTTTGAAGGCAAGTGGAATGGGAGACAAGTGGAATGGGAAAAGAAAGGAATTGGTATTGATTCCAGAGGAATGATTCCTAAACCCATCTCCGCCCTTCGTAATCAAATTCCTGAATATTCAGAAATCGATTCATGATAAAGAGGTGGTACCTACATCCATTCCGATTCCTTCATGTGTTAGTAAACGCATGAATTCTTTTACCCGGAATCATTCCGATTTCTTTATGTGTTAATAAACGCATGAATATTTTTACCTCGTAATCATTTTCTCCCATTCCAAGTAAGTAAACGTGCCTTATATTTAGTGGGGATAGGGATTGATATTCCGTGATGATTTTGTTGAGGAATGAAGAAGGAATAGAGACGGCAAATGGATTAGGTTATGGATAGGTCCATCGCCAACAGGCCCGTTGCCAGCCTTGATGCTGGGCTGCTTTCACATGAGGAAACCGGGCTTATTAAGGAAAAGAGAGGTTCGATGGAATGTATCGAGTCTAGCTAAAGAGAGACCAGAACGTGTTCATATTGAAGTAGGATATGACTTAACTGCCCGAAAAATTAACTCTCTCTAAGGAATAATTAAAAAGCAATTAAGACAGGACATGATGGGAATCAATACTAATACGACGGAATGGTTGGCAGGTCCAATTCAATTTTAAGTGATTGCCATTAATTGTAATGACAGATAGTACAATGACAAATTTAGAATCTTCACTTTTGAAACGTCGCAGCATGTGGGCACTGGGCAGTGTCCTCGATTGATCAGATTGAATGGCGGAGACAAAAAATTCCCTTGATTGATTTGGAGAATGAATTGCAGTACCGCATTAGTACGTAGTAGTATGTTTGTAAAGTGGTTTGACCACGCACAGACCACCAGAAGAGCGAGGCAGCAGTTGCGAAGCTAATAGTATCCGGCACTCCATCAGTAGCTCACTTACCCGGCCCTTTCTCCAACATTAAGATGCCCGCTGTCCATGTGCGTCGATCGATTAGGCTGGAGTTCGTGTCGATCTGTCTGTTTTACCTACCAACCAATCTTCGGCAGTACTGCATATAATTGGAACGCCGAACGCGCGCACGTACGGATGATAATTGCAAAGGAAGCTAGAAAGCTAGAAAATGTATGTATATACGTCGGGAAACTTCTACTGCATTTGTCTAGTCTAACTGCGTACGTCTTCATGCATTTATATGCCACTACTTAATTAATTATGATCTATATATCAATCCATCGAGATAGCTAGCTAGGGTTTGAACCACGCACGTGGTCACAACTTTATATTCGATCCATCGTTACCCCAGCCCCAAATTAAGGAAACTAGCTTCATTAATTACTTTATAACGATTATTATGTGTAGCTGAAGCTTGTCTTCTTCCCTCTCTGATCGGCGTTGTTGGAACTTATCCCTGGACCCTCCTGCAGCCTTTTACAAGTAATGGGGTCAACGCAAGCATCTAAATTTGGACCACAAGGGCACTAGTTAATTGGAATGTGGCCAGTGGAACATATGGTACAAATGTACATTCGATCATTTGCAGCTTGGAATTGCTTGGCCGATCGATGGAAAGCTGAAATAGACGGGTAGCTGGGTGGACGACTAGCACATAAATACCACGGCTGAATGGATACATGGGATTGGGTTGGGTGGTACCTAGCTAAGCTAGTTTAACTTCAGCTTCAAAAGAAAAAACGAGAGAGAGAAAGAGAGGGGGGAGATCGCAGTAGTAATCACGTCTGCATGTCTCCATAGTTAACTAGTAGTAGTATTAGCTACTATTTTCCATCGATATGACATCGGTCCCAACTCCAGACCAAGTGGCCTGTAATAGTTAGGACTGCAATTGCTAGCTAGATGGAACCTAGAGGAGGGGACCTAATTATCATGCTTGCTGCGATTCCAACTTCACCTTCTCGATCGATCATCTTATAAAGTTGGCCGAGTTAATTGGGTTGGGTGCTTAGTTGCCTACCTACTAATTTTGGTTTGGGGATTGAATCATACTTACATGTATCTTTATCTACTTGATAGATTTAGCTACGATATCAGTACTCATTAATGGAAACAGTTAACAAGATTAGTTAGCATATTATAATGTCATGTGTGAACGAACGTTTTCAATTTCCATAAACTTTTAACAGTGCTTAGCACGCATGGATTGATGAAAATGATAGAAAGGATGATTTGAAATCTTGAATTGATTTGAATATATATGCTCACCATGTACCTACCTCTACTTCTTTATCTGGTGGGCACTGATAACGGACGGCAATAATATTGGGTAACCACAATTTCTAATTAAGTGGATGATTTTTGCCCAACCTTGCTAGGCGGAAAGAAAGACTGACTTTGTGAGAACATATGAAGGTGACTGCTGCTACTTTTTGAACGAGGTACTGATTGGAAAAATGTATCTGTTAAGAGGTGACCCATGAGAAGTTGATCGAGGGAGATCGATATATAGTCCAACCTTGTTTTGTTTACAGTGGTAGATGTAATGTCTTCGATCTCCATCTGCAAGATGTGAAATGCCTTGTCCCAAACAATAAACTATATACCAGATTTGTGATAACCCTTCCATCATCATCATCAATTCATCATCATCATCATCATCCAGCCTTCGTAATAGATTATAAGGGAAAGGCTAGCTAGGAGAGGTTGTGTTTGTTTATATGTCAGTAACCCTTCTTTATGTATAACGGCCAGCCTTCTTAATCAAGACCTGCATTGTTTATATGTTTTGGTATCTTTCAACCGTCTCCTCCTAGATTTAAAATTTGATTAAAGTATATATTGTGTAATATTCTAATTAATAATACTGATCAAAACTCATTTGTTCAAGGGTTTAATATCCATCAATATCAGTTATAATTTAACGTAACTAATTATCTATGCATGGTGCTACTGGCTACTGGCTACTGGCGTAATAGTTTGCAGCTTGATATAACCCCAATAACTAGTACGCAGCTCTATACTTGTATTGTCGTTTATTGTTCATCGCTTAGGATCCTGAATTATTCGATTCTCAATGATCAAATAATTGTAATCATCATCGTATGAAGTAATAGCCTAATAAAAGGACATAATTAATCACGTGCATGTTTAGTGTAATAATTTGTTGGATTGAATGGCCAAGATATATATGGCTAGGTGTAGTAATAAATTGAGAAGGAATCTAGATGAATCTTGGTTTCATGCATTAATCTGTTAGTATAATATATAGACCATTTCTTTATTTGGTGACCAATGGAATATATGAACAATTTGTCATGGAGCTCTGAGATCTCTCATCATCTCAGCACTATGACGCGAGTGTGCGACTCTCTCTCTCTCTGTATATCTTATTTGTCTTTTTCTTTTCACTCAAACAGCCAAGTGAGCCAACTAAGCTTCTTTTCGGTTCCATTTCAGCTAAAAAGAAAATGCGTGTAGGTTTAATGCTGGAATGGTGATCAAATCTAAAGTGGACTGGTGTTCTACAGTTCAGATTAGAGTCAACGCTATCTTATAATTAGTCGGGGGAACGGAACCTGGCCTCCACTGTGAGTGTGAGCTACCTCAATGGAGGGTCTGTATCTTCCCTCTGTCTGTAATCTGACACGTACGTTAAAGTCCATCAACCGGAGACCCCACGGCAGCCACCACCGGCCGCGCGCGGATGAGAAAGGATTGCATAAAGGATTTACCGTTTACGTGTAAAGGAGTCATAAATCAATCATATTGAAATATAATGTGACTACAGTTCAAATATAATCCACATGGTTGTTACGCGATATTTTTCACCGGAAAAGTGTAATTAAACTGAGTTTGTAAAGCACACCAAACAGAGTGGCTGACATACTGATCAAACAACACTTGTGTTAAACCTATAAACAGAAGTTTATTATCTAATACTAATTTCCATTACTGACACGGGGGATGATTCAGTGCACCGACGTGCACTTGTACCGATATAAATGGATGGTTAGATTGTATTAAATACACTCTTAGGTTATTAATAAAGATATTAATTATAAATATATATCAAGGGTTGAAATCATCTTATAAGTGTTGGGTCATTTCAGGGCTGTTAATTCTGACACGACCGATAACACGACTCGAAACCCGCATGAAATAAAGCGGGTTGAACCCGCACGATTAAAAAGCGGGTTGGCCGTGGGTCAACTAGCCATGACCCATTTAATAAATGGGTCGGCCACGGGTCAACCTGCCAACACGAAGTGAACCCGTATAACCCGATTATGCTATACTTCTTTTTGAAATTTTGGTCGTTGGGAGTATTTGATCATACGATTGGACAATTTGAAATATTTTGCTTTATAATTATTGGATTTAATTATTCATGAATATATACATATAAAATTATTTATATTCTTCGTCTTGTGGAGTTTTTAGTGAATTTAATTCATTTATGATTTTTTTTTAGTTAAATGGGTTGCATTGTTAACCCTTAAATGAGTCATTTTATCTAACACAACACGACTTATTTGTTAAATGGGTTAAGCGGGTTGGAAACGGGTAACCCGTTTAATAAATAGGTTGGGTTTGAGTTTAAATTTTTGACACGATTATTAAATGGGTTGGATTTGAGTTTGTATCTTGTGACACGACAAATACCTTGACCCGACACTAACCCAACTCGACACGACCCATTGACAACCCTACGTCATTTACACCGTCGATGCATAGAATAATTTCCATTACCGACACAATGATACATATAAAGGTAACTCTCATATACTCAAGTGGAGGGCCTCAGCGACGATTATAGAGATCGGAATACCACATATATATTTATTAACAATCAAGAAACATGACCTAGCTCATGATGTAATAACTAGGTAATAAAAGCGCATGACATCCGGTATTTAATTAGGTATCTGAAAGCTCATATTTCGTAAGAAAACTGAACTCCTTCAAGAGGACGAACCCTAATGTCATCTCGCTCGATGTAAAATGAAGTTTTAATTCCCTAATACGTGAACAATCAAACAAATTCTGTTAGTAACTTGTAAACATGGTAAACAAATCTCTCAAGGGCAATTGTACTCCGAAAAATAATAATACCATAACCATACGCTGGCGGCGGCACGATCATCCAATAAAAACTCGTCGAGTGTATAAGTCATGGAAGGGTTAGACGGCCACAGCTGGAACGTGAAACACATCGGACATACATATGGATGGCGGGGAGGACCCATGGTGTCCTACATGGAGCATATAAACCATGCGTAGATGCGATGTGGCTTTTGGTGACCACAAGGCAGTTGTGTGGAAGACGTGCCGAGGCTCGTGGTGCTCACACGCGCCGTAATGTCTTGACTACCAACCATTTGTTGCGAGTGGCAAGGAGTGAGAGAAGCGAGACCCACCACGTGGCAATCACGTCAATGCCTTTTCGTTTGTGCATCTTTCCGATATCTATGATTTTTTTCCTTACATGGACACAGAGAGGTGGAAGGAGCATAACGCCGCCAAAAGTACACGAGCTTTTCGTCCGACGTGCCCAATCGTAACGGAAACTGACTCAATTGCTGATGCCGGAGACGGGCGTTGACTAGTCATTCACGTTTCTCTTCCTACGTGGACCCTATCAACCACGTGTAAATTTGAGTCAACGAGACGTTTGTGGTGCTACACGCCTCAGGCCCAGAGACTCTCACACGCGTAACTCCCATCATTTACCGCCATTTGTCACTTCAGGTTTAAATTATGCTCTACTGTCATGCATTTTTTATTCGGTGATTTTAGATTTATACCTCCGATTCACTTTTTCTAATACTCTTTTTATTTTTTATATTTTTACCAAAACGCCCTTAAAGTATTAAATACGTATTTTTAACCTTTTTTTTTTAATTTCTATTAATTTAACCAAAAATAATTTTATAAGGGAGTTATCTACATTTTTTGTGTACTTTCATCCAGTGGCGGAACAAAAAATTCATTCTTGGAAGGGCCACAATTATAAAGATTTTTTTTTTGTTAATCCAAATCATAATAATAACTATACTAAAATATTCAATGAATTTAGTTCTAGAAAATTTCAAATAAAATTATATGAAGGGGCCATGTATATAAATTAATTATTTTACTTAATCATTTAGGTAACTTATATTAATAGGTAACAAATATTCTTTTTCTCTATTTATCCTTATTTGTCTGTTCATATAAGTTGATAAAATCTAATAACAATTAGAAAAAAAATAGAGGTCTAAATATCAAATTTAGAAGTGCAACTAGAACCACAATTCTTTATTTCATCTCAAAGAAAAAGAAAAATCAAATAGATTTTTTAATTTCCCATTTAATAATTCACCCAAAATTATAAAACATCCCTATCTAGTATCCACAGAGAAAAATAAAAAATGGTTCACACGGTTGAATTTGCCATGGTTGTAGCTTGTGATAAATGGAATGATTAGTCCAAAAAAATAAAAATAAAAATAAAGTGAGGCTAAGGCGCTAAGCCTAAGGTAGAGTGTGGGGGAGAGATGTTGATGCTGCACAGTGATATGCTCAATCTCTTTGGACTTTGGACATGCACCAAACACTCACAAACTTCCAACAAAGAAACAGTGCTATAGCCTATGGGATGCTTTATCTTCTTAACACTCCCTTTAAGAATAAAAACTAATGTATATTAAGGAACCCAAAAGAATGTCATAAAATTCCCTCACTATTGTAATACAATAATGTAAACGTTGTTTTTGTCACACTATACATAATTATGAAGCAATAATAGTAGTGTGAGTTGTTAATTTGTTATGGACACCCAAAAGGAGGCGTGGCATGTAGATGGAACGGAAGGGCAGAAATGTCAGAGAGGAAAGGAGGGGAGCCATCTTCTTCTTGTTTTAGAGGAGGAGGAGAAGACGGGTTTGTATATATAACTCACCTCTCCCTCTTAACTCGCCACTTGAATTTGAAGCCATAGTCTTGGATAATACTCTTTCTCTCTCTCTTTTGTTTTTCCTGGGGCAACAAGAGAACAAGAGTACAGAGCTGGTTTTCTGTCTCTGTTGGCTGTTTCGTTTTCAGAATTAAGTACGCAAATCAATGGCGTCGAAAGTCGATCCCGAGAAGACCAAAGGCGCTGACTCCGAGGAGACCCGAACATGCGAAATCGAAGAGGTGGCGCTGGTGGTGCCGGAGACCGACGATCCTTCACTGCCGGTGATGACATTCCGGACTTGGTTCCTGGGCATCACCTCATGCACCATCCTCATATTCCTCAACACCTTTTTCAGCTACCGCACTCAGCCTCTCGCCATTTCCGCCATTCTCATGCAAATCGCTGTCTTGCCCGTCGGAAAGTTCATGGCCAAAACTCTGCCCAACAAGGACTTCAATCTGATGGGCTTTAAGTTCAACCTGAATCCTGGGCCCTTCAACATGAAGGAGCATGTCGTCATCACCATTTTCGCCAATTGTGGGTTCTCAGCTGGCGGAGGTGATGCCTACTCCACCGGTGCCATCACCGTTATGAAGGCCTATTACCACCAGAGCTTGAGTTTTCTTTGTGGCCTCTTCATCGTCTTGACCTCTCAGGTACCTTCGATCAAAGTTCATTTCTTTATTCTCATTTTTATTTTTTTGGATAGAGGTTTTGAGGTTAGGAGCAGATACCCATGAATCGCCTTCTGGCATAATTGTGGGGTTGCCGTTCTTTGTTTCGGACGATGACTGTTTAACCACTGAGGTTGACAGAATGCCCTGCATAATCTCTAATAAATTCTCTGTTGAAAAATCAAAACATTTAGTCAATGGTGGTCTTTTTCGAATAAACAAATTGTCAACAAATACCAAATTTTGCATCACGGGATAGACCATAGATTTTTTTTTTTTTGCCTAATATATTTTCGTTTTTATCAGCTTTCTCAATTGTTTTTTTCGTTTTTCGTTTTATTTTAATTTGTGGTTTTGATTATTTGCAGATGATTGGATATGGATGGGCTGGATTGCTGAGGAGGTACCTGGTTGACCCCGTTGAAATGTGGTGGCCTGCAAATGTTGCTCAGGTTTCTCTGTTTAGGTAGGACTTCTTTCTTTGCTTTAACTTGATCGATCGATGTTTCCTTTGGTTTCTGAAGAAACACTAGTTTAAAATAATAGCCTTAAAGTTGATAACTTTGCCCTTTAACAATTTCATATTGTTTCTGAATTCTACTGTTTGAGTATGTCTTTCTCAGAATATGTTTGTGAATGAGCAGTATTTAGGAAAGAAAATAAATAAATGGACCGAACTGCATCAGATCAACTAGATTTTTGAGATATGGGAATGATATGTCCTCATATGTCTACACTTGCATCTTTTTCGTAAAAGTTTATCTTTTTTATTGTTAATGGATGAAGTCATAAGCCATGTGAGAAGTGAGAAGTAATGCTAAGTCATAAGCTAAGTGCTGGTTCAATGGTTGAGAATCTGTTTCATTTCAAGTCTTCTGCCTGATAATATTCCCTCGCAATGCATAACGCTACAATCGTGAAAATAAAGGAACATGATCAAAGTCCTTTCTGAAAACTCTCAATTGTTTGATGGTAAAGGCAAAATTAAAGTAGAGAGTTTGAATGTGTGTTGTTACTGCTCTACTCATATCATATTGATGCTCTTGCTGTGGTTGTTGTGATTTTTACAGGGCACTCCATGAGAAGGAGCATAAAGCCAAAGGCATGACACGGATGAAATTTTTCCTGTTTGCCTTTGCAGCAAGCTTTTTCTATTATTTGTTCCCTGGCTATCTTTTCCAAATCTTGTCATTCTTCTCATGGGTCTGCTGGGCTTGGCCACACAGTATCACTGCTCAGCAAATCGGCTCAGGTGCCAAGGGACTTGGGATTGGTGCCTTCACCCTCGATTGGGCTGGCATTTCAGCTTATCACGGCAACCCCCTCGTCACACCTTGGGTTTCCATTCTCAATGTCGGAGTTGGTTTTTTCATGTTCATCTACATAATTCTCCCTCTATGCTACTGGAAGTATGACACTTTTGATGCTCGAAAGTTTCCTATATTTTCCAACCAGCTATTCACCAATAAAGGCCTTAAATATGACACTACCAAGATCACGACACCACAATTAGAGCTTGACATTGCAGCTTATGATAATTATGGGAAGCTCTATCTTAGCCCTCTTTTCGCTTTATCCATTGGATCAGGATTTGCAAGATTTTCAGCAACCCTTATTCACGTGGCACTCTTTCATGGCGGGTATGCTTGCTCAATTCTAAACTTAAAGACATACATCACAATGACATAGCTTCTCCTCTCTTAGTTTATAATACATACTTTTGCTATGCTAACAAGGTTGTGCACGATTTTGTTTTGCTAGTGCTATTTTGAAGCAAAGCAAATCAGCAGTGAATAATGCAAAAATGGATATCCATGAAAAATTGATGCAAAGCTACAAGCACGTGCCTGAATGGTGGTTCCTCATCATACTCTTTTTTAGCATTGCCCTCTCCCTGCTGATGTCTTTTGTATGGAGAGAAACTGTGCAGCTGGCATGGTGGGGAATGATCTTCGCATTTGTTTTGTCTTTCATTGTCACTCTCCCAGTTGGGGTCATTCAAGCAACCACCAACCAAGTACGTAATCTGAGACTTGGGAGTGTTTGTTTAGTTCGTAGTTATAACAAATTGTGACATATCATTCATTCTAACATCTTTGATTCATGTTCCTGCAGCAACCTGGATTTGACATTATAGCACAGTTCATGATTGGTTATGTGCTCCCAGGAAAACCCATAGCAAACCTGCTTTTCAAAATCTATGGAAGAATCAGCACTGTCCATGCTCTCTCTTTCTTGTCTGACCTTAAACTCGGGGTCTATATGAAGATTCCACCTCGGTGCATGTACACAGCTCAGGTCTTGTTAATCTCTCAAAAGTATTGTATGCTTGGCATTTGATTTTGTTCCCAAAACTTATTATTCCACTTTTCTTTTTTTGTTTGTCTCCAGCTGGTGGGAACTCTGGTTTCTGGTGTTGTGAACCTTGCAGTTGCATGGTGGATGTTGGAGGGCATTCAGAACATATGCGACACTGAAGTACTCCCCCCAGACAGTCCATGGACTTGTCCTAAATACAGAGTCACCTTTGATGCTTCTGTTATATGGGGCCTGATTGGACCAAGGAGACTGTTTGGACCTGGAGGACTGTATAGGAACTTGGTATGGCTATTTCTTGTTGGAGCTATCTTGCCAGTTCCTATTTGGGTGTTGAGCAAAATCTTCCCCGACAAGAAATGGATTCCGCTGATCAACATGCCAGTCATTCTTTACGGCTTTGCTGGGTTGCCACCAGCAACTCCCACCAACATAGCGAGCTGGCTCATCACTGGAGCTATCTTCAATTACTTCATCTTCAAATACCACAAGCGTTGGTGGCAGAAGTACAACTATGTTCTATCTGCAGCATTGGATGCCGGGACAGCTTTCATGGGTGTCTTACTCTTCTTTGCGTTGCAGAACAACAACATTCTTGTCCATTGGTGGGGGAGTGAAGCTGATCATTGCCCTTTGGCATCATGCCCTACTGCACCAGGCATTATTGTCAAAGGATGTCCGGTTTTTTAATTGCTCTAGATACATATAGCAGTGGAACGTAGGCATAAGTGTTTGAATCTTCAGAGCTGAGGAAGGAAAGTTGTAGTTATGGATAAGAGGATTGCAAATCTGAGAGTTCGCACTCACTTGAACACTCTTGTAAAGGAAGGGTTGGTCTCCTACTTTGATATTCAACAGATGAAGTTTCTCTTTCAGATAAAAGAAAATTAATTGCTTTAGTTATTTCTGTTTTCAGTTTAGCTTCTGTTCCATCGTCACTTTTAACTTTTGCCTTTGAAAAGTCCATAGATTTTCAGCACCCCCAGTTTTTTTTTTTTTTTTCCTCTTTCCGACAAACAAAGAAATTACAGAGCAAACCCTCTAATACAACCAAAACCTAAATCATCAAACAGTTAGGCATGACGAGCAGCTAGGGGTAAAGATTTCTTCCAACTCTAAGCAAGACTGTGATGACCAATATAAACAATAGCATTAGCTAAGAAATTTGATTACCTCTTCAAATGCAACCACCAGTTGAGAAAGATTAGAAAATCAAATAAAAGAAAAAAAAATTATAAATGGTTCCTAGTCAATACTCCTATATTCGAACGAAGCTCACAATAATTTGGTTTTGTTTGTATGTGTCTGGTGATGGTCAAGAATTTCTTGCGGGCTCTCACTTTATCAACTCTGATTCACTGATCTTCTTCTTTATTTGTTACCCTTGTACCACCTCCAATTTACTGAACCATAATGCATTGAGTACGACTTCAATCTTACATTTCATTTAGTGATATCGACATTTTTACCTGAAAAGCTCACGTTTGATAAAGTTGTGTTAAAAGG
Source organism: Rosa chinensis (assembly GCF_002994745.2). NCBI lineage: Eukaryota > Viridiplantae > Streptophyta > Magnoliopsida > Rosales > Rosaceae > Rosa > Rosa chinensis. The sequence goes on along the minus strand of NC_037092.1, from coordinate 337,492 downwards.
AGGACAAGATAATTACTGAGTTTGTGACTTTGTCAAAGGTAGGTTAGCTATCCTTGTTGGCAAATAGTACAGATTGCAACATGTGTAATGGATTCGTCTTAATTCTGGCACCGTACTTCTTACCTAACCCCCAATATATGACAACTACCCATCAAATTAAGAGGTTATGAAAACGAATTTGATGATCCATGATCATGTCAAAGGAAACATAAAGACGTAAAAGCAATCGAAAAGAGTCGCCAAACAGTTCACTGGAAAGAATTTCAATTTTCCTCCACAAAAACTCAAGTGGAAGAACTGAACGGTTAATAAGTGCAAGTACGAGTCTCCATGTAAAAGCAGTTGGATCAATGGTCATTAAGCAATGGCACTGCGTGAAAATACAATCTTCAAGTTTCACCTGGTATCCTTCCTCAACATACTTTGAGCCATAAAATGGCTTCACTTTCAAATTCATATAAACTAACCACATAAAAGGGATCTATCGAGTCCACGATAGTCGTTCTGTATGTTTATCTCTGCAAAGACTTGTAGAGAACAACTGTCACATACTTTGCTATAAACCTCTCTGTTGTGCCAAGTGCGACCACAGATGGGCCACTCTTCCCTCTCTGCATGTACAGATGATTAAGTACAACATGTTGAGGTCTCGATAAAGGAGGCGGCATCTCCATGTAAGATGCTGGGGCATTAAGCAGCGTCATCTGCAGATGTGGAGGTACCAATGGTGGCTCCTTCGCAAAATCTTCAGATCCAAGTTGCATGTTGCTATAACTCGAGTCGGGAGACTGGGGAGGTTCAAAACCAGAAATGCTTCCAATGTCTTCTGGAACATAATCCTGCACAATAAACCAATATTATTAGCTTCAAGGACTCAAGCATCCAACCATAGTTTCCCAACAAATTTTGATCACTGACACTTTTTTGTATAGGTCAAGTCCTCAAATGAATGTGCGTTTTCAATTAAAAGATACACAAACTTATTTACCACATGCGTTTACAGAAGTGGTTCAAAGCTACACCCAGTGCATAATTTGTTATTCTATTTTCAACGAGGTCAGTATTTCTTTTGATGTTACAGAACTACTTTGGATTAAACTTTCTCCATTACCAAGTATGCATGCATGCCTAAGTTTTCAATTGAACGCCATTTATTATCTGATGTTTTTTTTTCTTCTCCCTTTTTTTCCTGAAAAGTAACAGATGCTTGGGTTCTGAGAAAGGACAAAACTCACTACCTAAGGCCAACGGGTGAAGTAAAGGGGCCTATTAAAACTCACTGGAAGAGACGAAGATCTCTGGTAATAAGACCTTTTAATACATCATTTCTTTTCATTTGTTTCAATAATTTCAGATGAAAACTGTATGAAAAGACGCTGGATAGGAGAACAATGAAGGTGAACAACCAGTCCATCTAAGTTGAATATTCATGTTAATACCGAGGGTGTGAAAATACATATATATTGATATCATGAGGAAAAACTACTGTCAATCATGGAATCTTTCACTAAAAGATATTATAAAATATTGCATCTCAAGTTGATACTAGCTAAAAAGAAAACACAATCTACTGTACCGTACTGCATTCATTGCTCAATAGCTAAAGGAAAACAAAATCAAGAACAGTAGAGCACTTGGATTTAAAGAAAAAAATCTAGCCAGTATGCTTAAAAAGTGTCGGTCAAAGTTTAACAGAATTCATACACAAAAAGCAATGAAATATCTGAATGATGATTATAATCTCTATGTTGGACCTAGCTCTTAGTTTACTGCTATAGAAGATTGAACTCTGTCGAGAAGTTTATAAATATTAATCCCTGGTCGAATCTCAAGACAAGGTTATGCTATTAATCTGGTCTGGCTAGCAGTTTTCTTGCTCTTAATTAGATCATAAATATATGCAAGCATTCTATACTAGGGCTGTCATACTCGTATCACTCACAGCTTTCCTGTTTTCAATTTCAAACCAATATATGCTATTAATGGGACTGTCATATTCATATTCATAACACCTAAGAAGATATGGCAATAATTACCTGCAAGTCCAAAAGGTTGTAAGAATTTCCAGCATCATCTTGGGCCAAAGGCAAGTCTGGAGCACACCTCCACTGCCCATCAACAACAAACCTATACTGGTAAACACCAGATGGCAGTACTTTCATAATAGTGAAGTCCTTCCCTGATCTCTGTAAGGCCAACCTGAAAAAACAAATTGCATGTAAAAAAAACTTGGGCAGGAGTCCATGGAGTGAAAACTAAAAGGATAATATAAAGAATCTTGTTTTTTTTTTTCCTGGAACCTTGTCTTCCAATCATCCCATGATCCCTCCACAGCTACGTCCTTCCCACCATAGCTCCACGTAATCATGGTTGGAATTCCTTGCTCACAGGAGATGTCTTCATACGCTGAAGTCTGCATCCATGACGGGTTTGGGATCTGCATCTCATCAGGTCTTTGTAACGGAACAACGGGGACCTGGAAAAAGAAGAAAAATTAGAATTGAACAAGGGAATAAAATTTATGGATTACCATAGATAAACAATAAGACAACAAGAATCTAATTTCGAGGGATTAGGCATATCATATATCCTTCAAGATAACAAGAGATTACCAAGAGGTTAACAGTTAATTGTATCAAAAGGGAGTTCAAGGGGACTTGAAGCAAACTCCAGTGTCAGAGCTGGGTAGTACTAGTGGAGGCAGGGGCTAGATTTGTATCTATTAATCTGTCAATCTGAGGGAAAAAGGGTTTCCAAGGGGAATCATGGTAATATTCTAGTATCAGAGGCAAGTAGTACATAGAGGGCTAGATTCATGTAAAAAACAAAAAAACTTTGAATCTAAGGGGAATAATGAACCTGCCAATTCCGGTAGGAATCGACCATTTTTTAATTTCCTAACAGAGGCTTCTGACACAGGCAATGCATCAAAGATAGCAGATTGCATGATGATAAAAGTTATGGGGACCCAAGATAGAAGCTTTAAAACAAAGAAACATGAAATTGCATCAACACAAAACTGAGGAGCTTGTAACAGAAATAAAACAGTGATTTGGTGTTGAATTGAAGAAGCTGAATCACATAAGAGCAGCAATTTGAAGTCAGTGGAGTAGAATCTAAATCTATATAGAGGAATCACAAAAGCAGAAGCAGATGGAATTCATATAATAAAGATAGAGAGAGAGAGATTAGGAAAAAGGAACTGACTTGGGGAGTGAACATCAAAGGGGAGTGAGTAGCCCTAGGGCTATGAGGAGGTGACTGACCCATCAATTCAGCCACCGCGCCTACGCCGCCGCCGCCACCACCTCGGCCGCCGCCGGCGCCAAGTGGAGGCGGAAGGGGGTGATGACCCTCCTGGGAGGTCCCGCCACCGGCCTCTTCCTCTGCCGCCGCCGCCGATGGGCTTCCGCCGCCATCTTCTCTCCCATTCACATTCCCCATTACCACGATAGATTCTCTTCTGTTACAATTAATCCCAACAAGGGCAGCAGCCAGACCACAAAATTGTAATTCGAATTCGAAAACTGTGCAGAATTGGAATCCGAAAGTGAATACAGAGAGAGAGAGGGGGGAATCAAAGCGAGAAATTGAAGGAGGGAAAAGGGGCCATGGGGAGAGCAGAGAGCAGAGAGCAGAGAGAGAGAGAGGGAAAAAAGGGGGGGGCAGATGGAGGAGGAGGAGGAGGGAGGAGTAAAGAAGAAAGTGAAAAAGGGGTTGTGTGTAATTCGTAATTAGTTGAATGATGATGAGTAATAATACAAAATTAATCCCCGACGAGTTTGGAGGATCGATCGAATTGGTGGCCCAATGATGGTGTTGGTTTTATGGGGGGATGCTCTTCACGTCATCTCCCTTCTCTCTTATTGACAAAGTCTCCTTCTTTCTTTTCCCCAAGCCACACAAACAACAACAATGGACACTTTCATGATCATCCATCCTTTATTATTTTTCTTTCTCCCCCTCTCATTTTAATTAGTTTTTGCCATCCAACAGAATCATCAATTTTTTATTTGTTACTTGCTCACTTGCTTGGAAATGAAATTTAGTGTAAAAAAGATTTTAAGAATCGTGTACCGTCTCTTTTTTCCATATAATTTTATTCTTAATGATACTTTAGTGAGTAAAGTTTTAAACTTTATATTGCTCTCGTGCAATGAATCTTGATGTTTTAGGATCTCCTAGTTCTGAATACGACAATATTCTTCTATATTTATATTGTCGGATTGCTTTGAATTTCTTTAAATCTATGTTGTCGAAGAGTGAGTCTTTAGACAATGATTTCCTGTTGTAGGGAGCACCTTCATAGTCGAATGATGGTTCGATTGAGCCTATACACCATAGCTACACTAACATATACTACGAGTCTTTTGTCTCGTACATCAAATCAACTTGCGTGTTTCACCGAAAGTGTATTTTTTATTGTTGATAGTTGATGACTTGACGGTGAATGAAAATATTTTCTATAGAACAGAGGGAAAAAAAAAACAGTAGACTTCTTACAAAACTGTCATTTGTGATCGATTTAGGTAATCATAGAGTGTTGTTTAGAAGGAAAAAAAAAAAAATAAATCGATTTGTTATTATGTATGTTGGGCTTTTCATATATAGGGGGGGTTGGGGGGGTAAATAGATAGATTGGCCTAGCTGAGCATCCACTCTATAAAGCAAAGCGAGACCTGAAAAACGGGGAAAGCAGCCAAAGCGTTGTTTCGCGAATTTGTTTTCAGCGAACACCAACAGCGGCAGCCCTCGAGCCTCGTGAGTGATCAGTCTCCTTTTCTCTTAGGTATGTTTGTCTCTTCTCTCTACTAGCTCTTAACAACGCCTGGGCTTGTCACTTCACTTTTATCTAATTCACTGCTTCTGCTTGCTCTATCTCGTCGACACTGAGTAATGCCAATATCGACACTGGAGAGCTCGTTTTAGCTAACCCAAGTTGTAAGCGAGCAAGAATACACTAGTTTTTGAGATTCTGGCTCTCTAGTATCTTGAATTCAAGGTTTCAACTTTTTCACTAATATATAGAGCAAAGAAATCTCCCTTCCACTTTTACCTAATGGCTTAAGCGGTGGAACTGTGCTTTGGATCTATCATTTGTCATAAATTTGAGTTCTTGATGCTTTCAGGTAATTCAAAATGCAAAGCATTCGAAATTCCATCTTGTGGCATGTGAGGATGGGCTCTTCACCACAAAAATTGATGCTCGCTGAAAGAGGGAATGTACTCAAATGTTTGAGTCGCCATCTGTGTGCATCAACAAACACTGATCAAATTTTGGACCGAGTGGTTGGACTGGTTAAGAAATTTGATAAAATCGAGTCATCTAAGGTACTTGATTCATTCTTACTAGTTTGTTTTCCCTCTGTTTTCTGTGAGTTCTTGTTTGAATTGAGAGACCATCAACCACTCTTGTTCATTACAGCACAGCATGTTGAGTTGTGGTTATTTACTTATTGTTGACTTTCATAGTTGATACTACCTTAATTTTCAGCCAATATTTAATAAGAATGTGAGAAACTTGATATGCCAATGTGACCCTTGAAACAGGTTACCAAAACAGCTGATTTCCACAAGGACTTGAGCCTCGATAGTTTGGACAGGGTGGAGCTAGTTATGGCCTTTGAGGAAGAATTCTCCATTGAAATCCCCGAGGAGAAAGCAGATAAGCTCACCTGCTGCGTTGATGTTGCAAGATATATAGTTTCTGAAGCTGAGAAGAAGAGTGCTTAAAGTCGTGAGTCTGTTGTTTTTATGTATGATGAACAAATGTCTCTTAGGATTTTTGTTAATGTCATTCCATTAGTCTTATCATCTAACTTCAAATGTTGGCAAATCTCAAGGCTGGTTGATATCACATCTCATATTGCAGAACTTATATGATATTCATGACCCAAAGCTGTGGCCTATACAACAAAATATGAGGTTTTTAGCTTTTACATGCATGATATCTCTCATGCTATGAATTTTTAAAGTTATACACACATGATTTCTGTGATCACACTTTTTTTCTTAGCTATATACATCTGATAAGTAGAATTCAAACCACTCAATCTCAATGCTGTGACTGAAGCGCCGTTCCAGATGAGCTGTGGCTCTTTAGCTACGAAACAATGGGGATTACATCTGTTTGTTGTTGCTTGCTTTCTTAATGCATGCTTGTGGAGGCTTAGGTGTCAAATTCTGGAATCTTATCCTTCCAGCACTGTAAGTTCTGATACCATTACCAACTGATGATAATTTCAGTCCCTTGTGCCTCTTTACAAATGCTGCTTTGCACTGTGTGTTCTTTGGTACCCGAATAACTCTTGCACAACATAGTTTGTCCAAGTTGGGAACTGCGTGTAGATCGGAAGGTAGATCAATCATGAAATCTCCATATTCATCTGTGACACCTTGTGACCGACTTAATTTCCTTTTTCTCCCACCCACACGGCAATTGACAGACACCACAGCACCTGCAGATTTCGAAATAGACCAAATGATGTTGGTGATGAATGATGGTGCTGATTATCAGCACCTGATATAGAATTGAACTAGCCAAAATGAGTACATGATTTGCAGTCAAATTAAAATGCCTCTAGTTAAGTGCAGTGTTCTGTAAGGTTTGTCAATCTAAATTATAATTACATGATTGTCTTGCATTGAGTTCAAATATATATCCTTTTCAATTCTTTTTCAGCTGAATGGTCGTTTTCAACAGACCCTATTCCGAAGAATTAAACAATATCATAAATGTAAAACGATGCTTTTGCTTTGCATTAAAGTTATATTAAGTTAATCTTGATTGTTTATCAAAGTTGATTGTGAATTGCTGTCTGTAAGGTCGAGAGTAATTGTTAGATGCTGATATGCTGAGGTCTGGTTCCAGTTTCTCTACTCTACATTCTGCGCAAGCCTCATATGAATTGTCCCGAAAGAAATAGAATATGTCAAGATCATTTAGGAGTCGTTGATTTTCACTGGTCCAACTTGAACGTAAAATTTTTATGTGATTGCTTTAAAGAGCAGTTATGCAATATTGACATATATATAATAATGTCGAAAGGAATGTTCTGAATCTACGAGGGCGACCCTTTTCGCTAACCTTCATGACAAACTAAAAGAGAAAGAGCAAAGTGATCATTCATACCTAACCGAATTCTCAGGGTGTTTAAGTGGGTTAGAGAAAGGATGAGTTGAGTTTGGTTTTTAAGGAGTGGTTGTTCTTTTTTTCGATTGGGGTCCAACCGTCCAAGTATAAGGCTCTGCTGGGATACCCTCAATGGGTGCGTGCGCGTTGCTAACAAACGCTAAACTCCCCCGATCAAAAATAAAATAAAATATAACATATATGTTTATCAATGGATAGAATATAGTTTACCAAAATCAATCTCGAAAAAAGAAAAAGAATATCTGACCAAAAGAAAGAAATGGATTAAATATGTTAAGTGTTGCTTAACAAAATGGCAAAAAATTTTAGCCCACATGAATTCTTCAAACTGAATCAAGACTATTAGAATTGATGCATAGAGCCATAGATTGAGTTGCAAGGATTCAAACATCGGGTGGAAGAGATCGATATTCTTGTTTTTAAGGTTCAATCAAGAAACTGATATAAGTTAATCGATGTTCTCAGTTTTGATTCTCAATATGATCGACAATTTTGCTAGCAGTGGAAAGTGAATTGATTCCTAGTAATTTTCAAACTAGTTAGGACCTTTTTCCAGTAGCCTACCATTAATTTGCATGATGCTTCTCCATAAGAGCATAGACACGCTCAATATATCTAGCCTGATGATCGATCACATGCAGTAATGATATTACTTGAACAAATATATATATATATATATATATATATATATATGTATATGTATGTATGTATGGTAACTATAGATATAAGGGAAAGAGATAGACGAAAACGAACCAGTTAACTGGTATTTGGAAATTGGAATGATGAAGATATATGATGACATGCATTACTCATACATACATACATATATATATATATATATATATATATATATATATATATATATACATGACAAAATAGAATTCAAATAATTAAGCTTCTCATATGTATAAGAATTAGACTGATTACCTGACACAGGCCATGCATGAAGATGAAGCTGATGAGCTTGATGTTCATGATCATCGGACAGACTACAAGCCTCTTCACAATGGACGGAGCCAGTAATTAGTACTGTAGAAAGCTTCTCTTCTCCATATCCAGCAATCTGCACCAGATCTTTTCGGCTGGAGAGTAACTGGTGTAATGGGTTTTGCTGCTGCACTGATACTTGATCATGATCATCCGCCCTTGAAACTGTGATGAGACAGCAGCAGAAGAAGAAGATATTGTAGTAGTACATGTTGATGCTATTCCTCCGAAGCTTATGGTTGCTGCAAAAGTATGAGCTCATCTTGTTTGCGCTTGTTTTACGTACCTATAATATGATGCAGGAATTAGTTTGCACACAATAGCATATATATAGGAGGATCCTCGCTCCAAAGCTTAATATAATTAATTGGTTTTATAATAAGCAATCCATTTTCCATATTGATTACCAACAATATCCTAACAGAGTTACCTTTTTGCCCTCCCAAAATTGCTCAACATCACGTACAGGAGGCCTGTCATAATCATCTCCAAATTGGTGGCAAGGGGTTTCTTTGGTCATTTACCAAGTTATTTTCGAAATAAGAAGGGTACTATAGATAGATTGAGAAGGTGGAGTAGAGAGGGCAAGGAAGAATTGAAGTAGGAAAGTTAGAGGGGAAGTTAATTTGTTGGTTGGTAGCCTACTCTTATCTCGTACGTATTGTTTTGTTAAACACAGATTTTAAGGGGCAAAGACACGTACATAATCCGCTTTACTTTACTAATTAATATCTACAGCTTATTTAATTCATTCGACCCAGACACGTCCATAGATCTCTTATTGTTCACCTTCAGTCTTCGGAGAAACCTCTCAGGGTCTCACTCCATACCAGTAATAATCAACAAGTGCGCAGCACCTGATCCATATTTGATACTAGTTAGCTTAGGTAGGTTTGAAAACATGAACATTCTGAATATTCGTACGTTGCACGTATGCATTCCTATACACACACACACACACATTTGTATATTTGTTTTCTCTAATTTTCTGGGTGGGTAACCCCATTACACTTACTTTGCAACAATAATTAATTAATTGTTGCGCATAAATATTAGCGACAGCTGATTGTTCAACACTTCAACTACCTTTCCCAAGCATGCCAAAAGACCAAAAATGGATTACGACTTGGAATAATTATTTCTCAGGTGATCAAGAATCAAAACTAACATAATGGTAAGATAGAATTAATGAATCAATCGAGCTAATTAGGCCAGGAATGAATGCAAAGGGGATTATTTCGAGTCATATATATTTGCCTTTTGCCGCATGTCTTGTTGGAGAGTGCAACTCTGGAGCTATCGCGCGCTAATTAAGCTAATTGACATCTTTCAAAGTGTGCACTATGACATGTTATCAATGGTTAATGAGTTTGTGTGTTAATGTTTTCTTCGCTAACAAAAGCATAGAAGATTGCCTTCAACTTGAGAATTATTTTGAAAACGACTTGTTAATTGTACATTACGTGGAATTATGATCGAAAATGTCCTGCCAAATGCATTTCTTGCATCATTTTCATGCTTAATTAATTAGTACTTTAGATAACAAAAAAATGGGTTTAATTTGTTTTCTCAAACTATCATAACTAATAAGGGTCAAGAGAGGTCTTAGGCTGCAAATATGTATGGCAGCGGGCTAATGTCGAGTTATTGTGGGACTATTTATTTATTTATATCCGAAAATAACACTTATGACACCTACACCTTTTTTAACCTGAATCTAAATTTTACCAGCTACCTACAAATTGTCCATCAATATATGGTGAATCTGATAAATGTTATGATTAATATGTGATTGATGCTTCGAACAATTGCTACCCTCAAAATTAATTTGTATGGCTTAACTTATACAAAAATGCCTGAGATCCCAAATAATTTTACCAAATATTACTACTAAATGATGTGGCAGGTGCCATATCATCAAACTATTTTTAGCATGTATTCTTATTTTGTTTTTATTCTTTAAAATAAAAAGAGCAATAATTAAAAGTTATTGCTGTTTAATTAGAAAAATGTATATGATAAACAACAGAAAAAGGAAGAAAGAACCCTAAACAAAACCCTTCAATCATGGAGACTTTAACATGCAATTGTAGGAGAAGGCTATCAGTCAAAACATAAGAAATAGAATACGAAGTTGTGTGTGATTTAATTCATTAGTTGACCAGCAATTGAATAATAGTCTATTACTATTAATTAGTGGTGGTAGTTTTCATTCTAGAAATAGAGATATGCAGTGATGGAGCAAAGATGATTTTCAATTGATAACCGGATCTATCTCTACTGGGTTTCATGTTCTTACATTATTAAAGGAAGATAGAAACAGATGTACTACTATATATGAAGTCTACTAGATTTGATGTAATTTCTTTTCGCTATTCTCCTCCAGATTTCTTTGTTATTTTGATTCTGCAGATTTGGTTGTTTTTTGGTTTGAGGAAGGGCGACTGCAAATTTGGTTGTTTGGTGAACCATGTTTTTTTTTTTTGGCTGATTAATTAGTTTCTAAATAAAATCAATGAAATTTGCTGGAAATTATTAAATTGAATGTCTTGACATGTAAGACGCCAACTCAGATGCCACATAATTTGGTATTGATTTTTGGTATAATTTTTTGGTGTCTGTAGCACTGCTCTAACTTATATTCATAGTTAAAAATAGCTAAAAGTGAAATATAACTAGTAAACTATTGAGTTATGCTCCAGCAGAATACCTAAATTTCAAGTTAAATTTAAGTTTTAGTTAAATTTTCTCTCATCTTAGCTAAATATAGATAGAAAATGTAGCAAAAGTTAAATTTATTTAACTTTTGTTTAGGTATTCTGTTGAAGTAGAATTTTAGCATAAAATTAACTAAATATTAAATTTATTTTGAAATAAATAGTGTGTTGGAGATGTCCAAGACAGAATATTTGTGGGGTGAGTGACTGACTATTACGTATTGATTTAAAAGGTAAGGAGTCATAATTCATCGTCTCACATACATCTCATTATAATTAAGTTAGAGAAAGACAGGGTCTAGTGGCTTAATTCTCATTTATCAAACATTCAATACTAGTCTATAATACCTATATTGGTATAAATTCTAACTTTCTGACAACTGTTAACGATTGGGCCTATTAGCTCAGCTGGTTAGAGCGTCGTGCTAATAACGCGAAGGTCGCAGGTTCGAGACCTGCATGGGCCATTTTTTTCTTTCTTTATGATGTTACTATTTTTCACATATTTATTCATGATCTGACTATGATGATCAAGACAGATAGTCATTTAACACATTGATTCTCTTTACATGCTAGAAAGATGAAGGACAGGAGTCAGATTGGCTTCTTTGATTACAACATGAATCTTTCAACTTCACTGTCGACTCTCGTTCCATTGCAAAATGTCTTTGATCGACTATAATATCTATCAAGAGGTAGCTAGAATCACACATCAACTTTACTTTCTCTCTTTGGGGCCCTACTACTATTCAAGTACAAGTAGCTCTTCTCATCAGAAGAACTAGTTGTAGCTACCGGAGAAAATCCAGAATACTCCCCCTCCATTTTTGCCTTGCATATTGCATTGGTGTACTTTAGAAGCTCATTGTTCTGGAGAAAGGGTTGGGCAGCATATTCTTCAAATGGCATCCACTGAAAGCCATTACAAACAAGTTAAAAAACATAGTTTAATTAGGAGCTAGAATCTGAGTAGCTTGTTCAGAACATTGAAATTTTTCAATGCAGAAAGCGCACATCAGTTGAAGTAAATATATATCAGAAGGGGATCGATGTGGTTAGAAACTGCTCATGATTGACTATGAGCTATACCACTAATACCTATTTTAGATAGATAATTATATATGGATTTTGAGTCGAGTTCTCAATATATCATATATTGTTTGGTCATTCACATTGTGAATTAATCAAATGAGTTTCAGGAAATTCTTACTGGTAAAAAAGGGTATTCAATTGCAAACCATGTCAAGATAAAAACTAAAGTTTATTAATTCTTGACCGCTTACTACCCTGTCTTCGCCAAAATTTACCTGGGCTGCTTCTATCTCTTGTTCTTGCTTCTGGATGTCAAAGGAAAGGGCTTGCAACATGCATACAAAAAATAAATCTGATTTCTCAAAAAATGACTTGTGGCTTTGTCTGCAAGATATATGGTCAGAAAATGGACTGTTATAATGTCTTGGCTCCAAAAATCAAAAGAAGAATAGAGTTTCCAAAAGAATAAAACAAAATGGTTCAAAACCTGAAATGAGCAATATTGAGAATCAAGCAATAAACCTAAGAGATGAGCAATATCTGAAATTTCTACCACAATGCAGCAGGATTATTCAGAAGACCGAATAGCAGTATAGCACTCAGGGTAGCAGGGCCTGATATATGAATGTGGTAAAAGCTAGTTTGCTTCATTGTTGTAGGAATATAGTCCTATCATTGCAAGTCATTGTTTAGAGAATTTTCATACTTATTTTATGAACTAATGTGTGCCTCGTTGCGGTTCATAGAGTATATATATCTTGAGAATTAAATATGAACTACTTAATTTCTTAAGTAAACGTCATACCTGAACGCTAGGACTTCCACAAACTCTGAGTCAACCTGAAACAACAGAACACACAGATGAACAAACAAGAACTGCATAACTGAGCTCGTATTAACACACTCACTCCAATGACTGAAGCTCAGTTTTCCACGAACGAAGAAGAGTTACTTGCAAATGCATGTGGTAAATACTTACTCCAGTTTCTTCTTTTACTTCTCTCACAGCAGCTGCATAGATATCTTCTCCCTGGAGATGATCGATGAAAGTTTAATTATATAGTTAGATTTTACTAGAGTACTCCACTGCTGTATAAACAGAAACCAATACTTAGCGGAATGCACACACCTCATCGACAACTCCTGTAGGGAATTTCCACACACCTGTACCCTCGAACTTTCCGCTCTTTTCTTGGACTACTAGCACCTGTACACCGTTCATGACATTTCAGAAACCCAAAATTTCAGCCATCACAGCAGCTAGCTAGAGTCAAAATAACAACTGCAACGATCAACTGAGAACTCAGATAAATGAATATAACACAATTAACTTAGGACGCAAAACGCCAATATATAGTAGGAGATCGAATGAAAGTCTGGATACTTAGAATACATATGAAAAGCTCCACACACAATCTTAAGGAATGGCACCGTGCAATCCAAGACTATTCTAGAGAATGAACACAGACGTACACAAGAGAGTACGTGCAACAAGTGAATATGTGATTAAAATGTAGCGGAAACTTGACTTTACATATATAGTACGTTGATGAGAAATGGTAGACGGTGGGGGTATTAAAAATTGAAAATGAATACCTCTCGGTTTTGATTGAGGAGAAATGCACCAATTGCGACTCGGTGGGAAGCATTTGCTGGAAGAGTATGCGGGGAAGGAGGAATCCAATTTACCAGCATCAAATAAGTAGGCTCTGCGTGGTGATACCAGAATCCTTTCTGCATTCCATTTAGGCCCAACAAGTGATCAATATCTTACATGCATGATTTTCAAATTCAATCATCTATTCACCTAAACATTAAATTAAGAACACAATGATGAATAGGAGGAGGAGGAGGTTGACCATCACTGCAGGTTCAACAAGATTGACTCGCTGGATGGGCAATTTGATCCAAATACCCTTCTTGCCCTACGCCAACAATTAACATTCATCCATTCAAGTGTTTACATCTTTCATTCTAGGCTAGAAAATTTGAACGTTGAAGTTGATTAATTACAATTAATATAAATTTACCTCAAGTTTCCAATGTGCAATTGAAGACGTAAGAAATGAAAGGAAGGAGGCAGGGTCGATAGGATCGATGATGTCGACGATGACACCTCCGTACTGGTCATTGATACCACTGAGTAGCTTCACCCCACTCTCATCACTACTTTCAGCTTTAGCGGCCATTGTTGATTAATATTTCATGGATCTCCTATGTCTTTTCCTACTCGATTGATGTTAGGGATAGTGGTCATTTACCCATAAAATACCAAAATACACCCCCATACACTCCATCAATTTATTTTCAACCCCATTCACACAAAATTTTCTCTTTTTCTCCCAACTATTCCTTTCACTTAATATTTATACCATTAGTACTCCTCTCTCTCTCTCTCTCTCTCTCTCTCTCTCTCTCTTTCTAATACTTAATGTTACTATTATTTTCCTTTTGATGAAACGTGGTGAGCTCATCTTGAATTTATTTGTCTAGACTATAATTGCAGCTATATTTCATCCTCCATATTCAAAGGTAGGCAGTTAAATTTTACTATTCATAATTTCGATCGTTGACAGACTTGAGTTAAATGTTATCTGTAAAAATACTAGCAAGGAATTGAAGAAAGAAAAAGAAAAGTTGAGAAAGTTGAAAGACTTTAGAAACAGTCTTAAAAAAGAAACTCCTGGCTATTGAGATATCATATTCCATACCCAGACAAGAATTTATAAAGTTGAGCAAAATATTGAAAATCTCTTGTATATGCTTACAGAGGAACAAAAACCTCTTGATTATTTGAGCATTGGTTAAATCCGCAATTCACTGGTATCAGAGCTTGTAAAATAGCTCAAAAGGGGAATCCCCAATGGGGACAATGTCTTATTTAATATTAGAGAAGTTGAATTCTCTACTGAAATCCTCTAATGAGAAACATCATATCCTACTTAAGGAATTATCCAGATGTCATGATCATCTAGAAAAATTACTTGCTATAATCTACCAATTAGAAAAATTGGAAAACAAAATAGATTATATCAAGGAACTTCCAAAAACGGAAGAAGAAAAGCTAACAAGTGCTAGTAGAAAAATCAATGAACAACAAAAAACGCTGGATTCTATGAAAAATATACTGAAGGACAAGAAAGTGTCTACAGTAAAACCAAAGAAAGCTAATGGATTTAAACCATTAGAAAAACTTGAGAAGAATCCTGTTCCAAACGTGATTTTTCTTGGACCATCTACTAGTCAAACTAGTATTCAGTATGAAAACCCGAAAGAAAAAAGAGATGTCAAAATGATGAGCATCTTCGGGAAAAAGAAAGGAGTACAACTCCTTAATGCTGAAGAATTCGAATTCAACGAAATTGAACAGGAGGTAAAAAACTCCGCAATTCCGAAGTTAGATTTTAAACAAATCTACAAAAGGGGAAAATTTGATGTGTTGGATAGCCACCACTTCAAATTATTGGAATTTACAACCCCCTCTACAACAGGAGAAACCGATCTATTGATGATCACTCCTGCAAAAGTTGCCCGAGCAAGAACAAAAAATTATCAATTTATGCATATTGGAGCAGTCCAAGTAGGCATAAAACTTCTGGCTCGAGAAAGCATAAACTGTTCAGTTCTATGTGTCTTACAAGACAATAGACTAACAGATTTTCAAGCTAGTTTGTTGGGAACCCTTGAAGCATCTTTATGCAATCAAGTGGCATATTTCAACTGCTTCCCAAATTTCTCAACCAGCTTGAAAGATGCAGCCCACTGTCTAAGACTGAGAGTCAAGACAGATGGCATATCTATGAAAAAGGATGTGCAAGAACTGGCTATAGTATACAAAATATACTATAAATTGATGAGTACCACAGTAGAACCTAAAACCAGGATATCCAATATCCTAGGTCTTAATTACTACTGGTTTCCTCACCAGCCAGAAGAACCACTCACAACAGATTCACAAAGTTACTTGGAATGAAATGACTTTTCCTATTGAATGGAAATTGTCTGGTCCGAAAAAACCCGCAGAAAATGCCAAAGCTGCAATTTATGAAAGCAGAAAGACTGGAGATATTAGTCTAAAATTTGACGATCACAGAAAAAGTGACTTCTGTCCTGAGAATATCAGGATAAACAACAATCTTCTCAGAAGAAGCTACAGCACTAAAGAAGCTAGTGTTAGTGGTACTAAATACTCTGAAGAACCATCAGAGTCTATCACTGAAGAAGAATTGGAAGCTGATCTGAACAGACCAGTAAATATGATTAGAGCACAAAAGCTCTATGATCTCTATGATGAAGCAGAAATCTGCGAAGATCCTGAACGATTAGAAAAACTAATCGAAGAAATGAAAATTTTCAAACCAGGAAAGGAAAGAAAACTCCTTCCCTATCAGGATATTGAAATGGAAGAAGGAGAAAGCTCCAAAACTTCCATCATTAGAGAAAAGGGAAAAAGTAAAACTCCCTACACAGAAAGCCCCTACGGACAAAAATGGAGAAAGAAATTCTCAAAGATTTGTCCCAGAGGACAATGTACCCAGTGTACCAATTTCCTCTCATGGTATCTGGTTAAATCTAGACAAAGCTCTAGATAAGAGAAAAACTCTTGACCAATGGGTTGATAGCCTGATGATGGCTTCTGCTCTAACTAGGGCTGTCACTCGGTCGGTTCGAATCGGTTATAGGTTTACCAACTTCAAAACCAAAGCTTTCGGTTTTAAAACTGAGCTACCAATTACCAACCAAAATTTTCGGTTTTTGATTATATCTACCAAATTCGGTATTTCGGTTTTCGGTATTATCAACTTTAGAACAACTAATTCTTTATAATATAAATTAGAATGAACAAAACTAGGTTTTTGAATTTTTTTAGTCATAAACGTTGTATTCATCTACTAATTATAGCTTTCTTTTGTATATATGACATCAAGTTTTAGCAATTTTCACTAAAACTAGGTTATTTAACCATCTTTGACTAGTTTACTTAAAATACATGTACTATTAATGTAGTATATGTAGTAATATTCATACTATTATATAAGTTTTTATGTTTATTTCTTAATATACATGTATGTGTATTGAAAACTGTAGTATATAAATCTAATATTTAGATAATCGGTAGATTCGGTATTTACCAAAACCAAACCAACTTTTTCGGTAATTTTCGATTTCGGTTTTATCGGTCTCGGTTACCAAGAAGTCGGTTTACCAAACCTAAAACATCGGTTGGTATTCGGTCGGTTTGGTAATTACCAAACCAAGTGGCAGCCCTAGCTCTAACCCTTGGAAAATTTGAAGCACCAGATCTTCAGGTGTACTATGAAACTACTCTCACTGGAATAGCAAAAAAGTATTACTTATCTTTCAAACAGACTGTCAGAGGAAAAGACTAGCTTGAAGAAATCAAAAATTCAAAATCTCCGTATGATTTTGCAGTACCCCTGTATGATTAGTTCTGTGGAGATCTCTCAAATCTGAGTGAGAAGGCTAAAGAAACAGCCAAATCAAATATCTATGCTCTCAAAATTTGTGACATGTGATATTTTGAAGAATACTTGAATGAATTTCAAGAATATTACTGTACAATTGGTGAACTAGAAAATACTGATCTAGTCAACCTATTGCACAGAAAACTCCCTGAACCATGGAGAACAGCTGTGAGAGAAAGCATAGCTGAAAAACCAATTGAAAGATTTTCAGTTGGAGGAATTGCCGACAGAATCAGGCAATTACTGAAAGAACAATGCAAAGCCAATCTTAGAGCTAAGATGGCCAAGAAACAACTTAAAGGAGTTGAAAATTTCTGCTATGGAATACTGGATATGCCAACCAACTGGGGATGTCATGAATCCAAGTTCCACAGAAAAAGAAAAGAAAAATATTACTCGAAAAAATTCAAAAAGAGTAATAAGAAAAGAGATTGGAAATTTAAGAAAATTTCCAACTTCAAGAAACAACAGGATGAAGATCCTAAAAAGAAATTCTTCAAGAAAAAGAAGAATCACCGAGTCAATCCTCAGAATACTCAACCAGGCAAGAAAGCTTGCAGATGCTGGTTATGTAAAGCTGAAGGGCACTATGCTAATGAATGCTCAGAAAAGGTAAAAGATCTACTAAAGCTCTATTTGAAGAATATGAGCCTATAGTAGAAACAGCAAACATGAAGGGCTACGAAATAGCCTATTCTGATGATGAAGATGACGACAGGTCAGTTTATTCTGCCTAGTCTGACGAAGAAGAATCATTTGATTCTGAAACAGATTCTGAAGTAGAGTTCTTAGAATCTAGACAGATGAATGTTCTACATGTCAAAAACTGGGAAGAAAGTAAGACGGAGACAATAACGTCTTCTTATCAGGTGAACCCTGATACATTAGTTTGTGACTACTGCTTATGTCACGAAAAGGATGGACTTCCTATGTTCTGTGAAAAGTCAAAAAAGACTTGTCACAAAGAATGCTTCGTAGCTGAAGCAAGAAGAAAAACCAAGAATGGCCTTATCAGCCAATTGGTAGAACAAGAATATGAAGAATATTTCTCTGAACAAAAAGAGAAAAAGGTAGAAGCCATGTTCCAAGAAATTATGGAACCTTCTTCCTCAAAAATAAAGGAAGAAAAAATCGATGAAGAAAAAATCGATGACAATATTGAACTGGTTGAACCACCAGAAATAGTTCTAGAAGAATGTAAACCATTCATGCCACAGGAACAAGCTCAAGAAGATGAGCTTCAAAATTCGAAAGTCGTCTCTACTAGTAGATACAGCAACTACATAGAGATTGGACTCAAATTTCCTGATCATAAAAAATATCATCTACATGCCTTTGTAGACAATGGATCATGATTTACAGTTGCAAAGAGATTTGCAATTCCAGAAGAACTCTGGAAAGAAGATAAGAAAAGAACAACTACTAGTGTAACGTTTGATGGAAGCAATCTTACGATGAATAAAGTAGCAAAAAATGTTCATATCACCATTGGTGGAGGAACATTTATCATCCATAATATTTGGCAATCTGAAGGCCAAGGATCAGATTTCTTGTTGGGAAATGACTTTATTCTCCAACAGAGATTTATCCAGGATGAAGAAGCGATAGGCTTCAGAAAAGGAGAACTAGGGCTGGGCACGGTCCCAGACCAGCACTGCTTTTACAGGGACCGGGATAGGAACCGGCAAAGCTAAACCCGGACCGGACTTGCAGATGCAGAGAATGGGGACCGGCCTAAACCCGGACCGGAAATTGTTTTACAGGAACCGCGACCGGCATTCTTAATTCGGGTCGGGACCGTTGTTGCAGATAACAGGGACCGGGATAAACCCGGACCGTGACAAAACAGGCCCAGTTTAGCTTTTTGTACTCCCAATTCATCACACACCAAGACTCCAAGAGTAACCATCCCAGTTAAGCTTTTTGTACTCCCAATATTGCTATAAATATTTTCACAATGCATATTTTCTTTTGTCAACAAAGTATAAAGAATCACAGTGAGGTTAGTTACAAAGTAGCAGAAAACTCACAGTGAACAAGAACAGAAAGCTATCAACAAGAAAAAAACAATCGATACGATTGAGTAATACTTATTTGGACATATAAATATGCTCGAAGATACAGATATGTCAAAAGAGAACCAGTTCAAATTCTTAGCCAATTCACACATATGAAGAACATGCTTCAGACACATGGGTAGCAATTCAGTCATACAAATTCAAAGCAATAGATAAACAAATTCAGTACTACAGAGAAAACCCATTCATTGTTTCTGGGCAATGAGACAAACCCAATAAATAGCCAGAATCAAAATCAAAATCTGCATTTGAAAACCAAAAAAGTATATAAATTTCCGTCTGAGTACCAAAAAGCTTGAAGACCTATATCAGGGAATGCAAAACCGCACAACCACATTTCTGTATTCAAACAACAGAAAAGCTAAAAAGCTCTCAGCTTTATCATCCCAGGCTCATATACACCCTAGAAACAGGGCCGGCCCTGTGAGTTTAGAGGCTCAAGGAGGGAAAAAAATTTGAGGCCCCAAAATAAATGCTCAAACATTACAAAAGAAAACAATATCCCAATTTCAAAGTATCACTGAAATATAACTCGTCTTGCATTTTTAGATGCAAAGATACTAATCAAATTTACATAATCAAGTTTTCCAACAATATCTTTTTCAATAGATATCATAGTCAAACCACTCAATCTCTCTTGTGACATAGTCGACCGAAGGTAAGATTTGATCAATTTCAACTTTGAAAAACTTCTTTCTGCAGAGGCAACTGTGACTGGTATAGTTAGCAAAATCCTATAAGCAATCCAAGCATTTGGATAACAGCCATCAACTTCTTTTATATAATTCAACACATCAATAGCTCTTTTTGTTTCATTGGGTAAATCTTCACTCAACATTCGTAAGTCATGATATAGATCATCTTCATTAAGATCAGAAATCTCGCCATGCTTCAATAAATTTGTAAGGTTAGCACAAAAACTCTTCAAACTATCTCTATCTGCAGACCTTAACTTGTCCAAATCAAACAAAAGCCCAAAATTCTCTTCAAAAGTCTTAAATTACTCAAACCTGGTTTAGAAAAAAAGAAGAAGATGAAGTTCAATAAACTATATAAACATGTCACACCCAAAACAACGGCTTCTCTGCTTGGATTCCCTTTGCTATAATCTGCTTAGATATCATTAAGTTGGATAAATCAAGTGGTAGGTACAGAGTTGTTCAATTTGAAGAAACTCACAGCTATGATCTTGTAATACAAGAGTGTGCTCACAGTTACTTGGTCAGTGACATGGTCAGTTACGTGACCAGTTACATGACCATTTACAGTTACTTGGTCAGTGACATGGTCAGTTACTTAACCAGTTACATGACCAGTTACAGTTACTTGGTCAGTGACATGGTCAGTTACATGGTCAGTTACGTGACCAGTTACATGACCAGTTACTTGGTCAGTGACATGGTCAGTTACATGGTCAGTTACGTGACCAGTTACAGTTACTTGGTCAGTTACGTGACCAGTTACATGATCATCAGCTTGCTCAAAACATCATGCTCATTAATTGATTATATTAAATTTGAATGAAATTGTGCTAACCTGGTTTTGAATGAAGAAATAGCTTGATCAACTATCTAGAGAAAATAGTTGACTTTAAAGGATTCTGCAGCTGATTGTGTCACCGCTTCGCTAGAGCTTTCACCAAATTGGATTGAGAAAGAGCTTCAAAAACTTGAACTTAGAAAGAGGAAAATCATCTCCTCTTTGCTGCTTTGCGTCTCAATCTGATGGAACTATGGAAGTATTGAAAACAGAGGGCCATGTTGCGTGTACGAAGACACAAAGTGGTTTAGATTGATTTTTTTTTTTTTTTTTTATCTGCAGGCCTACATAATAAAAATTTTTGAGGCCCCTAAAATATGAGGCCCTAGGCTTGGGCCTGCTTCGCCTAGCCTCAGGGCCGGCACTGCCTAGAAATTGATTAAACTAATAGGCTAACTCATAAAATCAAAACCCACCATCTCAATCAAACAAGATCATCAAAAAGACAGCCACTGCATTTTTCAGGTCAGGATTAACGAAGAAGATGAAATCATGAAATGCATGAAATTTGAAAAACAGAGAGGGTTTTTGAAGGAGGAAAGAGAGGAGGAGGTATCTCAGCGCTGGCGTCGGCCCAGGCTTGCTCGGAGGCGTATTGGACGACGGCGAGAGCCGTAGCTTCCTCGGAGGTCGGGACTATCGTCGTGAACCTCTGTGCAGCTGCGAATCTGCGATTGGGTTTTTCTCTTTCTTTCGCAGCAGCTTCAAAACCAAAGATGCATCAATTTCTGGGAGATCGACTGTGAGGAAGACCGATTTCTGGGAGATCGACTGTGAGGAACAGAGGGTGTGAGGGACTGACTGACTGGGTCTGACTGTCTGAGGAAGATTGACTGGGAGAGACCAAGAGAGTTGGAGGCGAAGTCGCATAGAGCTGACGAAGATTGAGTTGGGATTTTAGATTTTAGCCTTTTAGGTCTACTTAGTAACCACATGTGGTCTTCTCCAAACTAACAAGTACACAAGCTCGGGTATTCCGGTCCAGAAAGTCACTGCTAGTTAAGAACCGAACCCGGACCGCCAAGCTGAATATAGGGACTGAACCGGCCCGAAACCACTTATATTCAATAACCGGGACCGAACTGCCAGGATGTGTATAGGGACCGAACCGGCCCGAAAACACTTATTTTCAGTCTAAAACCCGGCCCGAACCGGCCCGTCCGGGTCGGTCCCTTTCGGTCTTTCGGTCATTTATGCCCACCCCTAAGGAGAACGGGTGTTCTGGGCGGACAGGCTTACTCAAGCCAAAAGTGTAGTAGGTCCAAACTTTACTACACAATACCAGAGATTGCAACAGAATAGTGGTGATCTTACCCCCTACAAACCCAAATTTGAAACCATCCTCCAAATTAAACAACAAGAAGAACTACTTGTTGAAGAATCATCTTCTGACGAGGAAGAAGAAGAAACATCTAGCGCAGATGAAGAAGCTAGATTCATACATGAGCATAACCTCAAGCACTTTCAGAATAAGCTTGAGTCCCAGAAAATTCCCACTATTGACAAAATCAAGAAACTACTCGAGCTGAATATCGATGTAGACACTCAGAAGTTTTGGGAAAAAGACCCAGTGGTCTGTGAATTAAAATTACATGATATGAATGCCATCTGTCATGTCAAAGCTATTCCTCAGTACAAAGAGGAAGACCAAAAAGAATTCAGAAAAGATATTAAAGATCTCCTGAACAAGAGATTAATTCAACCTTCCACTAGCCCTCATCATGCTCCAGCATTCTACGTGAGAAACCACGAAGAAAACCTCAGAGGAAAAGTTAGAATGGTGATTGACTACAGAGATGTCAACAAGAAGACTGTCAAAGACGGTTATCAAATTGCTCAAGTAAGAGTACTGATCAATCAGCTCAGAGGAGCTAAAGTCTTTTCAAAATTCGATGCAAAGTCGGGTTTTTGGCAAGTCAAGATGCTTCCTGAGAGTGTCCCTCTCACTGCATTTCGAACACCACAAGGCCATTACGAATGGTTAGTAATGCCTTTTGGTCCAAAGCAAGCTCCCTTAATCTTCCAAAGAAAGATGGACAACATCTTCAAACATGTTGCGGAGTTCTGCGTCGTCTACATTGATGACATCCTCGTCTTCTCCAAAAACAGAGAAGAACACATGAAACACCTCCACGAGGTTGTAAAGCTGATAGTTCAGCATGGAATTATCCTAGGAGAAAAGAAAATCTTCTTTATCCTCGATGAAGTCGATTTCCTAGGAATAAACATCAAGAATGGAGTAATAAAACTCCAACTTCACATCCTTGAGAAGATCTAGAAATTCCCAGATAGAATTCCTGATGCCAAGAGTCTAGAGAGATTCTTAGGAGTCATAAACTATATTTCATTCCCAAAATCTCACGACTAACAGCAATGTTATCTCCTAAAACAAGTTCCAAGAGAAAATGGAGCTTCACAGAAGATGATGAGAAAATTGTGAAGCAGATAAAAAATCTCTGCAAAAATCTCCCTCCTCTACAAAAACTAGAGGAAAATGATGAAATTATCCTCCAAACAGATGCGAGTGATAATTACTGGTCCGGTATTGTTCTGGCAAAAACGCCAGGAACTAACATTGAAAAGATCTGTAAATTTTGTAGTGGCAAGTTCAGCCCTGCAGAACTGAATTATCCCACAGGAGAAAAAGAAATTTTGGCTGTCAAGAAAACAATTTTAAATTCTCCAGCTTTTCTTGGAAAACCCTTTACTGTCCGTACCGATTGTGCTAGAGTAAAGAATTTCAAAAATTTTAAACTTGATAAAGCTGCTGATAGAGGAAGACTAGCAAATTGACAATTATTTCTTAACCAATATGATTATAATGTTGAATTAATTGCAGGAAACAAGAACTATCTTTCAGACGCCTTAACTAGAGAACTGGCCATGTTCAGTCGAAAAGATGACGATAAAGGTCGTAATCCCAGAAGTAGAAGACCTGGGAAAGAACATGAACCTGCTGAGGATCCTAAAGAAAAAATCCTCAAAAGATTCCTGCTAGGTCCAAAAGGACTAGCTTCAACTGATCAATCCCAGGGTAAATGATTGGCTAGCCAGTCTCAAACGGCAGAAGGTAAAGGCTCATCAAGACCGTTGACGGCTGTTGCTTTGCCAAAAAGCAAACCAACTCCAACTGGAGTAATAAATGTTTTTAATTATGAATTAAGAACCTTTGCTGATCCTGTGTTCAGAACTGGCAGGAGGCTAGCTTACCACCAGAAGGCAATCCTGGATAATCTCTTATTTGCCTTTCAGGAAAGAAACAGTGCTATTATGTTTCCAGCTTTGTTCGTCTTAGCTGAAGAACTCCATGAAAATACTAGACCACAGCATGAAGAAATTCAAATACAGCAGAGTGCTGTTAGAAGTGAAAAAATTCACTATCTTGAAGATCCAGAAAGTGCTCGAATTTCTATCATAGCACTAAAAGAATCAGATTGGTTCGAATTCCATAATCTGATAAGAAGGCATAATTCCGAGGCCTGTATTCCTCCAACTCTCTTCATTATTGTTGGACCTTATGTTGGAAGAAACTTAGTCGATGTTCAGAGTGAACATCCGCAAGAACACAAGCTTTGGCTTGTTGAAAATGGTTTTGTCCATAATCTATGGACCAAAACGAATGATGATCTCAAGGGACTGCCCCTATAATCGTCAACACAGTCAAAAATGTTAGAAAAATTGACTGCATGCTGAGATTGAAGTTCAGATCCACCCCACCAGAATGGATTCAGAAAACGAATGGTGAAGTTGAATACATTTCTCCTTATCATTATGTGAGAATCATTCAAAGAAGATATCTTCAGCCTGCCTGTGTTGCTTACAATGGCCAACCAAATTCAAGCATTCCATGGATGAAGGCCATGTCACTAGAATACATCAAGAAGATCATCTATGAAGATACCAAGAATACTTTCCTGGCAGCAGGAGAAAAGACAATTATTACTGCGTACGATCATCCTGAAGTAGTCAGCAATGATCTCTTCCTATCTCTCACAAGAAAGGAGATAGACTCGACACTGGCATGCTTACAGTGGGTTGAAAAGCTAGAAACAGACAACCACTACAAGATGTATGTTGATACAGATGTCGAAGATAATGCAACAACTGCTCGTATGGCCCAGGCAGATAACGATTCGTTTGTCCTTGGTCACAATTCAGATGCAGACGAGAACATGTGAAACAGCAGGTGTAGAAAGCACCGAAAGTACTTTTGGATCTTTCTCAAAAGCTACTTTTGCTTTTCAAAAAAGAAAGGTGAAAAACATTTCACCTAAAGGAATCTGCTTTTCCCTTCCGACCTCCACCAGCAAGAGCACTCAGGAAAGTAGGAAATCACGGAGTCGTTCTGTAGATATAGTTGTTTTGAATTCTAGTTTGGAGTCCGCTCCCTATATAAGGAGCTTTAGGTTTCATTGTAAGGCATTCGAAAATTTCCATATCAGTTCTAGACTAGAAAATTGAGAAGAATCATATTCTCTCAAGAAGTAAGAAAGTCATAGTAGCAGTGTGCTCTTTCCTTCCTGTCTAGGTTTGAAGTGTGCTTTCATTACAAGTAAGTATTTGTAATCATTCTTATGGATAGCTAAACAGCTTTTTAGCTGTTTACCTGAGAATGAGGCTCTGAAGTTTTAAGCCTGTAATTATGTTTAAATAAATAATTTCAGTGTGTTCACCCACTTCATCACGTCTTTTAAAAGTTGATGTTGTTATACTACATTTGTGATATGTTCAGCCTTTATCCTGTACTACCTTTAAGTTCAGATTTTCAGTTTCTTAAGAAAATTTGCCTCAGCTTAGGATAGAAACAAGCAGCAGTGATTCAGCCTGTTAAAGTAACTGTTAGGCAGGGAGCCGTTAGGTGAAAAACTTGGCATGTTGAAGGCTAGTTTTGTTTTTCTCAGAAGTATGTACAGGTTTTTCTACGAAAAGGTGAATTTTGGACCCAAAAGTCAACATAGGATATAAGTGTCACTACCCTAGAAAAGACTACTTTTATGAGTCTTTTCAGCTAAAGTTTGTGTACTTAGGCAAAATACCAACTTGGTTGATTGATTGGGCAAAATACCTCTTGTTTTTGGGCAAACGGTCACAACCCCTTGATTTTATGCTCTGTTGTCCTTGTTCTTGATTGATATTAAATTTAAATTCAAGGGAAAAAAAAAAGTAATAATGAGACAGATAGAGTGCATTTACTTACATCTGTTATATTCACCTACTCAATTAAAAATTTAATCTACTTACCTAAAGTCAT
The DNA here is from genome assembly GCF_002994745.2 of Rosa chinensis. Classification (NCBI taxonomy): domain Eukaryota; kingdom Viridiplantae; phylum Streptophyta; class Magnoliopsida; order Rosales; family Rosaceae; genus Rosa; species Rosa chinensis. Next base: position 311,249 of record NC_037092.1, on the reverse strand, counting down.
CACTGCAGGTTCAAGACGAATGAATCACTGGATGGGGCAATTTGTCCAAATACCCTTTTGCCATACACCAACAATTAACAGTATTTACATCTTTTACCGTATGTGAAAATTTTGAAAATTGAAGTTGATTAGAATTGTAAAAATTTATCTCGTTCATAGGATAGTTGTAGAGGAGACCTTTCGCCAACAATTAACGTACTACTCTATTGTCCAAGGATATTTATATGGTAGGAACACTCTCAAGTAATCCATGTTGCGGTGTCGCACTACAGGAAAATAGGTCATTTGACGTGCAAAAAACGCCATAAATGACATTTTACGGCATGTGGTGAGACGCTCTTATAGACCGCGTCGTTAAATTAAACTCAATTTTTCACTTTTACGGCGCGCAAAATGCACGCCGTAAATGTACCAAATGAATGCATGTCGTAATGCTTTGAATGTCATTCTGTTGTTCATTTGTGATTCTCCGAGTCTTCTTCATTTGATATATGTGTGTATGGGGTGTCTTATATGGCTAATTCGTGTTGTTTGGAAATACTCTCTCTGTTTTCATTTTTGAGATTTCATTTCTGGGTTTGGTGCAGAGAGAGTTGGATTTGATTGTTGTTTTGTTTTTATTTCTTCTCAATGATGGCGGCTGCGAGAAATGAGCTGGGTATCTTAGGGAGCATGGCTTTTGTTAGATAGAGAGAATGAAATAATGCGCTGAGTTTGGTTTTTGTTCTATTTTAGAGGTAGAAGTGATTCTATTGCCTGTACAATTTCGGATCTTGTAGGACAATAACTATCAAAGTACCCTAGACTTTTACAATGCCTCAACTCTCGATTTCTGTAGCATTCTAACCAAAATTGGAATTCATTTGTCTCAAGAGTAACATCATTTGAATTCTGTGGAGAATGGAATTGAGTTTTTCTATGATTGAGTTATTTCTGTTGACAGGATTTTGTCAATTTGTAGGTTTTGTTAGAAGACTTTGTCAAATGTCATATTTATTCACATATGTCATCATTATTGAGAAGCATAAAGTCATCTAGTGCAAGTTCAAGACATGCAAAAGTAAGAATCATACTTGGTTGCTTAAGTGAATTTGCTCAAATGGGAACAATTGGTCCCTTCTTTACAGTTTTTAAGTCTAAAAGTGTATATATTGAGTGAATTAGTTGAACAGACATAACTCCTTAGCCTTCTTACATGATTTGCTATCACTTTTCAATATTTCTCATGGAGCTATATGGTGGCAGGTACTTTTTCTTTCCTCCCATGAATACCAAAGAGTATGATGATCGTGTGATGGTGCTATTGTATATGTTGTAAAGTGTGAACCACATGTATCATATATTCCTTAGTTGTAGTATGCTAATGATTGTGTCAACTTGGCAATATCATGTTGCTGGTAGGATTTCGTTACCTGTATGTTGATGTGTGTTACAATATTATTCTGCTTTGTTGATGTAATTGCAACCTTTTTTTTCTTTTTCCACCTATGCAGCTATCCTTATATAATGATAGGGCTAACTACTGTTTAGTCCCTGAAGTATCGCTCATTCCTCGTTTCAGTCCCTGCCTTTCTAATTTAATCCCAAAAGTCCCTGAACTCACAATTTTCAGTCCAACTGGCATCTCCTCCATTTCCTCCAGTTGCTTGATGATGTGTCAGTCACTCCTTGCCAGCTCAGCGCCACGTAAGGCATCCATTGTGTAAAGTGACGAGAATACCCCTGCTTCAGTTTTTTCCAAAATTTCCTGTCTTCTTTCTCCCCCTGTCTGCAACTCTGCATGAAGGTGTATGTAGAATAGTAACCCAACAATCAATTTCTACTTTTGTTACTCACAGCGGCAACCTCCCAGAGAGAGCAGCGACAACCTAGTTTTCCCAAACTCCTTCTTCTCGCACTGCAAACCCAAAACAAGCAATTCAGACCCAAACAAATTAACGATAACACGATACAAAGAAACCAAATCAACCAATATTAACAGCTAGAACACAATCAGCTCAATTGAAAATTGGAATCCAAACCCTAGAAAAGTGAAAGCTAAAACTTAAATGATTCGAAACATTTCTAGTTCGAAATAAGTAGAGGACGAGGTTTGAAGTGCGAATCTGACCTGCATGGACTCGGGAATCGAGCTCCTTGTGCTGGAGTAACCTCTTGCGGTAATCGGTGATGGCGGTGCGACGACGTACGGCGTCGTCCGTCTTGGTCGACGTCATCGAGTCAGTGCTGGGGAGGAGAAATGAAAGCGAGAGAGAGAAGGGAGATCAGAGGAGTAAGTTTTGATATGAGAGAGAAATTTAATTCTGGCGATTTTAGTACACAAACACGACGTGCTTTCATTGCACGCCTTAAATTTTGTTGTGAAAATGCGAGTTTTACGACTTGCATTTAATGCGCGTCGTAAATGATACTCTTTCACGGCACGCATTAAATGCACGTCGTAAATCACGCGTCGTGAATGATCAATTTTCCTGTAGTGTCGCCTGTAAAATTAGAGTTTGTTTGTTTATGTATCACTTGGTTTTCTGTACTAGCTTAAATAGGTCTGCAACTGGTTTTCTCTGCTGTAGTCCTGTATCAAAGGAAGTTAAGTTAATATAATAATTATTTGTTTACATACGACAGTAAGCAAACAAATTAAAGAGAGTTTCTCAAGTCAAGGTAGTTTAGGCACGATATATAAGTGTTATGCAGTTGAGAATTCTATTATGACCGTTAACTGCATGCTAACTCATATAGAATTCAACTAACACCTAGGACATATAGCTAGCTAGCTAAGAGATTAAGTTTAAGACTAGTATTTAAAGGACTCATTAATTGTAATAAGAACTGCTTCATATTAATTTCACTCTTAATTTTGTGGGTTCTGTTTGTGTTGTGACTTGCTTCAAACAGATTGGAGCACATACGTGTCTCGCATCGCAGTGTGAATGGAAAATTGGAGATTGACAAGTCTGATAGAGTTTCTTGGGAGGGAATGGAACTTCATTGATGTATCGACTTTGATAACAGTTATATTTTCACACTGCCTTGCTCTTTTGACCCCATTTCAGTTCAACTGGGGTGCATTTTGGCTATCTCTGGCACTCTATTTTCTTTTAAGTCTAGGTATAACTCTAGGTTACCATAGGAATCTTGCTCACCGGAGTTTAAAGCTTCCAAAATGGCTTGAATACTTTTTCGCCTATTGCGGTGTTCTCACACTTCATGTGCGTTCAAGTTGGAAAAATTTGAGTTGGGTTTCATTCCTAATTCATTACATGACCTATTTGCATTAGGTTTAATGGTTGGTCGCAGCCCCCAATTGAGAGAATTATGGGTTGCTTGTTTCTGTGCCTCTCTTTGGTTTATTTGGCAAACAAGGAATAAGGTGAGATATGAGGGCATTACTCCAGATGTTGCTATGGCTTGCAGGTTAATTAATGGCCATGTTTATGCTTCTAGTCGCATAGCTACTGGACATATGTTTAACAACATACAGGAGCTTTGTGTCTTGAAGAGGTTTGGTGCTACTTGTATGCCGCGTTGTGCCCCAAAAATTTACGAGGTGAATTGGCATCCACCCATTATTGGTTGGTTCAAAGTTAACACGAATGGTGCTTGGAAGCGAGGGGAGGATCGTTCAGGTTATGGTGGTGTTTTTCGTGATTATCGTGGGGAGGTTGTCGGTGCCTTTTCATCATCCCTTGACATTCCTAGTTCCATTACTGCGGAGGTTATGGCAGTGATCAAGGCAATCGAGCTTGCATGGGTTCGAGATTGGAAGCATATTTGGCTTGAAGTTGACTCGTCCCTCATTCTAAATTTTCTCCACTCTCCCCAGATGGTACCTTGGCAATTACAGGTGGCATGGAAGAATTGTGTGCATCACATTTCAATGATGCAATTTCGTTGCTCACATATATTTCGTGAAGGTAACCAGGTGGCTGATGCATTGGCCAATTTTGGCGCTTCTGGTACGGGCTTTACTTGGTTTGATTCATCTCCTTGTTTCATTAATCAATTTTGTTTAAGAGATAAGTTGGGTCTCCCTAATTTTCGTTTTAGATGATTTCTTTTGTTTTGGAAGGCAGGATGATGTCTGTCATTCCTCATCAGTAGTACTTTACTTCTGGAAGGTGCAAGATCTGTCCTCTCTTCTTACTTGTATTTTCCTTTACTTTTAATAAATATTTTTCCTCGCAAAAAAAAAAAAGAAAAAAAAAAGGATCCACAATGCTAATTAAAGAGTTCACAATTCTAATCAGGTGTTGTCGATCGAGTTTTATTTATACTTTTTGCAAACCTTAATCTTGTTTGCAGGGAAGTCCGGTTGACTGGGTTAGCACACACAGGTACCATCACCAGTTTACGGATACAAAGAAAGACCCTCATTGCCCCATTATGGGACTGTGGTTTAGTCATATTGGCTGGATCTTCAATTACCGTTTAAGGTTTGAAAGCGTACGTACATAACACACACACACGCGCACTCTCTCTCTCTCTCTCTCTCTCTCTCTCTCTCTCTCTCTCTCTCTCTCTCTCTCTCTCTCTCTCTCTCTCTCTCTCTCTCTCTCTCTCTCTCTCTCTCTCTCTCTCTCTCTCTCTCAGCTGAATAAATAATGGTTTTGTTGTTGGCTTGTAAAGTAATAAATTGACATTGCGCAGTATGAAAGACAGCTAAGGAATGCTGCTGATTTAAGAAGGCAGGCGTATTATAGGTTTCTCCATCATACTTACCTACTACATCCAGTTGCTCTTGGAGTTTTACTTTATGCTTTGGGAGGACTATGTAGGTACAAGTTTTGACCAACTTGATATATTGGCATTCCCATACAAAACGGTGAAGTATCTTACAAATTGATCTCAAGTGAATCTCAAGTAAATGCATTCATGCATACATGCATAAATTGGGTGTTGGTCTAGGAAAGTATCTTTGGGGGTTTAATATCTTTTATTTATTTAAAGATATTTTTCTGTGTGTCAAATTGGATTATTGATTGCCCAAGTATTTTAGGTTTTGGTGTCCTTATTTGTTAAGTATCTTTAACACAAAAGAATGTTTCCTTGTAGAAGTGGAATTAGGTTACAAATATGTTTTTATTAAGTGTTGCACGGCATCTATTGATATATATATAGAGAATATATCCAGCCATAGCAATGGGTCTCTTGAAAAACGCAAGAATATTGTTAGGTGTCTTGCATGCTTGCTTGTAATTGAGTCTTCACAAGAGTCAAAGCACTTGGTCCATGTTTAAGTGTTTTTGATCATTGTTTCATATGCATAACTTCTCTTGAGATCAGTAGAGGAGCTGTGAAGAAGGAGAGCGATATTTGGTGATCGTTCAAGTGAAGGAGTTCAAGAAGGAAGACAAACTTTGTGTTAATCTTTGTAGCCGAGCTAGTGCTATTCAAGGTTGTAAAAGAACATATCCTTCATAATGAGATGATTCTTATTTTGGGTTTTCAATAGTAAGAGCCCCGCAGTGTTTTTAATCTCATATTTGAGGTTTTCACTGCGTAACCAAAATCTGGTGTTCTGTTTGTTAATTTTGGTTTCTGCTGGCCAGTAAGGATTGATCCGTGCATTGCAATCCCCATTTTCCAGAAAAAACACTTTCTGTCCTTATATTTTATGACTACCCTTTTCGGTTTGGGGAACGGTAATACATACCATTTCTCTCATAGAATTAAATCCTTTGCAAGGGCATGCAGTTATAGTAAAATAAAGCCATCTCCCACTACCAAATTTACTTATTTGGAATTGAAATGGAAGGGATGAGAGTCTGCGAGCATTGCAGTGCTACTTTCTACCTTCTTTGTTTTTCTTTGATGAATTTAATTTTTGGATCGTTTGGCTTTCTTTGCAGGGTGTGAGGACAGTAGTTGGTTACCACGTGACTTTTTCTGTAAACTCGGTTTGTCACATATAGGGAAAGCGAGTATGGGATACCGGTGATATTGTCTAGAAACAACTGGTATATATGCAATCCCAATTAAAAGTAAAATAGTTTCTGATTTACATTAGAAAGTAGTAATTTGATTTGTGGAATTAGGTTGTTCGCATTGCCTACACCTGGAGAAGGGTGGCACAATAACCACCACGCCTTTGATTACTCAGCTCAACAGGGCCTCGAATGGTGGCAGATTGATTTGACATGGTATTTGATCAGATTTCTTCAAGTTGATGGTTTGGCAACCGATGTGAAACCCCCAACTGAGAACCAGAAGAAACGAAAACCTTTGTACAACAAAACAAAAGAGCAAAAATTTGAAGAAAAAGTCTATTGCTCTTGAGATACATTTGCTTTTATTATTGATGCATATAGTCTATAAACTTTTTTTGCTTCTGACGATGTTATGGCTTCTGCGATTCAAATTCTAAGTTCTTTCATCAAATTTACATATTAGATAGAAGTTCATATTAGTTATCTATCCAAGTATGTATTGAAGAAGGTTGAAATACACAAATTACATGAATTTGTTATTTACAATATAAGAATCCTTTGAAGTGGTACATATGATATCAAGGCATCTGATAATCAGAGTTTACTATATCTCTTGGGTGCTTCGGTACTATTCAAGTACAAGTAGCTCTTCTGAACAGAATAACTAGTTGTAGGTATTGGAGAAAATCCAGTATAGTTCCCATCAATCTTTGCTATGCATATGTCATGGAGGTACATCAGAAACTCATATTTCTGGGCATATGGTTGAGCTGCATATTCCTCAAATGGCATCCACTGCAAGCCATTACAAACAAGTTGAATCATGTAGTGCATGAGAGAGCTGTTCGAGTATGTGCACCTCTCTATATTCTCTTATTCTCGGCCAAGATTTATGCAGCAACAGTACTTGCAAGCAGAGTTGTGCAATAAACATGAATTCAAGCCAGGAAATGGGAAAGCAAATGATAATGACTTCATGAGGTAACTATTTAGATTGTTAAGCAATTCCTCTAATGTGAATGCGGTGTTGAATTTATTCATATTACCCCCTTTATCCAAATATTACCTTGGCTGCTTCTATCTCTTGTTCCTGCTTCTGGATGTCAAAGGAGAGGGGTCGCAACATGCACAGAAAAAACAAATCCGATTTCTGAAAGAACGACTTGTGGATCTGTCTGCAAAGTATACAGACTGTAAGAAGCTTATAATTTCCCATGTATGTAGCAGGTGAGATTTGTATGGAGCTCATATTTATATTCAATACAGTGAATTGAGATGCACATAAATACATGTCCGAAGAGAATACGATCATGCCCTACTCTATGAGATTGAATGAAAACTTTTCCCTAAGTTACAACTTTGTGCTAGAAAGCTACAAGAAATTCCATTAGCAATTCAAAATTGTTTGTTTTGTAACTTTCTACTTCTGTTCTGTATATCTATTCACGACAATTAATTTAAGTGATTCTTTGGCTTATCAATACACAGCACACAAGTCTACTGTACTATCTTTACAATGTCACATTAGATTTTACTCTTCCAGCTGTAAGTTGTCATATAGTTCTTAAACTTGTGTGTGACAGGATAATAATTTATACTAAATTCTGTGTTTAAATGTAAACCAATGTAGTTTCTCCCAAGCAAACATCATACCTGAATGCTAGAATTTCTATAAACTCTGAGTCAATCTGAAACAAGAGAAAGCCAGAAGCATGAAGAGTGTCACATTAATAAACTAGTATCCGTACTCACCCAAATGACAGCAGTGCAATAGCATAGCAAAAACTTACTCCTGTTTCTTCTTTAACTTCTCTCACAGCTGCTGCATAGATATCTTCCCCCTGCACATGATAAAGGATATTATGTGGGATACACTGGACTAAACTCAGAAGCCCTGACAATACAAGCCAAATAATGCTTCCACGAATGCACACACCTCATCGACAGCTCCAGTAGGGAGCTTCCACACGCCTGTCCCACCATACTGTCCTCCCTTTTCTTGGACTACTAACACCTAGCTACCATAAAATTTTACAGATCCAAAAACTTGAGCCATTTGAGTAATGCTGTGGAAAGTAACAAATACACGTACTGAAAGGACTGAAGCATTGTAGGCTATACGAAATTCTTGTGTAAATGAGCAAGGAGATCATGTATAATGAATGTATTAAAGCAAGTAGTATGAATGTAACTATGTAGAGGGTATACCTCTCTGTTTTGATTGATTAGAAAAGCACCAATTCCGAGTCGGTGTGTGGCATTTTCAGGAAGAGTATGAGCAGACTTGTGAAGCCAATAGACGAGCATCAAATAATGAGGCTCCGCATGGTGGTACCAGAATCCTTGCTGCGATCCTTGAGTTTTGAGTTTTGAGTTGAAGAAGAAGAAGATGATGGAAGAATATTTAAAGGCTACAGACCTGGACTGCAGCTTCAACAAGGTTGGCTCGTTGTATAGGCAATCTGAGCCAAACACCCTTCTTCCCCTGCACGCACCACCAGTCCACCACCACTATTACTATATATTATTATTATGCTAGGGCTAGGGCTAGGGCTAGCTCCATCAGAAAGAGTGAAAATGAAAGTGTGTGTGTGTGTACCTGGAGCTTCCAAACCGCAAGTGAAGAGGCAAGAGATGAAATGAAAGTGGCAGGGTCCATAGCCTCATCATCCATGTGGACGATCACACCTCCATACTCATCATTCCTACCCCTCAGTAGCTTCCCCATTCATCCAATTCCAATTCCAATTCTAATTCATGGATAATCCTGCCTTATTTAAATTCCAGTTCCTAGCTGTATCTCTGTCATCATTATGATTGGCACGTGGGCTGCTGCGATGGCTGTTGACTATATGTCTATATATTTGTGGCTGGGTTAGGGGAGGCAGCCGCGCACGCTTTTCGCACGTGAGACAGCTCTGCTAATTCTGTAAATTACTACTTCAAAGCCTCTTTTAATTTACCCTTAGTAAATTAGATTAGTACTGTGTGTGCCCCCCACTTCTTTTTACCAAACCTGACTCTCTCCCTCCTCCATCTTCATTTTTCACCCACTCTCAACCAAAAAAAAACCCTCGCCGCTATTACCGTACCACAACTTCTACCTCTTCTGCTTCTTCTTTTCCATTTTTATTTTTTAATAAATTACCAATATTTACTGTCTGGTCTTCCACCTGAGGAGCCTATGGAGGTGTTGACCGGCGACCGGAATATACCAGACCCAGCAGCGGCAGCAGAAGAACAAGTCTTCCCGGCGCACATATCCCCATTCTCTGAGACACACCAAGTTGTCTTCGCCAATCCAACGGCGGCTGCTATGACTATGACGCCGCAGAAGCTCCGTATCAGGTGCAACGGAAGGTCTCCTGCCGTCGACGCAGCACCAACTCTACCAGATGATGCTGATCCGCCCCAACTCGGCTCCGCTGACAACGGGTCAGTTTCTTCTTCTTATCTCCTCACTCTAAAATTCTTTTTCCTTTTTATTATTATTATTTTTTGTCAATTTTTGTTAACATTAACGGATTGACGAATGTTAAAGGGTTCATCCATTTTCTATTATTCTTTTCCACTTTATAACACTTGGTCTTGGTATATGATAATACTATGCTTTTTTTTTTTTTGTTCGATTAGGATAGAAAGTACGGGTAGGTCTGCTCGTGTAAAAGGCAATTTTGGAAAAAATGGTCTGCTCGTGTAAAAGGCAATTTTGGAAAAATAGCATAAAAAAAAAAAATAAAAAAATAAAAAAGAGTGTATTGAAAATCACTGTCATATGTTAACAATGTTTTAGTTCCTAAAAATGGTTACTTTATTACAATTTTTGTGTATGGTTAACCAATTATAATAAGCTCAGCTCATGTGTATTACACCTTAGTTTTTTTGGTTTGGGTATGACACTGTTAGAACGTCACTGTATCTGCAGCTTGTCACCACATAATGCTGATGAGCATTTTAAAGCACAAGGGGTAGAATTCGTGAATTGGAAGCAGAAGAGGAAGAGAACATCATCTTGTAGTAGTAGTAGTACAAGAAAAAAGAGCAAAAGGCTTGAAATGCTCGAGCATTTTCTGGAAAGTCTGGTAAACAAAATGATGGAGAAGCAAGAGCAGATGCATAAGCAGTTGATAGAGATGGTACAAGACAGGGAGAAAGAGAGAATAGCCAAAGAAGAAGCCTGGAAACAGCACGAGTTGGAGAGAATCACAAGGGATGAGGAGGTAAGAGCCCAACAGACATCGCGCAGCCTTGCCCTCATTAACTTTGTACAGAGTTTGTTGGGCAGTGATGTTCAAGTTCCCCAACCAGCACCACTCGTAGCACAACCAGTGGCAACAGTACAACCTCCTACTTCCAATCAATATCATGATCAACGTGTGAAAGAAAATAAAAATCTTCACAAAGACACAGCGATTGCCAAGTGTATTGCAACACCAACTGATAAAAGATGGCTCCAATTTGAAATACGGGCACTCATAGCGCTGCGGACTAGTTTGGAACATAAGTTTCGCACCCCAATTAATTCTAGCCATGGATCTCTATGGGAGGAGATAGCTCTTGGGATGAACCGTATGGGCTTTGATCGCTCAGGAAGGAAGTGTAAAGAAAAATGGGAAAACATGAACAAGTACTTCAAAAGGGCAATCACAAATGACAAGAAGCGTCCTACAAATGCTAAGACTTGTCAGTATTTTTATGAATTGGAGTTGCTCTACAAAAACGGACTTCTAAATCTGGGAAATGGCTTTAGTCCCACAAGCAGTCTGGGGAATGGCTTTAGTTGCACAAACAACCAGAAGGAGACCAGGAGTGAAAATGAGTCCCAACAGTGCGTGCTCAGCAACGTTGACACTAGTCTTCTAACTTGTGCCACTATACCATCTGTGTTAAATTCAAATGAAGCCGCCGAAAGAACGAGAGCAGTGGTTTCTCCTGCTCTTTAATGGCTTATCAATGGATAGCGTTCAGTGTACCTGATGTTGATCTCCTGTCCTGTCTGATTTTATGATTGTAAGTTTCGTCCAGTTGTGTTATATCCCTGTTGAAGCTAGCTTTAATTGTATGTTCTTTTTACTTCATTATATCCCCACCAGTATTAGCTTTTAAGGAATTAGGAAAGGAGGCGGGTGAGTGTTGTTGGCAATCGAGTCATTGTTCTGTTTGTGAATGCTTGGTTGTATTAGTGTCAATGAAATCTAATGAAAGATCAGGCTCTTTAGAGGTTTAATCTTTATTCTTGCATGGTTGTACTCTTTACCGGTCACAGATTTGACATTTTTTTACTCATATAAATCAAAACAATGTTCTCGGGCTGGCAAAATTTGAGTTTATCAGTAGGAGGAGTGCCATGGTGGGAAGAAAAAGTTGATTCCTGGGTAGTTCTATTCCTAATGCGTGCATTGCTCTCTCTTCTGTATCTTGTTTGGTTAAACCAGAAAAGTAGAAAATTGTTTTCTACATCTGGTGCCGATGTCTCTAACCCGGTGAAAATGTTTAAACAAGACGTTGCTTTGGTTTGTTGGTGTGCATGCGTGAAGCGGCAAGGAAATGAAATTTAAGTTTACAGAAGTGAACAATCACTATCTAAAATGCTAAATGCAAACTGAAATAAGATGCAACTCAATCTCAACCATGATCATTCATAGACGGCCAGCGTCACAATATGAGTAGAGAAAACACATCACTTTGTAACCAAGATCAAGTAAACGAAAGTAGAGAAATGTACTAATAGCTAGCAATATAAATGTGGCTTAAATTTTATTCAATACTTGCAGATTACATCAAGTAGATAGACGCATAAACGTGACGGAAGAGTACACGACGTCACTTCGATGCTTGGTGGAGGAAAATGATAGCCAGCACCAGCACAATCGGAATCACAAGCAGAATAGGATACGATGGGGGGTGAAGAGGCCCCATGATCAATGGCAGAAACAATACTGAGGCTGCCACAACCAAACACAGCAATATGGCTACCATGCTGCAGTCATTTAGTTGGTCCATCCTAACTTCAAACTTCTTCAAACTTCAAACTAACAATGTATGTGTGTTGTGTGTTGAATTTGAATAAAAGTTTCCATGGAAGGAGTGAGGAACCCCATGGACGTTGGTGTATATATAACGTTCATGGTATCTTTTGGTGTAGGGTTACAACGTTTGGCTAGTTAGGGATGCATGCAAACTGATTATGAAAGTACCCTTTCGCATGTAATGTACAGTCGCTTCATTATACGGTGGAAGGAAGGCAACTGTTGCCGGACGGAAGGGTGCGTCGGATCGGAACAAGCCCATTTCCGTTTGACGTATGGGCCATAAAAGCCCACTGGATTCGGTAATCGCATTATGCTGTCGAGCGGTGAAGAGACCATTTATTACCGGGCTCCTCGTTCAACCCGCTTTGCCACGTGGGTTTTATTTTTGAATTTTGAGCACTATAATTAATGTTTTTTCTTTTCGATAACAAGAGCACTATAAAGGTTGACACTTGCCAGCTACTAGCTTCCCACTCCTAACTTCTTTCCCTTACAAATCAAGTATATTAGAGAAAAACAGAGAGGGAGAGTTTTAGACAGGCAGAGGAGAAATGGAACAGGGAGGTTTCCATGGCTACCAAAAGACCCAAAACACGAGCTCCGGTAATGTTAACATATATTTGTGCCTTGTAGATTTTTCTTATTACTTTGATACATTTCTATTATCTTGTTTGATTTTAGGAGGGGAATCTTTCTAAAACGACTTTTGATGTTTCTTTGTTTCTTGCATGAGTGATCATATGTTGTGACTATTCTGATCTATTGCATGTATATCCGCTTGAAGATGCTTGTTAGAAGGAAATTTCTACAATCTTTTAGTGCGTTGACCTCCTAATGAATTCCCCTCATCTTGTTTATTTCATTTCCAATTGATCGAACATGTTTTGGCTTTGTTTATCCCTTGATTTACCTCAACACGACATCCCACATTCTCTTCCCCCTTGGCTCTCCAAGCCTAGATCGCTCATTTTTTTTTTTTTGGTCTATGTATAGAGTAGTAAATATTCTTATTAGTAATTGTAACTCTGGATTTTGTTCGTGCATTTAATTAATTATGATGGAAAATTCTGTAAATAAAGAAAATAAGGTTATGATGGAAGATGGATGATGCGTGAATTTAGATTAGAAAATTGAAGGTCGAAAATGAAAATGAAAATGGGGTGATGAAAGTGTTAGAAAACTATTTACAAGTGGCAAGCATCATTCATGCAGTTTTTAACCCCACCTGAAACAAGTGGCGACCATGCATACATTCTCAAGCCTCTTAGGGCCCACTCCATCTGTCTCCTGGATACCTTTGGCCTCGATTTCTGCATGAAGTTGCAGCGGTTTCTTTCTTTCTTGATTGATGAAGCTTTTCCAGTAAACTAGGTCTTGACTCAATTAATTATTACTAGCTAGCTAACCCATTCGTCTAATCCACAAACCCCGTCAGTTCCTGCTCTCCTTCGATCTTTCCCAATTCAGGTTCAAGTACTCCCAGACCACTTAAAATTAGATTCAAAATGAATTCAAAACCTAGATGAAATTTATGATTTGATTCCTCGATCATGAGCTTGGTAAATCCATGTGCAGGGCTGAAACTATCAGAGATCAACATGAGGCTGGCTGAGATCAACCACACCAAGAATAGCGCTGCTATCACCAACAATGGTGCTGCTGCTGCTACTACTGATGAGAATGAATGCATTGTGCGAGAGCAAGACCGTTTCATGCCCATTGCCAATGTGATCAGAATCATGCGCAAGATCCTGCCCCCGCATGCCAAGATCTCAGACGACGCCAAGGAAACAATCCAAGAGTGTGTCTCAGAGTACATCAGCTTCATCACAGGGGAGGCCAATGAGCGTTGCCAGCGTGAGCAGCGCAAGACCATTACTGCCGAAGACGTGCTGTGGGCAATGAGCAAGCTGGGGTTCGATGACTACATTGAGCCCCTCACTCTCTACCTCCACCGCTTCCGCGAGATGGAGGGAGATCGTGGCTCCATGAGGGCCGAGACTTTGATGAAGACTAGTAGCAGGGCAATGACTGCGGCAGAGTATCATGCAGCTGCAGCAGGCTCTTTCGCTGGTTTTGCTCCTTTTCATCACCATGGCTTTTTCGGATACTTGAAGGATGCGTCCATATCCAATGGGGCAGCTGGTACATCTTTGTCCCAGCAGGCTAATGCTGTTGCTGCAATGGCAAATGGTGATCACCAGGCATCACATTCCCAGTATGATGATAACAATAAGTGAAATAGTGTTGAAAACAATAAGCAGTGCGTACGTTGCTTCATGAACTACTAGCTAGTGATCATGATGAGCACTGTTTTTAGTCACTACCATGTACTGGTGAAAGAACCTAGCTAGCTTTATTGGATTTGGGGTGTTGTTGTTTAACAAACGCAAATGCACATTTTCAATTTGCAATTTGATTTCATTTGGTTGGAAGTGTGTCAGGCATGTTTCTGAACTGGTGACCAAAAAAGGTCAAAAAATAAAAATACAAGCTAGCTAGCTCCCAGCGAGGATCGAACTCGCGACCTTTCGCTTACGAAGCGAACGCACTACCACTATGCTATGGAAGCCAGATGTCAGATTTTAAATAGCTTACATTTTAATAATATGTCATTACTCTTCCACCCTAAGTGCGAAGCTTTGTTGGGGTTTTACAATTTTATTGTTTTTTCTTGGGGGAAAGCGAGTTGGGCTCTTCCGGATGATCACGGAGATGCCTCAAAGCCTCATCTCTTCCTCCTTTGGCATTTTCTTGTTGCCGCTCTCACTTAGGGCCTTTAAACGTTCTCTACTACAGTATCTAAACAACATCAAGCAGTTTTGCCAAGCAACCCAAGTTGTCATTAGATTTAGATTTAGTGATAAAAAATATCTCAAAAAAGAATAAAGCGCGCAGCTAGATACTCACTATTCTCTATCCTTCCCTCTCTGTCCTTCCCATGCAACGCAATCCTCCATCCAGAACTACAAACACTACCCATCTCCTATGGAGTACTCACCACCAAAGTCCCCTATTTCTACCTTATCTCCGCCCCCATCACCCAAAAAGACCCCTACTTCTACCTTCTCTCCGCCACCATCTCCCCACAAATCCTTCCCAGATAATCCTCCGATTCATACCTCAGATGCATTTCCTGAGGGTGAACTCTTTATCCCGCTACCTCCACATACTCAACCTACTCAAGGCCGTGATACTCAGCTTGTTGGTGCGATCATAGTTGATCGTACCCTCCATGCCCCTTCAGTCATTCGGATTCTTACTACTGCTTGGTCTGAGATTGGGCGTTTTCGGGTGGACTTGCTGGGCGGTACCTCTATCTTTTCTATCACAGCTCCCTCTGAGGCGGCAGCTGATCAGGTGCTTGAGCGTGGTCCGTGGTCAGTTATGGGTAGCAGCATGGCTATTCATCCTTGGCTTATGACCAGCAGATTGGAGGATATCCCTATCCACCTCATTACTTTTTGGATTCAGATTCATGGGCTACAGAGGGGTCACATGACTGAAGAAATTGCAAATATGATCGGTGCTCCAGTGGGGACAGTTCTCTCTGTTGATGATCCTAACTCCCCGTCTGGCAATCCTGGCTATCTCCATGTTAGGGTTCAGGTAGACTCTCGGGCCCCTCTTTCTCCTGGTTTCTGGTTTAGCAACAGTGACACTGAAGCAACTTGGGCAGAAATTCGGTACGAGAGATTGTCCGATTTCTGTTATCGCTGTGGTCGTTTGGGCCATACCATCAGTACTTGTACTTTCAGGAGACATGCATCAGCTGATCACTTGGGCCCTTGGATGGCAGTTCCTACTCCTCGCCGTCTTCCTCCTGACAATCAACAAAACTGGGATCGCTTCCCTCATCAGGCTTTTGAGCACAGACAAAGTAGGTACGTTGAACGCAGGTATCAGCAGAATGGCACTTATGTTTCCCGTCCGAGGAGCACTATGCCGGTTACTACAGCTGGGTACGGTTCCTTCTCCGGCAACCCTATACCGCTTACGGGTGCCCTAATTCTTGCCCATCCACAGCAAGGCAGGTGGCAGCCAACTGTCCTTTCCACATATGCTACATCTTCAGAAGCTGGTCCTTCTGGAGCGAATACCCTCAACAAAGGTAAAGCCAAATTTGATGACTGGGTAGTTCCATCTCCTACTATGTCGCCACCTCATCCAATTTCTCCTGACGTGGAGGACATGCAACTGGCAGTTTCCCTTTCCTTAGCTGAGCTGGCGGACACACCCACAACACATCATCGTCTCACTCCACCGCCATTGGACCCATATCTTCAGATGGGCTTTCAGTCTGACCCATTAGTCTTGCAAGCTATGTTAGCTCATTAGGAAGTACTCTTGGATCCTACTTTACTTGGGCCCACTCCAACGGACCCACCACCAGATTTACCCATATTTTCACTTCCTCCTTTTTTAGACCCATATACCCAACACTCCTATTCTCTTAACCCCTATCCTCTCCATATCCCTTCTCTCCAGCCGTCTCCTCCAACAATCCCACCAGTCCCACCAGTCCCTCAGTTTGGGACTCTTGCTATACTTGCTCAGCAATTCCAGTTCCTCAAATTACGTAAAAGGTTGCAAGATGATTTGGCTGAGGATTTTCGTCAAACCAAGCACCACCGCACTATGGATTCCGATGATAGTACTCGGGTGGATCAGGCTATTCCCTCCAGAGTCCCTACTAAACCTCGTCGTGGCCGTCCTCCGTCCACTACTGCCTCTGGTAAGGCCAAGGGGCCAGCTCGACGTGGTCGTCCAAAGAAGATTCAAACTTCTAATGTCCCTACTGCTTTGGCTACTGTTGAACAGGTTAGTGAGGTTCAGATCGCTTCATCAGTCTTATCCGATGCAACACCTTATCTTCCTGTGATGCAAGACCCAAGTTTGAATGTTGTGGTTCAACCTTCATCTGAGGTGGGTATGTCTACTATGTTTCCTGAAGATGCTGCAAATGGCATAGGTAGCTGGCCAGATACAGCTACGGACCAAAAATGAGGCTCATCTCTTGGAACTGTCAGGGATTAGGGTCTTCCTTGACAGCGAAATCTCTTCGCAGACTATGGCGAAAGTACGACCCTGAGGTTATCTTTCTTATGGAGACTCATCAAAAGGAACAGATAATCTCTTCTTGGCAACAGCAGTTAAAGTTTGATCACTACTATGTAGTTAATCCTGTAAATACTAGTGCTGGAGGTTTGGCTATTTTGTGGAAATCTTCTGTTCAGGTGTCAGTTGTAGAATATAACCTTAATGTCATTGACACTTTGGTGTATTTTGCTAATGAAGATTTCCGTTGTAAGATATCCTGGGTGTATGGCCAACCTGTTGAAAATAAAAAGAAATCTTTTTGGTGTTATATGAATCATTATTTCACTACTCAGTCTATTCCTTGGCTTTGTATTGGTGATTTTAATGATGTTTTATACACTAATGAGAAATGGGGTGGCTGTCCTCCTCTGTTATGGAGGATGAATTTGTTTCGAACTTTTCTACACCATAAAGCTCTGAGAGATCTTCACTCTCAGGGACCTTTTCACACTTGGTATAGATATCGGAACAACACAATTGATATGAAGGAAAGGTTAGATCGTTGCTTGGCTAACTCAGATTGGTGCTCTGCTCTTCCTCATACTCAGGTCTTTAATTTACCTATTATCGGATCAGATCACCGACCTCTTCTTGTTGATTCGTGTCCAACAGAGGTTCGTTCTCCTAAACCTTTCCTCTTTGAGCATATTTGGACTACGGCAGATTCGTGCGAGAAGATTGTTTCTAAGGCTTGGATAAATGCTTCACGCTCTATTGCTATGCCTACCTGGATTGCCAATTTGAAGTCTTGTAGAAAATCCTTATTGCTCTGGAGTAGGAAGGCTTTTCCAAATTCTCATAAACAGATTGAAGACCTGCTTACTCAACTTAATCATGTTCATAATAGTATGGCTTTGGATTCTGCTTTCCAAATCCGGACTATTACTGTGCGTATTGAAGAGCTTTGGTTACTGGAGGAAAAATTTTGGCATCAACGTTCTCGGGTCTCTTGGCTTAAATTGGGGGATAATAACTCAAGATTTTTTCATCAGACAGCTACTCAGCGACATCAGCGAAATAAGATCCTTCGTCTTCGCAACTCTGATGGTCTTTGGTTGGATTCGGAGGCAGATATTGCGGATGTTTTTCTACAATATTATCGTCAACTTTTTACGTCCTCAGGTCCGAGGAATTGGGATGACATTCTCCAGTTGGTAGATCCAGTTGTTACGACTGTTATGAATACAAGCTTACTTGTTGAGGTTAGTATTGAGGAAGTCAAATCAGCGATCTTTCAACTAGGAGCTTTCAAATCGCCAGGTCCAGATGGATTTCCAGGTATCTTCTATCAGAAGTATTGGACTATTGTCAATACCCTGGTTTTTGAAGCTACCTCATGTTTTCTCTCTACTGGTTCACTGTTGCCTGAACTTAATCGTACCCATATTGCTCTAATTCCAAAAATCCTTCAGCCAGAGCATGCTTACCAGTTTCGTCCCATTGGTTTATGTAACTTTTCCTATAAGGTACTATCGAAGGTTCTTGCTAATCGGCTTAAACCACTCATGCCGGACATCATCTCAGACAATCAATCAGCTTTTGTCACGGGTAGGCAGATTCAAGATAATGTTATTGTGGCTCATGAGATGTTCCACCATTTAAAGCTTCTTCGACAAGCAGGTCTTGGTGCTTTTGGTTTGAAATTGGATGTTAATAAAGCTTATGGCTCTGTGGAATGGGACTTTCTTCATGCTGTTTTGCTTAAACTTGGTTTTCACTCTCACTGGGTGATGTTGATAATGAATTGTGTGAAAACAGTCTCCTTCTCTGTTCTGGTCAATGGAAAGCCTTCTATTTTCTTCAATCCTACAAGAGGCCTACAGCAAGGAGATCCCCTCTCCCCTTATTTGTTCTTATTTGTCAATGATGTGCTTTCTTCTCTGATTCATAAGGCTTGCTCTGTAGGCTGGTTATCTCCGGTATCTATTTCTCAGAATGGTCCACCAATTAGCCATCTGTTGTTCGCTGATGACTCCTTGTTTTTCTTGGAAGCCTCAGTTTCTAATGCCTATAACCTTTTTTACTTACTCAAAGCTTATGGTGTGGCTTCTGGTCAACAAATAAGTTACTCCAAGTCATCTCTTTATTTCAGTCCCAATACTCCTATAATTGTGATAAGAGTTATAACAGCTTTATTTGGGATTGTAGCTGTTTCGAATCCAGGGAGGTATCTGGGTCTTCCAACGATTTGGGGACGATCTAAATGTGCTGCCTTAGCTTATATTCGGGATACAGTGTCCCGTAAACTTCAGGGTTGGAAGCAACAAATTTTGACTCAAGCAGGAAAGGAGGTTTTAATCAAGTCTATTGCAACGGCTATTCCAGCTTACCCAATGAACTGTTTTCGGTTTCCAAAGTCTCTCTGTACTCAAATTGCCTCTCAAATAGCCAGGTTCTGGTGGGGAAATAATGGAGCTCATGGTATTCATTGGAAAAGTTGGCATTCTTTAGGTTTCTCAAAGGCTCAAGGAGGAATGGGTTTTCGGGATTTGACCGAGTTTAATCAAGCTTTGTTAGCTAAACAGGGATGGAGGATTCTTACCAATCCGTCTTCTGTTTGGGTAATGATGCTTAAACACCGTTATTTCCCTTCTGTTTCTTTCATGGAGGCGCGTCTTGGTTCTTCACCTTCTTGGTTATGGGCTAGTTTATTACATGGTCGAGAACTTCTTAAATCAAATACTCTTTGGAAAGTGGGAAATGGTTTGCATATTTCAGTTTGGGATTCAAATTGGATTCCTCATATGCAGGAGCATCGTTTAACTCCTCCACCTCGAGCTGATTTTACTATTTCTGTCTCTTCTTTGATTGACTGGTCTTCTCTCTCTTGGGATTTGACATCTATTGCTGGGCATATCTCTGTTGATCAGAGTCGGGCAATCTTAGCTATTCCTTTGGTTAATTCTTCTGTTCCAGATAAACTGATTTGGTCTTTAAATAAGTCTGGCAACTATACAGTCCGGTCTAGCTACTATGCTGCTCACCTCAAATCTTCCCAGATGGTGGTACCTCATGCTCATCACTCTCATATCACTGATCCAATTATTTGGAAGCGTCTATGGTCTCTACATACGCTACCAAAAATTAAAAATTTTATGTGGAGGGTGGTTTCTAATGCTCTTGCTACCAAATCGAATCTTTTCAAGTGTAAATTGACTCCTGATCCTTTGTGCTCTTTTTGTCATTGCTTTCCAGAGACAATAGAACATATACTTTTCGCTTGTCCTTGGTCAAGAAGGGTTTGGTTTTGTCATCCTCTTGGTTACCGTCCTAACCTTCAACAGCTATCAACTTTTGATAGATGGTTTCAATTTTTGACATTCCCTCCCTTAGTATCAAAGGAACATCAAAAGGAGATTTTGACTCATCTGAGTTTTCTTCTTTGGCATATCTGGAAGCATCGATGCTACTGTATTTTTAATCAGCTCTCTCCAAACTCAAAGTTGGTGGCTAATTCGGCTTTTGAAGCTTCTTCGGAGTTTCTTCGAGTTGTGATAAAGACTAAGTGCCCCCAAGCTTCTAGTTTGCCCTCCAGGCCTCCTCCAAAGCCAAAATGGTTACCACCGCCTCCAAACTATATTAAGATAAATTCTTATGCATCCTGGTCTTCTACTGAGGTTGGTTTGGCGGCTATTGCTCGAAACTGTGATGGAGTTGTGGTTGGTGGAAGTCATCTTTCTACTTCAGCTCCATCGCCTCTGTATGCAGAAGCATTGGCCCTCTGCTTGAGTGTTCATCTTGCTCAAAAGCTTCAAGCAGATAAATTCCTCTTCGAATCGGATTCACTTCAACTTGTCAATCTCCTTCAACATTCTTCTCCATCTTCAGATTGGGTTGTTATGCCCCTGATTGATCATATAAGAGATTTGACAGTTGCTATTCGTTCCTACAGCTGGACTTGGTCCAGCAGATTGGCAAATCAAGCTGCAGACCATGTTGCCTGGTTGGCTCGCAAGAAGAAGTGCCCGGCTGATTGGTTGCTTCAGCCTCCTTCGTCTTTGTCTAATATCCTCCTCCTTGACGCAGTTCATGCTCCTACTTAGTTTGTTTACAGCTTTGTTTGTTTGGGCAGAGTGTCTGCTTTTTGTATTTAGTTTCCAGTTTGTTCTGTAAGTTGATTGATTTTTAATGCATTTCTCCTTTGTCAAAAAAAAAAAAAACCATATTTGTGCACAATTGAGTATAAATTAATTGACCGATGAAACATGACTTTCGTACTTTTTATATTGTGTAAAGTAAACTTAAATGAAGTTGAGAAAAAAATTAGAAAGTAAGATATAAACTGCATTTTCAATATCAGTTCTATATTGTTTGTTTTTAGGGTCAACTTTAATAAATATGAGATTGAAAAAAGAGCAAAGAATGACTATATGTATTCTCATTAGTCATTATCATTCGGTCATTTATGCTTGGCACATAATCCCAGTGTGACCTATTTTAATATTATTGTATCTTCCCACCATACCACCATTTTCTAGCTTTACGGACATTCCTTTCTGAAATGAGACTTAGGAGACTGGATGATGAATATCGACCAAGAAGGATTTACCACTAGCAAGAACATTAAAGTTTCCGGCTAAGACGTACTTCTTACTTGAGACTTGAAGGACCTATGTTACTACTGAATCTCCTTGTATTTGGTATACAAATATTATTTTGTGCATGCCTTGCTCCTACCATTGAGAAGCCATATCTCTTTGAATGATAAGAACACAAATGAACCGAAATCTAGTTGATCATGCATTAAAACAAGCAAAAGTTTTGAGCGTACCCATAGTACGAGACACATTGCCCCACCACAATCCACATTATCATACAAGTAGACGTCCCCTTCCTTCATGAGTTACCAAGGACAGAGATACCTGAATGGTTAGTACTTTCCTTCAGAGGGACCAATGAGTCTCATGGACCATAAGCATATCATTTCGATCGATAATAAATTGTCAAGAGTATTCTCTTAGATTCTTTAGGGGCACGTTCTTAGCAAGCATATAAGTCGATCAGAGAGTAAATTTGTATGTATAGGGACATGTCTGAATCTCAAACTTTCACATCAAGTGAAAGAAAACCCTTATCTCATCTCAACTTCTAAGATATAAGGCATGCTCTCCGAAAAATTAGAAATTATTATTTTACCAAAATCGTTATTCGTCAATGACTTAAAGATGACTCCAAGGATTAATTAAAATAAGGTAATTGTCGTAGTGGTGTATACCTTGACGGGTCCTAGAGTACTAGTATTAGAGACTTTAATTTGTACCCCCACTCATTTTTTTTTTCTTATTCTCATCATTTATTGAAAATAACCAAGATTACATAATATGAGAATGACCGATGGTGGATAAGAACTCCCCACGATGGTGGATAAGAACTCCCCACTCTCCTCCCTAAAAACCGAACTAGTTACGGATCCGTCATCAAGAATGACATCCATGAGCCAAAAGAGCTCAACCCCTAACCACCTATTTTGCCTAACCTCACAGGCTACAGATAACCCCGAGAAACTCGATAACACCCTATAGACAACCGCCAGATAAACCAGCGCCCTCTTCCACACCGCGTCTCAATGAAACCAGACCACGTGCAAGGATCGCTTGTTAGCACATTGACCATAAGATAAAACCGAAATTAAACCAACTCGTCCCCAAGAAAGACACCACATCCATGACACATCAATTTGACCCAACCCTAGCTCAAACAAGTAGGGACCAACTATTGACCAAAGTAACCTAACCAACAAACTAACTAAAAACAAGACTCTAAACAAAAGAAAATAGTCACCGCCACAGTACTCCTCACCCTTGTCGTCAGGCGACCCACCAGCAAGCCACCATCGCAGCCCCATATCTTCGAGCTCCTCAAGTCGAAGGTGCCTGAACCATACAGCAAACCACACCAAATCTATCACCAAGAAATTGATGAAAGACTCCCCGTGCCTTGCCTCTACCATGCCCACCACCTTGAAAGTCCAGATCTACCACAGCTGCCATCTCCGTCTAGCGACCCATCGTAGATTAGAAGTCAGCGCTATACGATCCATGGTAAACCGCCGCCATGATCTGGCCTCTGACCACTTTCTCCACGCCGACCTCCACCCATCCATCCTCCACACCGACGACGCCACCTAAGAGAAGCGAAGAAAAGTACCCAACCTTGACCAGCAAAACGAAGAGCAGAGTAGGACCCCTGAGAACCCAAGACCCCGTCCGGTAACACCCGCCACTCGTTGATGAAGCAGGGAGCCACAGCCGACGCAGGGGGGCCGCCGGACAGGCTGACAACTTTCGTTAACTCTCTCCAACCCCTAGTTCTGTCCTATTTTATCGGTCCCCCTTTCTGTAGCGAAACAATGTCATCTGTATCCTCACTGATCTCTCTTAATAATTTTATGTATTTTTACATGTAGCTCAAATAATTAGAAATTCACGGAGACATTATCACGGTTGATAAATAGAAAGCAAAGTTATAGAAAGCAAAGTTATAATGTTACTTTAATGGGGGTAATGAATGTTTGCCGAGTAAAACTAATGAACTAGCTTTTTAGGTAATTGAGTAATGCAAGAGCTTCCATAAGAGAAGAGGAAATAGGACACGAAGGAAACTGGAATGCATGATGTGTGTAGCAAAACGAGGAATCAAATCATACATAAAGCATGTCAAGACGTTTGTACCAATTTTCCATATTTACTGTTACATTTGGCTTATGATTTTACAATTATACCCCATAAATAAAACTAGCAAAGTCACAGGACACAAACGGGGAGTGGAGCCTCCCGTTAAGAAAGGGCTAGGTGCGTACAGGATCCACAGAGTCTCTTACTTGTTAGTTCTGAGTTCTGACTTGTGTCTACGGATTTTGAATCTGTTACTCTGGTATATTCTAGATCTAAACAGACCGTATCGATATGGTTAAACTGGCTGCGGTCCACGGGGGCATGGCGGAGAAAGAATTAAAACCACAGGGGCACAAAAGGAAGACTAATATTGAGTAATACAGAATTATATTGAAATTTCACTTGCATTTGAGTTCATTTAGCAGTATTGTTCGAAAACCCAACCCCTGAGATTTCATTTTGAGGAAGAGAGAGAGAGAGTGTCTCAGGCACAGTGACAGCCAGGAAAAAAAAAAAAAAAAACCACAACCCTCCTCTTCCCGTTTGTTTCTTCCTCGGACAACTTTGAATCTCACCCTTATCGACTTCCATGATAGAAGAAGCCTCACCCTCAGTGCTTTGAAACGACGCCGTTGCAAAGAATGGCCCAGAAGGTTGAGCAGCAGCTCAAGGAGGTGGGATCCAAGCTCGAGACCCCTCATTCGTCCAAAGACGCTCTCGTCAAGCTCCTCAAGGTTTTGCATTCCTCTTTTTTTCTTACTTAATTCGGTTTCTCTTATACCTCCTGCTAAATTATTCACAGACAATTTTATCGTTTTCTTCAGAGTTCGCGCTCGGTAATATTAGTTAATTTTTTTTTTCCTTTTTCTTTTCGGTTTGCTCGGAAACCAGTGAAAGCAAACCATGCTAAAGCGTTACGAAGTTCGAGTTATGCATGCTATTTATATTCGCTAACTTCTTTTATAGCTGGTATTTCTTAGGCTCTGGCAACTAACCTAGGTAGTAGAATTAGGGTTTTCTTAGGGATTTGACACCAGAAGCCTTTTAAGATTTATAATTGAAGCTGCCTTTTTAGTTTGGGGAATTATGCGGTCTGTTTAGTGAAACGTAGTCTGTTTTTGAGTTTATGAATTCTCCACATTCAAACATGCTAAGGGCTATTTCGTTGGTTTTGAACTACAAAATGATTTCAAGAAACACAGGAAGAAAGCTTAGGCTAGAGTTTATGGATGGCTTGAGAGCTAAATTTGGGGGATGATTAGTAAGATGGTTAAAACTCCACAGTTACTAATTTTCATAGACAGGTATCGTGAATTACGTTGATGATAATTAGACAGTATAACATGATAGTAACACCGAAACATCCATCCAAATTCGCACAGTCAGAAATTCATGATCCGCCCATTGGGAGTTGAATTGAATCTCTTGGTTAACAGATTAACTCTGGGCACTTATGTCTTATGGTCCTGTGGATCTCAAGTCCTGTTGATCACCTTGAAGCCAGGACTTTTCATTGCCTCATTCTGATCCTGTAACGTTGGAAGATCGTCAGAGCCTGATTGAGTTATATATTATTATTAGGTTCTGTCTGGCCTGGGACTGAGCCGGGATTCATCTCTGTTGTCTAAATTTGAATTGCATTGAGAGGAGCTTCTATATCACTATCACCTTATAATTACCAGTGGATTTTATTTTGCCTTACTTTTGTCTATCGACTCTTATCTGTAATCAGTAGTAGAATAGAGAAGATACTTTTATCAAGTAATCTGTATGCTTATGCTTGTGTACTCTCTAGGCAAAGTTGGGTTTGATTAATGATGACATGTGTACTATTTGTGATTATTGTCTTCCAATTTGCAGCAAGCTCAGTTATGTCTTTCTGAGTTGGATCAGTCACCTCCAGCATCTACCTTGGAGTCAATGCAGCCTTTTCTTAATGCAATAGTCAAGCCAGAACTGTTGAAGCATCAAGATAGAGATGTCAAGCTTCTAGTAGCAACATGTATTTGTGAGATAACCCGGATAACTGCACCAGAAGCTCCTTATAGTGATGATGTGCTAAAGGTGCATTTCTTAAAAGGCAACTGAGTAAAGGACATACTGAGTTTTTATTTTATTTTTTATTTCTTATTCTTTTTATCAACATGCTATAGAATTTCACTCTACTGTCCCACCTGATTGTTCTGTATATCTTTGCAGGATGTTTTTCACCTGATTGTGGGCACTTTTAGTGGATTGAAAGATACAAGTGGTCCATCATTTGGTAGGAGAGTTGTCATACTGGAGACTCTTGCAAAGTATAGGTCATGTGTTGTAATGCTGGACCTCGAATGTGATGATCTGGTGACTGAAATGTTCAGTACATTTTTTGCTGTTGCCAGGTTTGTTTTCTTAACAACAACTTTGTGAGTTTTAGGAATTTCTTGTTTTTGTTGTTTTATGATATCCATTCCACTGCTGTGTATTTTCTCTTGTTTCATATCAATAAAGTCTTGTTTCTATTCAAAAGAATTTCATGATATTCCAAAAGCCTGTTATTATCTCTGTAAGGTGGTCTGTATTCGTACCATTTCGCATCAAACAATACACTTTGATCAAGTATTTGATCCTTCTCTTATAATGACATGTTCAGTTCATCTAATTATGTTGGCTATTACACACTGACCAATAATGATTAGCTGTTTGCTGAAATTTCATTGGGAAGAGGTGTTCACTGGGTGTTAACAGCTCTTTTGTTTTCTTTTTAAAATATATATGTATTTTTACATGAATAACTATTGTCTTGAAATTTTTCTACACACAGAGATGATCACCAAGAAACTGTACTGTCATCAATGCAAACAATCATGATTGTTCTTATAGAAGAGAGCGAGGATTTGCAAGAGGATCTTTTATTTGTCATCTTGTCTGTGTTAGGTCGTAAGAGAAGTGTAAGAGTCTTCCTCTCATTTTATTTTCCTGCTGTATAGATATTACATTAGATGTCTGTCAATATTTTATTTTGCTGCTACATTTCTTTTTGGCTGACCTTGTGGAATTCAAATTGTAGGATATCAATGTGGCTGCTAGGAGACTTGCTATGAATGTTATAGAACAGTGCGCAGGAAAGCTTGAATCCGGTATCAAACAGTTCCTTATATCATCAATGTCAGGCGACAACAAGTCAACCAGTCATCAAATTGATTACCATGAAGTCATCTATGATGTATATCGTTGTGCCCCCCAAATTGTGTCAGCAGTTGTCCCTTACCTAACTGGAGAGCTACTGGTAATAACCGCTCACTGTTCAGCTCGTACTCTCTCTCTCTCTCTCTCTATATATATATATATATATATATATAATATTGAGTTTGGGGACTTGAAGTATTTGTGCAACAATGGTCAATGCCATTAATAACAGTATATAACTCTTGCTTTTGTGACTTTTTCTGAATCTAAGATTTTTATGGAAGACAGATAAATTTTTTCATGCTTTCTTAAAGTTTAAAATCATCACAAACACTTTTTATTTTTTATGCTGTGGGCATGTATATTTCGATCTTTGATGAACAAAGTCTCATTTTTGATTTTCAACGTGCAGACTGATCAGCTGGACACTCGTTTAAAAGCAGTTAACTTAGTTGGAGACTTATTTTCACTGCCAGGCTCTACCATTTCAGAACCATTTCAGCCAATTTTTTCAGAATTTTTGAAGAGGTTGACTGATAGAGTTGTTGAGGTTCGAATGTCAGTCCTTGAACATGTCAAGAGCTGTATGATGTCAAATCCTTTCAGAGCTGAAGCTCCCGAAATAATCTGTAGGTGCATCTGATTTTCTCTTTTTCTTTCCAATATTCATGCTTGTCTTACACGTGCTGATTTTAGTTGCTTTAACATTTTTTAGCTGCCCTCTGTGACCGGCTGTTGGACTTCGAAGAGAAAGTTCGGAAGCAAGTTGTTGCTGTAATTTATGATGTGGCATGTCATGACCTAAATTCCATTCCGCTAGAAACTGTACAACTTGTTGCCGAGCGCCTTCGAGACAAATCTGTATATATGCTTCTCCCTGTTTATATTTGTTTATGCTCATCTGATTTTTACTCTATTGTTATCCATAATACTCCATTTTCTTTCTCCAAATCTCAGGTACTTGTTAAAAAGTATACCATGGAGAGGCTGGCTGAGATATACAGGGTTTATTGTGCAAAGTGCTCTGATGGCTTGACCATTTCCAGTGAATTTGAGTGGATTCCTGGGAAGATTCTGAGATGTTTTTATGACAAAGATTTCAGGTAACCCTCTTCAAGGGTTTTTCATTTTTTAAGGCAACAGCCAAGTTTTCATGGTGCTGGATCACTGTTTATAGACTTGTGCCTTTTTTATTTGTACATGAACATCATGGAGAATTGACAGGTCATTCATGCTTGTAATGAACATCCTTGTGAATTTTTTTCCTTTTAATAATGTTTGTGTTTCATATAAGAAACACTACTGCTATATGTTTGTCCCCCCCTCTCCTCCCTTTTTCCCCCTGTTTTCCCTTTCTTTCTTTATTGGTTTACAGAAGCTATTTCTGCTTGCAACGATGTTTCTAATGGTTTTTAAGAATGATCAAAGCTCCTGGATTGGAACTTGACAGCAGATGATTTATTCTAGTGGTAGCTTTAACTGCAGCAACTAAAATATTTACATTCAATTGTATGATGAACATCACATAAGATGATATATTCTAGTGGTAGTTTTAAAACCTGTTAGTGAGCTACTTCTTAGGTCTAAATTGTGAGCATGTAAAATTTTGCAGATCTGATACAATTGAAAATGTTCTTTGTGAATCTCTATTCCCAACTGATTTCTCTACCAAAGATAAAGTTAAACATTGGGTAAGGGTCTTCTCAGTATTTGATAAAGTTGAGGTGAAGGCACTTGAGAAGATACTGGAGCAGAAGCAAAGGTAAATTGTTCTTGCTTGGCTTTGAACCCGGGCTGTGACTTGCAATAAGCCTTTCACCTTTCCAATCTTGGTATTTGCTGAATTGTGCACTGATTTTCAGGGAATTTCCTCTTGGATTGATTGCAGGTTACTACAAGAGATGCAGAAGTATATGTCACTTAGGCAGGTGCATCAGGTAAGCAAATGTTGGAAGGCTAGTAAGTTTGAAATGCCATGTATGATATTCCAAGAAAAGTGACTGATTTTGATTACAGGATGGTGATGCTCCTGAGATCCAAAAAAAGATTCAGTTTTGTTTTCGTATAATGGCACGCTCGTTTGCTGACCCTGCAAAGGCTGAGGAAAATTTTCAGTTTCTTGATCAATTGAAGGATGCTAACATCTGGAAGATTCTAACGAACCTTGTTGATCCAAACACTAGCTTCCATCAAGCCCGAACTTTACGGGTAAGAATTAACATATTCATTGATTCGATAATTTAATCATATAATTAGAGGTAAAAGTGGTGAAAATGGTTTAGGCACTGGAGTTAATTTAGCAATCTGTACATACTATCAATGCACCTGGCAATCCCCGGTTGGTATCCATAGTCAAAGGCCTCATGCCTTACTCTCTTACTGCTATGCCACCAATAGCTGCTAGTCTCACCTTTTACCCTTCCCCACTTCCAACACACACGTAGACAAGTATATTAAATCTTGGGCTGTCATACATGTCTTAAAATTCCTGTTATGTCACATTGTTGTTGGTGTATGTCTACCCTCAACTTGTCATTTCTACTATTAAAAGCTAAGTCCAGTCTTTTTAAACTTGAAGTCAGGAGCCTAGTATGAGATTTAATTGTCTGACCCTAACCTGCTCTCACCTTTCTTGATTAGTACATGAAAAGCTTATTACGGTCGTACATAAAATGATAGTAATGCAGCCTTTCCTTCTTGCAGGATGAATTGCTTAAAATTTTGGGCGAAAAACACCGACTATATGACTTTCTTAGTACTCTCTCCGTGAAATGTTCTTATCTACTTTTCAACAAGGAGCATGTGAAGGAAATTCTTCTGGAGGTTGCCATGCACAGATCTACTGCAGATATACAATATAAGCTATCTTGTATGAATATTTTGGTGGTAATGACACATAATTCCTTGTCCCTTCTCTATAGATGAACCTATAGAGTGTTTTTACTCAATAGTATCAGTACCATTTGCTGCTTCTCGCCTTACATTAGTGGCATCACTGTCTTCTTCACATCAGTATATCAGTATCCGTTACTTTCGTCTTTTGCTTCCCACTAATCTATATGTTATCATTTGAGTTGGGAAGTTTTACAATGTTTGTCTGGCCTCAAGTATAATAGTTACAATAGCTTGCAGTTTTTTCACAAAAGTTTAAGCTTAAGCCAATGTTATTCGAGTATTTTCAAGTGTCTGTTTCAAAATTTCCTTTGTTTTATTTCCAGATTCTTGCTCGCTTCAGTCCATTGCTACTTAGTGGAACAGAAGAGGAACTGGTAAATTTTCTCAAAGATGATGATGAAGCTATAAAAGAAGGAGTTTTGAATGTTTTAGCAAAGGCTGGTGGTACCATCCGGGAAAATCTTGCAGTGTTATCAAGGTTCGACTGTTAAATTCTTTAAACTATCAGATCATTCCACTTTTATATATTGCTCATTATTACTTATTCTTCACTTGCAGTTCGATAGACCTTATATTGGAGAGGTTGTGCTTGGAGGGCAGTAGAAGACAGGCAAAATATGCTGTACATGCCTTGGCGGCTATAACAAAGGATGATGGGCTTAAATCACTTTCTGTTTTGTACAAGGTTTAAGATCATAATTACTTTATGCATCACAACTAGATCCCATTAATTTGTAATTTTGTAGAACTTGATCATTGTGTTAGCAGTTGGGATGTTGATGATTTTAAATTTGCAGAGGCTTGTGGATATGCTCGAGGAGAAGACACATTTGCCTGCTGTACTACAATCTTTGGGGTGTATAGCTGAGACTGCAATGCCAGTCTTCGAAACTAGAGAAAGTGAAATTGAAAAGTTTATAATAGAGAAGATCCTAAAACGCACTGATGTATGCCTTTCAAACTTACTGTGTTGTGATATTTGGTTATGACGTCAGATAATTTGTTTTCTTATATATGGATGCTTTATTCTCAGAAACCAGGTGATAATAAGAAGGCATCTTGGGATGACAAAAGTGAGCTTTGTTCCTTAAAGGTTGGTCGATCTTGTGTTGATTTTATTCTTATGATTACCATATAAAATTCTGTGCTTAAGTTCTTTTTTGTATTCGTGTTCCTCAATGAAATAAAAACAATATTTAGTCCATTGTTAAGGATTTTATATATCAGATTCAAGCTGTATGCCTGTACCTGTTGATGTAATGCTTTTCTGAAAACTCCCTTTATTTTTTATATGTTGTTGTTGCTATTATTATTATTTTCTAAACCCTAAACCCTATTATATATATATATATATTTTTTTAACATTCATCTATTTTGAGCTGTAGATATATGGAATTAAGACCTTGGTGAAAAGCTACTTGCCTGTCAAAGATGCTCAGGTTCGCCCTGGCATTGATGGTCTACTGGAAATATTGAGAAACACACTTTCTTGTGGAGAAATATCCAAAGACATAGAATCAAGGTAATAAAAAAAAAAAAAATTCTTCCAAGTTTATTGATCAATGTACTTGACTTTGTTCCTTGTAATATGAGGCGTAATTGATGTGAAGTCTTTTTTATGTACAGTTCAATTGACAAGGCCCATTTAAGGCTTGCTTCTGCAAAGGCCGTTCTCCGTCTATCAAAGCACTGGAATCATAAGATACCTGTTGATGTCTTCCACTTAACCTTGAAGGTCTCAGAGGTGGAGCTCTTGTATTCCAAGATTTTCTGTATTGCTATATTTTTTATTTTTGTTGTGCTTTTTATCAACTTTTTTAATTTTTTTTAATTTTCATGTTCATGTAATAGCTACATGTCTCTTAGTCTTTATGTATTTGTGTTTTCGGCTGTTCTAGATTAGCTTCCCTCAAGCAAGGAAACTATTCCTTAACAAAGTTCATCAATACATAAAGGACCGGCTTTTGGATGCAAAATATGCTTGTGCATTCTTTTTCAACATATTTGGATCAAAGTCGGCAGAATTTCAAGAGGTAGCCATACTAGTTTGATTTGTTGAGGGCAATTTTTCATTTACTGTGTTTAATGTGTTTATTGGCTGAGTTTTGGATTTTGTTTAAAATGGCAGGAGAAACAAAATCTAGCTGACATTATTCAAATGTATCACCAAACAAAGTCTCGACATCTCTCTATTCAATCTGATGCTAATTCCTTGACTGCATATCCGGAGTACATCCTCCCTTACTTGGTTCATGCACTTGCCCATCATTGTTGTCCTAATATTGATGAATCCAAGGATGATGTCAAAGCTTTTGAACTGATATACAGGTATTGTATTTTGTCTCAGTTAAATCATAGATACTATTCCCTGTTCTTTTAGTTACGCAACAACTGAGAATACACAACAACTACTTGTCTGTGAATTGGACTTAGTCACTTCCCACTTACAAAGGGGAAACTTATGCCACTAGACCAAACGGTACTGGGCAGATAAGATTTTATCTGAAGTAGCTGTCTTTGAATCTCTGGAGGCTAAACTTGAATTACGTGCCTTTTTGTTAGCACATGCATGTTGGTATAGATAATTTTTCATACATAAACACTGGCAAAGATTTTGGAGCTTGAGTGATCGAGCTACACCAGACTGAATAATTTGGATCTACAGGCTTTTAATAATTAATAATCTCTTGACTTTCTAAATGCTCAGTTTCACTGAATTTGTCATCTTCTGTACTTTTCAGGCAATTGCACTTAATTCTGTCTATGTTGCTACATAGAGATGAAGATGTCAAGTCAGAATCAGGTAGCAACATTGAAAAGGAGGACCTTTCTGCTATAGTCTCTATCTTTCACAGTATCAAGACCTCTGAAGATATATATGATGCAGTGAAGTCAAAGGTTGAGTATAGTATATCTCTTGTTCATATTGTTTGCTTTTACACAGCTACATAAGCATATTCGATCATTGACTCCTCCCAGTTTCAAGCTTACATCTGTAATAATTTGAACTTGCAGAATTCACATGCTATTTGTGACCTTGGTCTGTCAATTACCAAGCGCTTAGCCCCAAAGGAAACTGATTTACAAGTGTTGACTGCATCAGTTCCTTTGCCTTCTATGCTGTATAAACCGTACGAGAAAAAGGAAGGAGATGATTCAGTGGTATGGAATATTATTTCTTTACTCTTTCTGGATGTGACATGTAATGATCAAATACTCTCACCTTTCTGCTATATTTAATTATGTACTCCATGTGTTTGATAGGCTATTGAAGCACAAACGTGGTTGGCTAATGACAGTGTGCTGACTCACTTTGAATCACTTAAGTTAGACACTACTGAAACGGTATGTTATCCTGTGGAAGGACACTTGTGATCTCTTATAATATGCTATAATATTTGGTTCCCCTCTGATCTTTAGTGACTTATGCGCTGCTTCTTTTGTCACCACAGGGAACTTCCATAATTGCTGAGGATGAAGTTCTGATAGATGGTGAAAAAGATGGAAATGAAGTGCCTTTGGGAAAAATTATAAAGCACTTGAAGTCTCAGAAGATCAAGGCTAAAAAGGTGAAAAAGAACAAGGTTTCATCTGCTAATCCAGAGAAGGCTGAGAATGATGTTGATATCTTGAATATGGTCCGGGAGATAAATTTGGATAACTTGGGAGAATCAAGTAAGTTTGAATCAAGTAATGGTCATGAAAATCTGCCCGGCAAGAAATCAAGAATAGATACAACGCACCAAAAGGGTAACAAAAGAAAAGCTAGTGATGGAGCATCTGTTCCGGTACCTAAACGGAGGAGGTCAGCCTCCACTCATAGTGCTATCAAATCTCCCAGAAGTACATCAAAGTCTCCTTTAAGCGCTTCACTTGATGATTCACACAATGTAAGAATTTCATCATTTCAATACATTGTCATAACTTCTGAGGCCTACCCCAAGTTCCTGACTGTAAAGATAAATGTTTATGCAGAGAAAATTGGGTGAAAGCATGGAGTCAGCTTTGTTGGTATCGTGCATCCGGAAGAATGCTACCTCCTCATCAAAACGTAAAGGCAGAGCTTCAGATCCTGGTCTTCATGATGAGGAAAATGAAGTAGGAGAAGAGAGCGACCGTGACGTGAGTTCTTATTATTGAATCACATATTTTTGGACCGAAAGTCTCGTGCCTTCAATGTTCTGCTAGCTGTCAGCATGATAATATACTCTCTCTCTCTGTATTTCAGGAGCCCAATGTGCTTGAGACTGGCAAGAAGGACCCAAATAGTGAGTACCTATCTCCCACAAGACCCATCAAGAAGCCGAAAAGAAAAAGCATGTCAGGATCTGCAAAGGTGAGTTGATTCAGCCCTTCTGAACAAGCCTAATAGTCTGAAAAGAAAAAAAAATTAAATAAACAAACTAACAAATTAGTGGTGATCTCATCAATTGGATGAGCCTCTTTATATTTTTGAACTGATGCAACTTTCATACTTTCTGTAGTCCAAATTCAAGGAAGGTGGAAAAGATATCGAAGACTTGATTGGCTGCAGAATAAAAGTGTGGTGGCCTATGGATAGGAAGTGAGTGCTTATATGCTGACAATAAATACAGGAGGCTTCTCTCCTTGTTGTTTATTAGCAAAGAATATTCTCAAGTTTTACTTAGACTTTATCATACTAGTAACTGCAACAATTTGATTATTAACTATCATGTAAGTAAGGACAACAGTACTCTATTGACTTATTTTACCGGCAAAATCTGCAGATTTTATGAAGGGACGGTGAAGTCTTATGATACACTAAAGAGAAAGCATGTGGTAAGTTGCAACTTCTTGCTTGTGTTCTCTTATAATGTTAGATTATATGATGTAAAGTTCACTATAATTGACTTTCATCATTGATGGAAGGTGCTGTATGCGGATGGTGATGTAGAAGTGCTTCGGCTAGAAAAGGAACGGTGGGAGCTCGTTGACAATGGTCGCAAGCCCACAAAGGTCTGAAAAGTTTTTTTATCGTAAATCTGCTCTTTAGCTTTTTTTCCTTTCCAATAAAGGAATTAGTGCCGACATATTTCTGACACACAACACGTCTTGTCATTTACAGAAGTCAAATTCTTCAAAGAAATCCCCTTCAAAAGAAGTGTAAGTATATTCTTTCTGATACCAACTTCTTAGAAGGTTTTTCAAAATGATTGAAAAAGGGAGAATATATCTTTTATGGAATATTAGTGCGTCCCTGGGCATTATCTCTTCATGTTCTTACCTTCCTTTTATTGTTACAGGACACCTGGTCAAAAAAGTAAAAGTATGGGCAGTTCTAGTAAGAGCAAGAAATCCACTAAAACGTGAGTGAAACGCGCATCGTTGGTGCTTGCCTGAGAATTTTATTTTACTTACTAATGGAAGTTGTGAATTGATTGATTTTGATTTTCCAGAGTTAAGAAGAAAAGAACACCGAGTAAAAACTTGGACGGGAAAAAGGGTGGATCAAAGAGAAAACAGTGGGGAAGTAGGGAAAGAGAGAGTTCTGATGTGTCGAATATTGAGCCTAATTTGGTCTCTAAAGTGGATGAAATGAACTCAGGTAAGGTTTCTTGCATGGCTGATGCACGTCAGTTCCTCAGCCAAGCAGCAATTACACATATTTAAACTTGGCGTCTATAAAGTCAGTCTTTCCGTTTGCAGGTAGTT
This sequence comes from Rosa chinensis, assembly GCF_002994745.2. Lineage (NCBI taxonomy): Eukaryota > Viridiplantae > Streptophyta > Magnoliopsida > Rosales > Rosaceae > Rosa > Rosa chinensis. The sequence continues at coordinate 275,840 of NC_037092.1, read as the reverse complement.
CAGGAGGTGCTGAAAGAAAGGATGTGAATGTGTCAGAGGAGGTGGACTCTGACAAGGAAGTGAAGTCAGTTTCCAAAGGAAATCTGCTGGAAGAGGCAGAAAGTCCAAATCCAAATATTGAGGACTCTGATGAAGAGATGCCTGATTCTGAAGTGAGGCCTGCTGGAGATATGGACAGCATCGGACAAGATACTGAAAATACAGTTGACGAGAAGCTTCCTTCAGAAGAGAAACAAACAGATGAATTAAATAGATCATCCTCGAGAGAGGATAATGAGGAAGAGTCGTCAGATTCTGAAGGGAGTAAAGAAAAAAATGATGTCCATGGTGACCGTACAAAACTGAAGAAACGCCATGTACCTGTGGAGCCCTCAAGCCCTTCTGATGCTGGGGATCTTGAACTTTCTGATGATGAACCCCTTGTACTCTCTCCGGCCTTGCTAGCTTAGTGCTTTACTAGAATGAAGTTTTGTTTGTGGTTTTTTAGTTTAACTTTTTTTTTCCCCCCTGGATGCAGAGCAATTTTACACTCCGTGTAGGGAAAAGAGCTTCAAAGAGAGTACGATAAGTGGGTCAGCAACTTTTATGAGCTAGGCTGTGGGTATGAAGAGTTTAGTGTTATCAGTGCAGCCTCTTGTTTTGGCGTGGGGCGGCAGACAGCAAAGAAGATGAAAGACATTCAACAATGGGAAGGAGCAGCTCTTATGTAGAATGTAAAAATAACAGTAGGCATCCCACTCTAGGTAGAAGATGTTAGTGCGCGTGTAACAATGTTGGGGCGACATTTTGCAAGTGACAATGTACCACTAGTGATAGATGATAGGTTTTGACGTATGATTGATGGGCCGTAGTAGTCATAATCTTAGCTTCAGTGGCTCACATGTACAGTTATACGTGGGGAATAATCATATGCTCTCTGTTTGAATTCTAATGTCCATGAAACAATACTTGGACTGCCTACTTTTGTGTAGCTTTGAGTTTGATTTACCATTCGTTTGCTTGTGCAGTTACATGTAATGTAATTGCCTGGATTGTTTTTTGGAACTGAATAATTTGCACACAAGGCATGGTAATACCAGCAGTCAAGACGTGTTGGCCGATCTGGCAAACGAGTTGGCTGGGACCGTGATGTCTTCGGCTTCAAAGATTAATTTGACCATCCATCTCATCTCTTTGGTTTCAAAGATTAATTTGACCACCATCCATCTCATCTCTGTTTATGGGGTCAAAGTAATCTATTTTAGTCATAAAGCTAAATCCGGCAGTAGATTTGGATCGCACGTGGGATTGAGGATGTTCAACGTGTTCGTTTGGCACCAGAGCAAATGCGTTTACATTGAAACCCACTCTCACCAACCATGTTTTGAAGTTGAACCTTGACTTATAATACTGTACACACAGCCAACGTCTGGTTTTTGCTAAACAACTACTCGATCAACTAGTATGGTTGAATGCATATTATTATACATGGCAGCGCAGTTATAGACGGTTTCGATCTCAGTAAGGGCAACAGCGATTAGAACTTTCGTTCAATTGTTAAGCAAACATAAAACCGTAGTAGGGTTGAGAGTAAACCCTAAAATGCTCTGGTTCCTGATAGTGAATTTAAGGAATTGTATTGTATTTTTTGAGGAATTAAGGAATCTTAAGTAAAGGGAGGGAATGAAAATAAATAATGTGTCCAATGACTAAACAGTAAGGAGTGAAGACTATTGAGAGTACGTATTGACTGACTAACCCCGGATTTGTTGGGTCAAGATTATCTGACCGACACGCGGCTGTTGAATCCAGTGGGAGCTGCCGGTAACCAGGTACCGACTACTTTTTGACGGTGAATAAGGAAGGAAGGAAGGAAGGGGGAAGCTCAGAGAAGAGGAGAAGCATATCAAATCAAGGTGACTTTGCTTTCTCTGTTTTTGGTTGCTCTCTCTACTCTCTAGTCTCTATTTCTCTACATGCTGCTATGCTTGGTTCGTTTAGTTTGTTTTACACCAACTGCAAAGCCTCTGTCTTTTCTTGCCTTTCATCTACAAAAACAAGGACAAGCTAGCTAGGTTCTCTCTCTCTCTATTTATTCTCTAGTCTACCTACGTACATGCTGGGATTCCGGTTTTGTTTCAGTTCATGTTTTGTTGGAACTTTGGTGCTCATGATATCACAAATCAATTATTTATTGTTGATTTGATATTTTCAGTTACCCTCCTCCTCCTTTCAGAAATCAGAATTAATTGATGTTCTGGATCTTTTGTACGTCTTCCTCTTACTCATTTGCCTCCCTCTGGGCAGTTTGATTTAATTCAAAGTGATAATCTCATGCGGCTCTTTGCTTTGCTTTCCCTTCCTTAAATATATAATTGTCTCTTTTTATGTGCATGTGCAGTAGTTTGAGAAACAAGTATGGGAGATCAATTGGGTTTGCTAAAGGTTACTGTTGTGCAAGGAAAAAGACTGGTAATTCGCGACTTCAAGAGTAGTGATCCTTACGTTGTTGTCAAGTTGGGCAATCAGGTGAGTCTCATCTCCATCTCCCCTGATTTCTCAAGCTTATCTATCAGCTTATGGATATATATATATGGATATGCTTTCACACATTCTTATTCACTTCACCCACCTGCCTGTCTTGTCTTGTTGCGTTTCACTCTCTCATCTCAACTCAATTGCATTTACCTTCATTAACAGTTCTTCGTACTAGTACACCGTTACTTCCTAGCTACCTGCACGTTTCCTTCCATCTTCATGTTTTACGTACGTTCTTGCAAAGAAACCCCGACAGCTCACTTCTGAGTTCTGACCCACACACTACATTGTCTTGCACTTTTCAAAAGATATATTGAATGGAATGAATGCTTTGGAATCTCTCTCAAATGCTTAGTTAGTGAGGCCAGGTAACAGATTCTATTGAAACAATAAGCAAAGGGGACTATCTAGCATTTTATAGCCTATCGCCATCTTCTCAGCCACACAGTTTATATTTATTTATACTATATGCTTTGAACCTTTCCTTTTTGTTTTGGTAACAACCAAGAACCGTTCACGTATCACTCTGTATTTACTTGTGTGACTTCATCAAGAGGCCAAATTACTGAAATACAATTATTAAGGAGTTAAAGTTTAGGAGATCAGCACAGTTGTATCTACATACTTGCAGATTGGACCTTTAATATCTGTGAAGAATTATGGTTGTTCGCAACTGTGCATAGTTTAGAGAGTGTCTTGTTGTAGTTCAAATTTCATTAGATGTACACAGTTTTGGCATATTTACTTTAAAATACAATTTGAAATTCTTGAAAGCACCTACAGAAGTGCTTACAACATCGGATGGTTGACTATACAAATGAGTTGTTTACTAAATTATATATTGAAGTGATTAATTACTATTATGTGTACCAGATGGCAAAAACCAAGGTTATCAACAGTTGCCTTAATCCTGTTTGGAATGAAGAGCTAAGCTTCTATCCTACAGAACCCGTCGGAGTTCTAAATCTGGTAAGTAGGCACTTGATTTTAAAAGTAGCCGTTCTGCTTTGAGCTTGATATATATAAACTCTACTGTTTAAATTTTTGTGAGCCCAGTTCTTTGAATTCTTGTTAACATGGCACAGAAAGTAAAAGGGGATTTAGTGCAACTGTAGTCCACTAAGTTGGTAATTTGAACTTGATGTCTGCACATAGCCTGCTGGAATAGTTTAAGGCTCGTAGACGTGTAGTTTTGTTTGTTGAGGTTGAATTGAAAATGTTGTCTTAATCGAGCATGTGTGTAGTTGTGTTAATCATTTTGCAAGATTTTCTGGATAGCTGTATAGATTGATTATATAGTTGGTGGAAATAACTTTGGAACTGCTATCGAATTTACTACTCACTCTTTATGTTTACATGGATGATGACAAAAGTAATTTTTTTTTTCTTCCACAGGAAGTGTTTGACAAAGACTTCCTCAAGACGGATGATAAGATGGGACATGCTCACCTGAGCCTTCAGCCAATAGTCTCGGCTGCTAGATTGGGGCAAATATTACAAGTTTCTTCTTCTGGTGAGACAACATTAAGGAAGGTTGTCCCAGATAGTGACAACTGCCTAGTTAGGGAAAGCACCATAAATTGTGTAGATGGCGAGGTGGTGCAGGGTGTTTGGTTGAGGCTTTGTGATGTCGAGTCTGGGGAAATAGAATTGAAAATCAAGTTGTCTGGTGCGCCTGTTGCTCCCTCACGGTAGTATCACATTTACTATTGGCTTAGGCGTAGGCCTCTGTAGTTCGGTGATTGTGCAATGTAACTCCTCTAGGATTACCAAGGAGATTGTGAAAGTAGCTTACCATAGATTTAGTTTGGGAAGTAAATTGTTTGAATGTTTGAAGTCTGTCTGATTAAATTGAAAGTCCTGTTCATGTTGAACTGCTATACGAAATGTTATATTCTTTTGGGCTTGTGTTCTCAATTTCTGCCTCCGGTTCCAGTTCTTCTGTGTCTCCAATCAACTTCATTTTCACAGTTTGAGTTTGCAGATATGCATTACTGTAAGATAACTTGAATCATATGATATTGTACATAAAACTTGCAATATATAATATGCTAGCAGCAAGCCAGCAACTGAGGACGTTCCTTATTATCAACGTGAAAAGGTTTTGACCAAACAAAGAATTTCACTTCTCATTTTGTAATTACATTTAACCTTATTCTTCTACAAAATTAAGCATGCACGTGATCTATCTTTCCAATGCATAGCCAATCCAGTACACATTGATTGTTCCCTCTGAGCACTTGTAGCTCCAATGAACTATCTCTTTCCAACGCTTCAAGTACAGTACAGGTGTCTATCCTTCAATGAGATGCAAGATAAATCCAGGTGAAGAAATCTAAGTGACAATCCATATCAAAAATGATGAGGATCATTAGGATTGATGAAGCTGTTTTGTCCAGTCAAACGGCGCCCAATCTTGATCAAACCTCTTAACGGCTTGCTTTTGCGCTTCCACTGGTTCATATCGTCCACGGCGATGCATGTCTTCTGCAGGCAACTCTAGCATGCCTCTTATAACATTCAGGCCAAGGCTGCTATTGAACTGTGTTTCATCATCAATCACGTGGACAAACCCCTTCTTTAAACCAAACTCCACGTGGAAATATGGAAAATTAGCTGGAACTGAACCTCGCAATCCCTTTACACTTGTATCAATAAGTTTTTTGGCATTGTGTTGGCTCCACTCATCTTCAGCTTCATCAATTGCCTGACAGATTTTTATTTTCAAATTCACACAGAAAATAAAATCAGAGACTGTAAATACAGCAATAGATTAAGATATGAATCACATATCCATTCAGGACATTCAAAAAGAAGATTGAGAACCTAAGAAAATCAACACACAGGGTGTGCTCATGTATGTGTATATTTGAGATTTAATTCACACAATCACATTTATGGTATATAAAAGATGATTAACGTGCTTCATAATGTTCCACAAAACAAGGAATGAATGATATGATGAATTTCCAGAAGAAGAATGAACAAAGCCTTTTCAAAACAAACAGCAGAAACTCAATGCCTTTTAGAGGAAATAATAACCGTTTACCTTTTTAAAATATAAGGGAGCGTCTTTAGCTATATCCTGGGGCAAAGGAATACACTCAATTATACAGTGGCGGCGCTGTTGAGCTAACCCCATCACTGTTTCAAGGAAGACAACATCCTTCTCTTGCTTTGCAAACATCATAATAAGGCATTTCTTGAAATTTCGAATTTCTTCCCACACATGATCATCAAGAGTTCTTGTGGCTGGTCCATGCTGTTGAGAATTATATAGATAAGAGTCAAACAACACGTACACAGAAAAGAATAGACTAAGATTACAACCCCTAGTTATGAGATCAAATTTGATATTTCACATTAGATTGAGACGAGTCACCATCCTTTCCAAATAATGTGGACGAATTTAGTACAAATTAACCCTTTTTACAGAAGTGATACTGCTTGCATATTTATAATCACTGATTAGGTTCTATTAACCCTTTTTTATTTGGATTGAAGATGCTATACTTATAATCCTTCTGGTGCAAAAAAAAAAAAAAAAAAAAAAAAAAGAAGAAAGAAGAACAAGAATGGCTACGGCTACCTATCAAAGAACTAGAAAAACGAAATAAAGCAAGAGTCTTCTATCCAGCTTACCTGCATCGGCAAAATGTAGCAATGACCATCCACAACAGGCTTCTGCTGTCGCAACATCAAATATGAATAATTTCCAATTGCCACAACCAGATGCGCTGGTCTCTTTGGATTTTCAAAGCAGAAAAGGCAGCGTTCTTGCTGAATGGAGAAACGATTTGCAAATGTATTCTTCTGGGTTACCTTGCGATCATCACTTCCCTGCTTCTTTTTAGACTTTCTGATTGGACCATCATCAAAGTCGTATTCATCATCTGCCTGACCGGATATACTATATTTTTTGTTCTGCATTATCTTTTGGGCTAGATGCATGTCACCATCATCATCCTTTTTCTTTTGACGAAGAGACATATCCTGCATGGCATATCTAGATAAAAGGATCTCTTATCAGAACAAACATACCAACCAACATTTATATTTTCAAAGAAGCAAGGAGAAGCAGCATTACCTGTTTGTACCTCTTTCATATTGTGGTCTCATCGGATTATCTCCACCACCCTGCTTTGCCTTTAGGTTTTCTATTTCTTGCTATAAACCCAAAAAAAAAGGTCAATTAATTACTGAAAGAAACAAATAAAATCTTGATGTTTTCAAATGAGTGTCTTTCCAAATCAAAGCTTTTTGACTTGTCAAACATGTGGAGTAACATATTGTAATGGTTATAAGAAAATAATTAAAGTATCCCAATAGGTGAGCATAAGGATAACTTTTCAACTAAATAGATGCATATAAAACCAGTAGGGTGCAAGTCAAGCAAGTGAATGGTGCATTAATACCATGAAGAAAGAAACAGGTGCACAAAGGAAAGTACAGTTCCTGCACAAAGATAAGACCAAACAGCTTAACTGCAGAAGAGCATTTTCAGTGCACCATAGATTGGATATGATTTTTATTCCAAGTTGCTAAAGAAACTAAGTTTTCACATCAAATGTTGATGACACATTATGGTTTATCAATAAACTAAAACACTAGCTTAAAGCATATCAAGCTGCATAGTACAGAGAGAGAGAGAGAGAGAGAGAGAGAGAGAGAGAGAGAGAGATGTGTCTTACCAGAAGTTCTTCAGCTTCTTCATGCTTCCCCTTCATACGAAGCTGAAAAGCCTTAGCTGCCAACTGGTTCGCACTCAGTTCACCCTTAGAGGCAGCAGCACTGGTTTCGCTGGGTTTTCTCGTGTCAAGTACATTTTCGTTAACAGGATTCCTAGAATCATTAGTCTGATTACGAATAAGTTCACTCAGGAAGCTTCCATCATTGGAAAACCTGTTTATGCTAGACACTGCATCCGCTAGAAGAGCAGAGTCCTTGGTAGAGACATCCCGGCTCTTTTGACCCTTTTGCTTTCCCCAGGATAAAGAACCTTGAACTTTAGGCTCCTTCATTTTGGGATGTTGGATAGATACATCCTTTAGGTAGGGCCGGCTAGTGTCCTGGTAGCCACATACATGTAGCTTGTAAGAAAGACCGCAACATTGCCTATTACCTAACATATGGCTTATAAACTTTACTTCACACTTCACCATTATAAACTTTCCAAAAAATAAAAAGCTCTAGGTTATTCCCATATACCTTCTTATCTATGTCATTGTTGGAACCTGGCTGCTGTTCCTCACTCACCCCTTTCTTTCTACTTTTTATTGCATGTAGATGAGCACGAGATGGGGCTGCTTTATTTGATCCCACAGAGGCTGCTAGTTTACCAAGAGAACCCCAACGCTCCTCAACAACCTGTAAAATGCCAATTTCCAATTCATTAACAACAGAAGAATGTGGATTGTGATACTTGCTAAAACCTAGAAGGCAAAGATAGCATACCTCGTGGAGCCCTTGTCCTTCTCGAGTTGCTTGCTCTTTTGCCCGCTTCAATGCTTTAAGTCTCCAACTTGCACCTCCATCCCCAACAACAGAGGAAGGTAAAAGTCGGTCCCCACCAGCTTTAGGTTCATCATTGTCTTCTGGATAACCACTTCCCTCATCCTTAAAATATGGATTTAATTCCCTAGGATTGACCTTCTTTATTGGGTAAGCAATAGCACAATATTACAAAGTTGAAAGAAAACAAACATAATCATAGAAATTTGTTATTGGCAAGAATAACATTTCACCAAAATATCCCACAAGAATATACAATTTCCCCACCATTGGAGCACAAGCCGGAAGGGATAAGTACTGTATGTTGCCAATAGCAGAGTCTATATGCATATAACTCCACAAAGGAATAAGTTTATAAACAAAACAACCAACTCATAGTAACAAAATTGGGTAGCTAAGAATTTAGGGTTTTCAAGATGACCCTGAAATCCTTGAACTTGAAAGGTAACAGCGTCACTAACAATAACATATTTAGTTGGACCAAATAATAACTAACTTTTATTAACGCTTTGACAGAAGTGGTCATGTGCGTAGAACAAGATGACATAGTTAAGGAGAAATGCATTGCTGATCTGCACCCTCAAATTAAATTAATTCCAGATTTATCTGATTAAAACATAACCCACAAGCCTACAGCCAAAGAATTTAGGATAAGGTTACAAATATATGGTTCTTGTGTACATAAACTCTGTTTCTACATTTCTATTAAGACCAGCCAAAGCAAACAAGGATATAGTTGCCATATAATAAAATCAACAGAAGCCCAAGTCATATACTAGAACTACAAAGATTAAAAGCTCGCCTAGCGAAATAAATGCATACCTCTTCAACTGGAGTTTCTTTTGGTTGGTCCTCGACAGTAATAGTAGGTGTTCTCTCTTTTCCTTCAGGTCTAAGCATCCACTCCAACCCAATTTTCTTCCTCACAATTTCCCCATCTTTCACCGTACTAGTTCCTCTACCACCGTCTATACAGAGGAAAAAACATTAACATGATCAATACCCTATCATTAAGTTAGAAAATTTTGGAAAGAAGGGAAAAATTACTGACCAGAATATTCATCATCCTCCATGCCACCCTGACTTCTATCTCTACTCTTTTTCTTTCCATCTTTTCGGCTTCTCTTCTTGCGCTTGTCTTTCTTATCAGAATAACTATCAGAAGCAGATGAAAGATCTTCTGAACTATAATCTTTTCTACTGCTACTCGATCTCTTCTTTTTCTTATTCAGACGCTTCTTTCTATCTCGGTCAGAACTTTCCTCACTTTCATTTCCCGAAGAATATGATGGTGATGAGTACTCATCCGATGAATACCACTTTTTTTTAGATGCCTTCTTTATTCTCTCAAGCTCTTCGCCATCCGAACTACTATATCCAGAACTCCTTTCGCTCCTACGCTTACCCTTCTTATTACCTGAGCTCTTCTTCTGTTTCTGTTTTGCAGAAGCATTCAAATTCTCATCCTGTTAACAGTAATGGAAATACAATTAATCTACTGTTTTAAATAAATAAATCATGATTTGTGAAACAAAACAAAAGAAGAATAGTCTTTACTTTATCAATCTGGTCTCGAGGTATGAACTTGACTCCAGCAAGCATGATTATTTACAAATGGCTACAATTTGGAGAAGGTAGATACAATCAAACGACCTGCAGACAACCCCCAAAAGCATCAGTACTTGCAAAAATACCATTTCAACATATGTTACTCTTCGAACATGAGACTCAATAATGTCATTCTAGAAATTGAACTTGGGAATAAAACCCAAACCCAGAGTTTGATTGAGTTTTCCACCCTACATTACATGTTTTAGTAATGAGCACTTACTAATTTTCCAGATTTGTAACCATATCAAGTTCAACCACCAGATAATATGAATACTTGACTTAATCTGGACAACTTAGAAATATCTGAACTATGACTAACACTAACACCACCAATTTAGATACCTATTATAAATTGTAAGTCTGAACCAATCAAATACTACTACTTTGTTCCCTGGACTCTAATCAAACAGAATTGCTATACATTATACACTTGTTACAACATTACTTGACCAATTTACTTATCTCCAAAAACCAAATCAGTTATCCAAATTTCCTAAAGCAACAGTCTTTTCCCTAACCCTGAAAGCTAATCAAACAAAATTAAGGCCTAAGATCAGAAACCAAACGCAACAAAATCACATACGTTTTGCTTCTGGGTTTCTCAGCTTCTATCGAAAAGACTTGCTTCAGTTTCCGGTTGAGAAGAATCGGATTTGAATGAACACAATGGATGCGGCTTTAGATGTAGTAGTATAATGTATAATAGCATGCAGCCCCCCGTTTTGAAGGCCCAATAGGCCCAATATGCAACTTGCTACTACTTAAATGGATGGATCATGGATGTGTGGGGGGGTTGGCGCGAAAGTCGAGCTGTAGTTTGAGCCATGAGTTTGAGGAAGTTGGTGACGAAAGCAAACCCTAATTGTAATGAAAGTGAGGATGAGGATGGTAAGGCGAAGAGAGAGACGAGGGTGGCTCTGGGCAACGGAAGCGAGGTGGTGTTGATTCCAAGGTTCATAAGCTTCGATCGGGCTTGGAATTGGTTCGATTACCTCAACACACATGTTCCCTGGACTAGACCCACTATTCGTGTCTTCGGCCGATCCTGCCTCCAGGTCTCTCTCTCTTTGTTTTTTTCTACTCAACTCAATTTTTTGTTGGGTCTGCATATATATATATATATATATATATATATATATATATATATATATATATTTGGGAGAAAAATGATGGAATGTTTACAATTTTATTTTATATGCCTGAATTTAGGATTGATTGAACTGTGAACCCAGCTAGCTAGTTTGTTTGTTTGTGTTTCAGCCTAGAGATACATGTTATGTTGCAAGTCCGGGACTACCACAATTGGTTTACAGTGGATACCAACCTCATGCTTATTCATGGGATGATCTCCCTCCTCTTAAGGAACTCTTGGAAGCGGTACTAATAATGCTTACATCGATCAGTTGTGTGTTACTACTTGTTTATAATCCCTCTGCCCCCCATGGCCCCATATATATTATTCATTCCATCTCATTTGTCTTCTCATCTCAGGTCCATAAAGCCCTTCCTGGCAGCAGTTTCAATAGCTTGCTCTTAAATAGGTATAAAGGTGGTAATGACTATGTTGCTTGGCATTCTGATGATGAAAAGGTTTATGGTTCAACTCCTGAAATTGCGTCCCTATCCTTTGGATGCGAAAGGGAATTCTACTTGAAGAAGAAACCCGGTAAAACATCTCAAGGTATAATCCATCTCAGCTGTTTTCTCCGTTTATATATATATATATTATACACAAGGAACATCCATCTAGTTTCTTATTCTGTCTTTGTTATCTTCTTTACGGTGATGACTACATATTTAACAGCATTACAATTTGCAGCATGTCTCACCACGAGATTCTCCTGTCATACCATAAAACAATGATTGCACTTGCATTCTTAATTTTTCTTCTCTTGTGGATGCTTGCCAGAAAGAAAAAGTGATCAAGAAGCTACAAGTAAGCGATTAAAGAGGAATCATGATGATCAGCACTCTTTCATGCTTAAGCATGGATCGCTCTTGGTGATGAGAGGTTATACCCAAAGGGATTGGATGCACTCTGTGCCTAAGCGCACAAAATTAGAGGCCACTCGTATCAACCTCACCTTCAGGCATGTGCTCTCATATAACGGTTCTAGGTAGGATCAGAAAAGAATGGTTGTTCATCTTGCTCTCTTCTTTCGTGTTCTTCTCTGTGGATGAGTTTTTGAAGGTAACCTACTCCCCATTGACAAGAGGAATGTATAGGTTTCTCCATTGCTTGAGGACATTCTGGATGTCTACTTATTGCCATGTAATACTTATTCCTGTAAAACAGGTTTTGGTGGAGAAACCTAGTTTTTTTTCGCTGTTTATTTCGTTAAAGAGTAGAGACCTCACTGTTGTGCTAAGCTAGTTCATTGTTGTATTGAGCCAGAGTTTTTGCAAGTGCAGTTATTAAGTCGGAAAAAATTACCCATATATTACAGAAATATTGATTTTTTAAAACACGAGCGAGGCTATGAAGGATCAAACCCTGTGGGATCTTGCTCTGGAGATTTTTAATCCCATATATATATTTTTTTTGGTCAAAAACTCATTTTTCACCCAAAATTGTGGGCAGCACACAAGTTTTGGGGCAAATTTCACTTCTTAAAACAGTATATTTTTTTCCATTCGTGAGTGCTTATGTAGACTCCTTAACATTAGAATAACCATTAAAACATCATAAGTTCGTATACTTTGTGATTTTCCAAAGGATCGAGATCAAAATATTTACGAACTTAGCGTTTTATTAAGCAATTGAGATTGATAACTTTTGGAGGTATTGAGTGAACTTTTAAAGTTGAGACATGTTTAAGCAGTCTTAGAAAAGATTACGTTTCAGCTCAAATCTTTTCCTTGCCCAAGCCAGCCGGCTCTGATGCCAGATATTTGGTGCAAAGTTATAAAAGAAAGGAAGGCAGAAATTCAAAGTTTAAACATCATCTTCATTGCCAACTCTGGACATTTTGGTTACATGATTTAGATGGCATCCCATCTAGACAAAACTCACAGAAGTAGAAGACAGCAATGGTACAGAACCACCATTGTATAGTAACATCTGGGCCTACTGGGGCAATACAAAAAGGGATTAAGGGTGATTAAGTGGGCTGCTCCTAACAATAACATACAGCTCGGACAGGATACCAATATATACAAACAAAATCAACTGAGTAGCAGACTATTCACAGGTGCCTCTACTTCGTCATATTTCTCCACTTGTCCTTTAGATCAACCTGTACACAGTATCCTCAATGGTCTTAAAAACGATATAGATGCTTAAGCTGAACATTTTAGATTTACACAAAAAAACTTTTTACATGCAAGTTAATGTACGCGGCTAACAGCTGCTCCAAATACTGCGAAAAGTAGTTACCTTTGTTCTCTCTTCAAATACATCTCGGTATGTATCTAAGATAAACTTCCAATTGCCTCTGCCATACCTGCATTAGAAAGGAATACATTGGTGAGAACTTTGAAATTGCTTAAAAATAATCATGATTGCCACTTACTCAGCCAATAGAAACATGATTGCTAGTAAGCACCAAGGACATAAAATTCTGGTCATCTTTTCAGAGATGAGAATTATGAAGCAACCAAACATTACGACTAACGCGCTTGACAGGATTGAAAATATATGCATACCCTTACAAATAATCTGATAAGACCTACGCATTGATCTAACCCCAACTGAATAAAACTTTTAAAATATGAAGGTCCCTTTCACAACAAGAAGCTGGAGAAATAGAGAGCAAAAGTGCAGAAAATATATAAACCAGTACATACTTCTGCACACCAGTCTTTAACGTATCTTCTTCATGTAAGCTCCATCTCTTAACTTTTCTCCTCTTAAAAGATCTTTTATCCTCATACTTCTTCAGCGGAGAAACAGCATTCCTTTTTGGACTAGGTAGGTGAAGCCTGCCCTTACTATTTGTTTGTTCAGGTGACATACCTAGCGAGTCATCGCACTGAAAAAATTACACTCATTTAATACAAATCTATAAACAAACAGAACCACCACAAATTTTACAGCCAGAAATATTGGCCATTTTGCACACGTGCAACATAGTAACTTGTAAGGAACCGTAGGACTGGAAGAGCAAAGTATGAAACTACCTCATAAGTATGGGCAGTACTATTACGTTCCATCAAGCCAGCTCGGGAAACATTATTCTGAAAACTGCAAGATGGATTTCCAGGATTGACATCACCCGTCTGAACATACTCCGTGCCCTTTCCCTTGTCAACAGAAAGATTTGGTGCATCATTTTCTTTTCCACTAGGTTGGGAAACATCATTCTGATGACTGGTGTGGTTTCCATGATTATCATTATTAAACTGATCAGGCTCAGTGCACTTTGCAACAGATGGATTTGCTGCACCTCCATTTTCTCCACTTACATGATCCACAGGTCTTATTCCCAACTCAGATCTTACAATTTCCGACTTGCGCAAAGCATAAGGAAGTGGGTCTGTCACTACAGCTTGTAGAGCCAAAACACTGGACTTGAGTTCTTCTTGCACTTTTCTAACTTCAGCACTAGACACTGAGTTATATATGCCAGCTGATGCTTCCGTATCCACATCTTCAGCATCTCTAATCTTAACTGGTCCATGCCTGCGTCTAAGTGCCGTGCTCCTTGGAGTTTCTACAAGAAATAAACAGGAAGACTGAAAATAGTGGACTATAACATGTGTGCAGTAATGAAGCATTATTAAAAGGTGATGATTTTGGCGCTCCACAAGTGGTAAAGCAGAGTGCCAAAATCATCACCCATTATTAAACGGGCATACTTAAAACTTCAGCTATATGGCATTGGCATAAACGAGAAAGAGCAGAATAATTGTTATCAGTGTATCCCCAAACAACACAGCCTAAGAATATCAGATAGTCACAAGTTGGGGAAAACTCGGCAAAATTCAAGTTGATGAAAAAGCATATAGAAGGAAAAAACAGATAAAACAATATAGAGCACACTCTCAATATCAATGCTGTAAATGAAATCTCTCTCTCTGATACTGAACAGAAGTATACCTTTCTCTTTAGTTGCAGGTTCAGAGCTGAGGACACGATGGTTTCCATTAGGTGGCAACCTTTCTGCCCCCACTATCTGCAATTGAACGCCATTCATAGTATGGTAGTGACCCATTTCAGACCTAGAATTGAAATAAGCTACAGTCACAATTTGTGATTCAGACTCATCACCCACATTAGTATCATGCGCCTCCCGTTCACAGGCATCACTAACATTAGCCCCCTTAGCCCTTTGCAGCTCCTGTTCAGACCTAGCACTACCATCATTTGCCCCATTCACCCTTTGTGCCTCTAATTCAGACTCCGAATTGACATTAGGCCCATTTGCCCTTTGTGCCTCCTGTTCAGACCCAGAATTGACATTAGCTCCTCTCTGCGCTTCCAATTCACGCACATTAGCCCCATTCACCTCCAATTTGGAGCCATCACCCAAATCAACCCCATTCCCCATTTGCACGTCCAAAACAGCCCCATTTGCCATTTGCACATCCAATTCAGCCCCATTCGCCATTGGAACCTGCACTTGACACCCATCACCCGCATTACCATCACTCTCCACTGCAACCTGATCAGCTTCCGAGCTTAAACTACCGTTGTGCTTATTAAATCTAACAGCCCAAGCAATAAACGGAGGACCCAGGATCCCCAAAGCTTCCTCGACATACGCCGCAACCAATGCCAGCGCATCATTTCTAGTGTTCAGGCTCGCTAGCTTCTTAGAAACCTTGATATCCCAAATCGCAGCCTCCACCTCATCCCTTGTCTCCTTCAACTCAGCCGATACCAGCTCGCAACCCTCAGACTCCTCCAAAATCCTAACCCTGCCTCTCCAAATCCGATCGACTGCCTCCATGTACTTTCCACTCGGCTTCCCTCTGAAGGCAGCCAAAAACTTGACCGTGCAATCCGTCGCCACGGCGCAGTAAGCCGCTCTCATTGAGTGCGTGATCGGGAGCCCTTGGCCGCGGTCCAGAGCCTCGATGGACTCCAAGGATTCGAGGAGGGTTTCGGTGACAGAAGCCTCGTCCAAGATTTGGGACTCGATTGTTCGGAGGAGGAGGGTCTTCTTCAACCGCCAGTCGTGGTTCGAGAGCGGCAAGACGCCGAGGACTCGCTTAGCGACGCTCTCCTTCTCGCGGTCACGGAAGAGGAACTCGAGGACCCACCGCGAAACGTCGACGTCTAAGTCCATGAGTACGGCAACCGGCTGATCGAAAAATTGAGCCTGATGATCGAGATTGGGAATTAGGGTTTCGAAGCGCGGGAAATGTACTTGAAATTGCGTTTTGTTAGGTGGGAATGGATTGAAATAAATAGCAAATATCACCCTCTCACCTTTTATCATTAAAAAATGTGTTATATTTTGGATATTAAAAATTAATATATTTACATAAATATCACTAGAGTACAAAATCAACAGTCATTCTCTCTTTCCTCTCGAGCGAGGTCTCTAGTTAATTCCGGCGAGTCTCCAGCCGACCTCTGGTCAACTCCGGCGACCACAAAAACTACTATCACTAACACCAAAAGCTACTGTAGCTAGCAAGAAAAGCTATTTTGATGAGATTTCCGACAACCTCTGACGAGGTCACAAAAGCTATTGTTACTAGCAATAAAAGCTACTCTTGTGAGATTTCCAACAACTTTCGGTGAGAAAACAAAAGCTATTATTACCAACAACAAAAGCTACTCCTTACCAAAAAACCTATGCTCCCCAAAACGAAAAGTTATTATCCCCACAAATAAAAGATATCGTCACCAATACCAAAAGTTACTCTCACCAACAACTAATGCTACTCTCACCAGCACTAAAAAACTACTCTCACCAATATCAAAAGCTACTGTCACTAGAAACAAAAGTTACTATCACCAACACTAACGAGCTACTGTCACTAACATTTTAGAGTTACTCTTGTATCAAAAACTACTCTCACCATCAACAAAAACTACTCTCACAAACACAAAAAATTACAATCACCACTGTAAAAAACTACTTTCACTACTGACAAAAGCTACTCTCACCAACGTCAAAAACTATTCTCATCACCAAAAAAAAGCTACAATCATCACCACCAAAAGCTACAATCATCACCACCAAAAACTACTCTCATCACCACAAAAAACTACAATCATCACCACCAAAATATACTCTCATCAACATCAAACCAAAATAAAACAGATCACATGAAACAGATAAGTAAATGATATCCTTTTTTCTGTAAAATTAATGATAGCCTGATAGGCCATTAGAACAGAGACGTGCATTCACTTAAGCATGAAAAACTTCTTTCGCCAAAAGCTATGATCTCCTTGTATGAAAGAGGTATGGCCAAAATCATTCAGGATATAAATGAAACAACATAGTGATAAAATCATTGATGATTTAGCTCAAACAACGACATCAAAACAAGACATTAATGGTTTTCATCTGCTTCACATCCATGGGTCACAAAATCATCAAACAATTCATATTAGACCTCAACTTCGCTGTCTCCGACAGCTGCTTTCTTCACCGCTGGTGATCTAAGAGTTGGACTCCAGTGAGAGAATTGGAGAGAATAAGAGATGAGTAGAGAATCGGAGTGATCTGAGTTGGACTCCAGTGAGCTAGCTCCGATCGGAGCTTCTTCGTCGTCGTCGTCTTCAGGCATGGTGGCCCCGTTTTGAGGTTTTGCAAGCTTGGATCCATTGCAATCTCACCAGATCTGAGGTGGTGGTCGTCAGAATCGGGGCGGGGGGAGGTGGTGGAGAGAGCGTCGTGCCTTAATCGGCGATAGGGTGGCTGAGTTTTGGTCGGGTTTGTCGGGTTTGTGTTGTGGTTCAATTGATGGTGACAGTGATGAGAGATGGTGGCCGGAATTGATTCTTTCTGGTGATTGCAGAGGGAAGAGAAGAAGAAGAGAGAGAGGAGAGAGAGAGGAGAGGGAATAAATTTCTTTTCATTTTGACACTTTGGTGCTAAAAAAAACTAGTGGCCTTATGACTAATTTAAAGCTACAAGTGGCGTTATGTGTACAAAAAAAACTTTAGCAGCCTTATGACTAATTTAAGTTTCAAATTGATACTTGTGTGTAATTTTCTATAAAAGAAAATCACCCTCTCACCCTCATATAATGAAATGAAAGTTGGGACCTCCAAATTTGGGCTGGGCTGGGTGCGTGGGCATGGATGGTCCAATGCATAGCTAGATGGCCCGAACCCAAAATGAGGACTTGTGATGGAACAAGTCATTGTGTTGCAGTTCCCGGTGTAAATGATATGATCGAATTATTATCCAAATTCAGACGGAAATGGAAAACGGATTGGATAAATAGGATTGATGATCGTCATCATGACTCACTATCTAATTCTAATTTCATTTATAAAATAAATAAAAAAAGGATTGTTAGCTTCTCTCGAGCTTCCCTTGTTGTCTTTCTCTGGCGACTGGCGTGAATTGAAGAAGGTATTCTTCTGTTGAGGCTCTCATCTCTCATGGCTTCATCATCGTCTTCTGTTAAACCACGAGGTAAAAACTGCTCCGAATTGCTTTAGTTTTCTATCATCATCATCTTCCTGCTGAGTTGTGATTGATTGAAACAGATGTCTGTATAGTGGGTGTGGCTCGTACCCCCATGGGCGGTTTCCTTGGTTCCCTCTCGTCTCTCTCAGCAACCCGCCTTGGCTCTATTGCCATCCAATGTAATAACCTCTGCTACTTGTTTGCTGTGTTTCAATGAATGACTCACTCACTTGGTTTTGTTAAATGACAAGGTAGGTGCTCTCAAGAGAGCAAATTTGGACCCCTCACTGGTGCAAGAGGTCTTCTTTGGGAATGTCCTAAGCGCCAATTTGGGCCAAGCTCCTGCCAGACAGGCTGCTTTAGGTGCAGGCATTCCAAACTCTGTCGTTTGCACCACGATTAACAAAGTCT
Organism: Rosa chinensis; assembly: GCF_002994745.2. Classification (NCBI taxonomy): domain Eukaryota; kingdom Viridiplantae; phylum Streptophyta; class Magnoliopsida; order Rosales; family Rosaceae; genus Rosa; species Rosa chinensis. The sequence goes on along the minus strand of NC_037092.1, from coordinate 257,250 downwards.
GTTCATCCGGCATGAAAGGTCACACTTCTCTCCACTCACTATTAACTTGGCTGTTTTAGCTTTTGTCATTACTTTCTTGATCCTCTAACTTGTTTGCTCAGCCGCTATGATCGCTGCACAAACCATCCAGCTGGGTCATAATGATATCGTTGTTGCTGGTGGCATGGAAAGCATGTCCAATGCCCCCAAGTATCTTCCAAATGCCAGGTCAGCCTTCCTGCCATTCCAACTACACCCTCTGCTATTTGTTATTTGTTCACTTGTTGTTCCTGACACTAATTTGCAAACAGACAGGGATCCCGGTTAGGACATGATAATATTGTTGATGGCATGCTTAAGGATGGTTTGTGGGATGTCTATAATGACTTTGGAATGGGAGTTTGTGCAGAAATATGTGCTGACAAATACTCCATATCCAGGGAACACCAGGTACTCCTTCTCTGGATTAAACATATTCATGCCTCTTCACCTATACCTGTTGCAATTGAATAATCCTGCATTCCTTTGCTGGAACCTCATCTGTCTTCCCCCCCCCCCATCATTTTTGGAACTTGTAGTGACATCGCGTACATAATTTAATACATGAGTAAGAAAAGCTACTCGGTACTTTTGACAAGTGAGACGCTTGTGAAATGCTGATTTTTGCTTGTTTTTATTTTGCGTATTTACTTTAATTCAATGTTGTAGTGAGGGGCTTAAAGTGGTCTATATCCATGTTTCCTTGCAGGATGGTTATGCTATTCAAAGTTTTGAGCGTGGAATTGCTGCACAAGATGCTGGTCTCTTTGCATGGGAAATAGTTCCGGTGTGATTTAGTGCTTTCATGAATAGCAGAAACTTCTAACTTTTATTATATCTAGATCTCGATTTTCAAATGCAGGTTGAAGTTCCTGGGGGACGAGGAAAGCCTTCCTCAATTGTTGACAAGGATGATGGTTTACAACAGGTAAGTATGATAGATGGGCTTGGTAATTGACATATAAATATATTCCTTTTAGAACAGTAATATGAAATTCTAGTTTGCAGATCAGAATTTAGTTTAAATGATTAAAATCTATCAGCTATTTCTGGATGTCAACAAATTTGACCATAGCCAGTGTCTTTGTTTTCACTTCCCTTATTGTTAATGTCTATGTTTTCTTTTCATGTGTACCTTGCTAGTTTGATGCTGCAAAATTGAAAAAGCTTCGACCAAGTTTTAAGAAGAGTGGGGGTTCAGTTACTGCTGGCAATGCTTCTATCATAAGGTTATCTCTGTGTGTGTGTTTAGGTACTTCTCATATTGGCGTCTCATTTTTAACAGTGCATAGTGGGTTCTGCTTTTCTCTTGGACAGTGATGGTGCAGCTGCATTAGTGCTAGTGAGTGGGGAGAAGGCACTTGAACTTGGGTTACAAGTAATTGCTAAGATAAAAGGATTTGCTGATGCAGCTCAGGTACTGTGAAATGCTCGTTCTCGTTTACCTTGGTTGGATGGAACTTTAAATTGTGTAATTGCTGAAACAAGATTGTCTGGACAGGCACCTGAGTGGTTTACAACTGCTCCTGCCCTTGCAATACCAAGGGCTATTTCAAATGCTGGTTTGGAGGCTTCTCAAATAGATTACTATGAAATAAATGAGGCATTTGCTGTAAGAATACATGCTCTTGTTCTTTGATACACCATTTTAATTATAGAGCTTTTGGTGCATATCATTGTTTTAATCTCTGCAGGTGGTGGCTCTTGCAAATCAAAAGCTCCTTGGCCTTAATCCTGTGAGTATTCATGAAAAACTTTTAAATCGAAATTGATGATGTGCATTCTGAGTTCTGCAAGCAAGTCATTTTGGCTATTGTTTCACTCTGCTTCCTTCAGCCCAGTATGAGCAGCTTCACTTTGTTTTCACAGTTTGTCTTTCTTGAATCCAGGAGAGAGTTAATGCCCATGGTGGAGCTGTATCTTTGGGACATCCATTGGGATGCAGTGGAGCTCGTATCTTGGTCACTTTATTAGGGGTAATTTATTAGGGTTTATGTGTTCCTGTGCTTCACTTTTTGTGCCTGTGTTTGAGCCTGACAATTTAAAGAGTTGCAGTGATCCATCCATCCATTTGTTTTTTTTTTGTTTGCCCCTGAGATGCGTCTAGTTTCTAGATTATTCCTTCCTTTTAGACTTTTGTTACTTTTGGGTGTCTAAATTGCAGAGTCATGTTCTTGCAGGTATTGAGACAGAAAAATGGGAGGTATGGGGTTGGTGGTATCTGCAATGGGGGAGGTGGTGCATCTGCCTTTGTAGTTGAGCTCATGTAAGAACTTTACATATGTTATGTTTTTAGCAGCTAGGGCATTATGGTTTTCTCTAAGAAATTTTTTTGTTTTATCCTTCAAACTGAGCCATGCTACCATCTAGCATATGATTTAGCAACACTGAATGACTGAATTGATGAGCGTTACTTGGCTAGATGTTGCAACTTGCTCTCCTAAATAATTGGAGATGACCAAATTGTAGGGAAATAAAGACAGTTATCAGTGCATTAGAACGAGGACACAGCAACATGAGTTGCGTAAGGTTTTTAAATTTTTGAATAAGAATAGAGTGGGTGGAATGGTTTGGAAGCGCATTAGAGAGCTCCCAAGTCCCGCCATAGACCCGTGATTTAAAGCTCTGTGGTTGCTGATAAAACAGATAGCAAATTGTAGAATCAATTAGAGAGTCCGCCCCCTGTGTGTTTTGTTGTCAAGATATCATCCCTACTGCGTACTCTGACCTTTCATTGCATTTGATTGTATAGTTTATCTTGATCGATCTTTGTGGTTTCAAGTGTTGTATAGATTCTGTGGTTTTAAGTTTTGTTTTAGATCTGCGAAATATGATCTCTTTGCCTATGAATTGTTTTAGAAATTTCATCAAATCACTAAACAAGTTTGCATCTTGCAGGCCAATTGCGAGAGTGAGACCTTCCAGGTTATGATAATTCTGTGTTGGATCGTTTTGTTATGCAATTGTGCCTTCACTAGAAGGCCTGAATCGAAGGGAGCCAGATGTTATGGCGAGAAACAAATAATATGTAATGACGAACACATTAGTACTAAATTACTAATAAAGAGTAGTATGATTTCTCCCCTTGGCCTTTGGCTTCAAATCTCAGAGTGTTGTGTATTGTAACTTGAAGCAAAATGTGTAGAACAGAAAGGCTCATCAACAAAGACGAACAACGACAATATTGCCCCCTAACAAAGACAAACGATGGAGACAATATTCCCCCAAACATGAACCCACTGAACAGCGCAACGGTGGAGGTCATTTATGTCTTTCCCCAATTGTCAGCAGGTGGCATTTACCGTTAGCCAACGCGTACTTCTCTGTGTTTCCCGCTAAAATAGGACGTACTGGAGGTAGATGTCAAAATCTTGGACCTCATATTTTGGGCAAAGCAAACCAATTCTACCAATATTCTTTTTCTTTTTCCTTTGGATCTTTGAGAAATTTTTTTAGATTTGTTAGCTTGAGAAAATTTGAACTTGCTGTAATGATCCTTCATGCTGGGGATTGAATTGGACTCGATCGGTCTTGCATTCAAGGTACGTGCCCTCACGTTCGATCTATGTACAAACAACGCGTCTATTCATATTTGTTGACATCCACTTCCACCTCTTTATCTAAATACTAATAATAATTCTTCAAAACCATATGAAAATGATATTGCGCTTCTCCAATCTCCAGCATTATCATTTAGCATTACATATTTATAGTCTCATAGATATATAATTAGTGAAGCTTTTTCTTATTCTCTCCGAAAAAGAAACCAAAAATCACATTAACTTTCTCCTCATTATACTGTGCTATCAATCCGGCCAAACATTGTTTGACTGGTAATTTTGATGAATATTACTTTTAGTGATCGGTTTTCTGCTATCAATTTGATTGAAGCTGATCGATATATGGATACGTACGCATATGATGCTAATATATCAATTAAATGTTTTTCAGAGGAAATCAAAATGGCCAACGTCCGCGTAAAGGATCAGCAAAAGGCTTCACCAGATTCTGCAAAGGCAGAGGTGGGAGAGGTTGACACCAGAGCTCCCTTCCAATCTGTCAAAGCTGCTGTTAGTCTGTTTGGTGAAGTCGCCGTTTCTAAAGGGAAACAAGCATCACCAACCAAGAAAAAGCTATCAGAGGTAACTACACTCTGTTCAATTCTCCTTTTGAGATAATTATCTCAAATGTAAAGGCTGCTAGCTAGCCCATCGACTCTGGCTTCCATTTTTCTACCAAAATTTATTTGCATTGCATGTCTGTCTGTCTGTCTGTGTTGTCAGAATGATGAACTGGACATGGAGACACAGCTTCTGTTGGCCCGGAAAGAACTCACCAAGGTTAAGCAACAACTAGAGAGTGCTGAAACCACAAAAGCTCGGGCACTCTCTGAACTTGACAAGGCTAAGAGAACACTAGAGGAACTAAATACCAAGATCAAAAGTGTAAGCGACTCCAAGAAATCAGCAATGAAAGCTGCCGAAGAAGTCAAGGCTCGAGCCAAGAATCTGGAAGAGGTGAAAGCCAGAGAATCAATTGAAGGTGCTGCTTGGAAACAAGAATTGGACCATGCAAGAAACGAGTACATAAGCACGGTCACCCAACTTGATGCTGCAAAGCAAGAGCTCACCAAAATCCGGCAGGACTTTGATGCCGCCTTGGAAGCAAAACTGGTTGCGTTCCAACAGGCAGGAGAAGCTCAACGTTCAGCAAAAGTAAACTCCGACAGGGTCACTGAGCTCCGAAAGGAAATTGCAGCCATGCAAGGATCCATTGAGCAGCTAAAAGTCGTCTCTATACATGCCCAACAAGAGCAGGCAAAGGTTGTGGCCGAAAGGGAGGCCCGCCTACAAGATTACAAAGCTGCTAAGCAACAAGCAGAAGACAAACTGCTATCTCTCAAGGAGGAAGTTGATCCTGAACTAATCAAAGATCTGGAGGCAAAGCTTGGACAAACAACAGTGGAAGTTGAGGTCTTACAGGAGGAAATGAGAAAAGCCCACGCCTCCGAAATGGACTCTGTGAGAGTTGTGACAATGGAGCTGAATGAAGCCACAAAGAAGCTGCAGGAAGTTGCTGAAGAAGAGAGCTCTCTTCGGAGCTTTGTGAGCTCCCTCAGGCTGGAATTGGAGGATGTGAAGATGGAAACCGGTGAACTCAGGAACAAGGAAATGGAACTGGAAGTTCTTGCTACTAGTCTGACTGCTGAAATGGAGAAAAACAAAGCCGAGGCTGAGCGGCTCAAGGAAGAGGCGGATCGTGCGGCAGTCCAGAAGCTGTCATCAGAAACCGAAAGCGCAAGACTGGAAGCCGAGAAGATGAAACAAAATGTTGTTCAGCAGAAGCGAGAAGCTGAAGATAGTCGAAATTCAGCGGAGGAAGCAGAGAAGAAACTGAAACTTGCACTGGAAGAAGCTGAAGATGCAATAGAAGCAGAGAAAAGAGCCCTGGAACAGCTGAAGGCCTTATCCGGGACACATCATGACACAGCAGCTTCAGAGAGCACTACTCCTAGTACAACTGGGAAGATCAAATTATCATTGGAGGACTATGAGTGTTTGAGTAGGAAAGCGAAGGAATGTGAAAGCTTGGCTGAGATAAGAGAGGCAGAGTGCATTGTCCAAGTAGAAGCGATCAGTGTGAGAAAGAATGAAGCAGATAAAAGGTTGGAGGCCTCCTTAAAAGCAATAGAGGAAATCAAGACTGCAACAAACTTGGCACTGAGAAACGCAGAGTCGGCAGATTCAGCAAAATCGGTGGTTGAGGGTGAACTTCGCAAGTGGCGTCAAGAAGAACAAACGGTGGTGGTAGGCGAGTCATCACGGCCACCCTTCTAGCATTTTGCTTCCCACTTTTCAAGTTCACCAGTCAAGGCAGATCAGATGGGCTGGATCTTGATATTTTATTCGTAGAAAAAAATATCTTATTTCACACTAAGTTGAAATTTGCTTAGGATAATATCCTTAACGATGGTGTAATTGTATTTCTTCTAACCCTCATCTGCCTTCCAAGAATTTCATGTCCCGTTTTTCATCTAGGGCCCGGCTCCTGTTCCAAAATGAAAAGAACTGCTTGTTATAGCACACAGTTCGGTGAAAATTTTTATGTAGAATTTTGGCAAGGATGCCAAAAGGACTGTTTTAATCCCAAAGAAACCAACCACATCGTTTGAGCACTGTAAGTGTTAATTTTGATTTAGAATGCACAATTAGATAAACTTCCCCAGGCGACCATAAGTTAAGCATTGAATTGCTAATAAGTGATAACAGGTTAATCTGTGCAATTACTACATAATTTACAGCTGTGCAAATAAAAATGATAATTGTCGGCTGCACTACAAGTCTACAACACATACTAGCTACCGATCACCCAGCTAAATGTCAGCTTACATAAATTATATTTGCTTTCCCTTGTGGAATTTACTTGGATATAATGTAAGCAACTGCCATTACAACCAACTAGTGTGCAGCACTGCAACTGTAGTACCGGTACAGCAATATTCCTTGTCGAGCATCTTTTAAACCGAGCAACCATGATTAGGCAAGCAACCATGATACTGCAGAGTACCAAGGTGTGTGGTTCAGTCACCATTGATTTTGAGGGCATTTAGAGAATCAGATACCCCATTGCCGTTACCAAACTTGTTGAACTCAGATTCTATTGTTATCTGTGTTCCTTCTGCAGCTCGCTCAGGTATGTCCACATGAAAAGAACCCTGCTTGATTGGTTGAACGGATTCATTGATCAAAGATTGCTGCTTGATGTAGTTGTAGAGCTGTTGATGAAAACGGTCATCCAAGGAGAAGCAATTGTCAGTTCCATTCTGTGAATGCCGAGATGATCCAGAACCTTCCCTTTTACAGAAATGGGGAAGAGATGCATAATCCATTATCTACACAAACTCAAAAGCAACTACAAGATTAGTCCATTGGAATACAAGACTTGACTCTTTAACCTATGTCTATCGTATGTTTTGCCTTCCATCCAGTTTCAAATATCAATCAGAGATTGAACTTTTGCAGAGAAATAGACTTTTAATCATGGACATAAAATTGCAAGGGTTGGTCTAGAGAGAAATTTTGAAAACATGTGGCTACTCAGGGGAGCATGGAGGGAAATAGTTTATGGGCCATGAAAAAAAAATCAACTATTAGAGACATGATTTGTAAATAATTCACACATATTCAAGTTCTCAATACTAAAGCACTAACCATCACAGGAAAAATATCTTACCTTCAACAACTCATCTGTACCACAACCAGACAATACTTGTACTTTTTTCCTTGTCCTCTCCTGCAAAAGGGGCTTGACAACCTGCCAACAATCCCAGAATTAAACCACTGCTATTTCAAAAAGGACCTAATAAACAACATTTTAGGAACAAACATGAGCATCATACCTCTATGGTGGCAAAATTGCTCATACAATAAACTCAGTTAAATACAACACAAGAATTCACCATATCACGAAGAACAATAATGTGAAGGCTAACCTTCCAACAGGCTGAGAATATGTAAGGCACATTTACAATGTAGTACGTATTTGTCTTCTCTGGGTAGTTCAAATCATCAACTGTGGATATAATTGTCAACAACTGCGCGGAAGTAAAACATAAAGGTAATAAATATTACGAGGTTTTACAACATTTGCATAAAAGAGCTCATTTCTATACGTAGAAAGTAGAATCTTGAGAGTTACGCGTCCCTTGAGACATGAAACCAACCTGACTTTAGTTAGTTTCCAAATATAAAATTATAATTTCACCAAGGGATATTGGAGTATTGGACAAATCTTGCTACGTGCATACAATGGGGAAGAACAACGCAGTTCAAACTGTAATGAATTAACTAAAATTATGTAAAATTAAGTTAAATTGATTCGTACCTTAATTTGGTTTAGTGCTGAAAGCTTCAACCCAGTCATATCTAAAACCTTCACACACGTGGTAATAGGCTTACCATACTTCTTCGATGCAGACGGCTGCAACCAAATGCACATATCAGAAAATTACTTGAGAAACTTCAGAGACTCCAAGATCCAATACTAACCAAAATAACACGATCTCGATATTCATTGATTTGAATGTGTGACTGCACATAGTAATGAACCTGCAATGAAAACAAACACCTATTTCATATGGAGCCCAAGCATCAAGGTGAAGTGGCAAAAGCACACAATTCAAATTCAGGAACTTTTGTCTTAGAAGATGGTATACATAATCATAATACTTACAGACGCTTTATTAAATGTACTTAAACCAACCCCAATAGCAAAGACTGGCATACCCTGAAAAGAAAGAAAAATGACATAAACACACTACAGCACACAAAACGTGAAAGTAGCACTAGCAGTAATAATAATTATCAATGTGATTATTATAAATATTAGGGTCCTAAATATTAACAGTAATAATGACAATAATAATCTGTTTTAGAGACACAATAATCATAATTCAATCCCTCCTGCCTCCCTGAAAATGGAGCAGGGTATTGTAGGATTGAATTGCAGACAGTGTCAGGGATAGTGAGAAAACTGTAAAGATAAAAAAGAGGACTGGTTTCAGTAAGAATGAGCACCTCTCTAGAGTAACCTGAAAGGCCTATGAGCTGTGAGTCTCGCACTCCTCTGTACAATTCAGTTGGAATTATGGGTTTCTGCACAGACGAATAAGAGTCTGATAATGTCAGCATTCATTGACCACCACAGGGATTAAATAGATTGTTAATTTGGAAATCACTGAAAAAATAACACGCTGTTAGGCAAAGCATGAGAATAGGAATAACTTACGGCCAATATACTGTCAATCTCATTTTGTACCCTCCAGTTTAAACAATCCATCAACTGGAACAGCATACAGATATCATTTTAATAAATAAAGAAAAGTTGGGCAGAGGATTTAATTGCATGAAATAAAATTTGAAGCAAAAGTGGGCATGTTACCATTTTATGGGCTTTGACAACATTCCACTCTCTTGCTTTGAGAAAACGCGCAAAAGTCTGAACGAGAAATCCTTGGTGAACATTCTAAGAATCAAGTAACAAGTTTTGTGATTATCCATGCAACTCAAAACAAGATTAGTGAAACATTAGGAAAAATATCCAGCAAAGGCGAAATTTGAGTAGAGTATCTCTTTAGCAAAAGGAAGTTTGCGTTACTGAGAAATAGCTAGACAGTAAATGATAAAAACAATGTCCATAATCTGGAAAGAAAATAGGAGCCGTTTGATTGCTGTCATCGGAGATTAGATTGTGAGATTGGGACTCCTGTTTCAGTGGCACTAAATGCAATCAATCACTCAGAAAAGATTCAGCATTAATCGAATCAGCAAGTGGCAAGTATCAACTCAAGCTCACTTGTTCACTCGACAAACACAAACCCCAACCCCACACAAACACACAAAGTATAAATAAAAACAAGTGATCGAATTAAAGTAATGAAGTAGAGAAAAACAGAAAGGGGAAGTAGGTAGGTGGTAGAAGAACCATCTTAATTGTTGCTGAAGTGAGGTGAGGTGAGAAGAGATCGGAGAGAGAAATTAAAAATGCGTACCTGAAATGTTCTCTTCAGTGGTTCATCAACTGGCACTTCAAGAGTAACAGAGAGCAACAGTCAATAGAATAGCAAGAGAGAGAGAGAGAGACAAGTAAAGAAAAGGAGACAAAAGAAGTGACCTTGATCCATTAAAGCTTGGAATTGCTTGATCGCCTCCTGAGAAACGATCCCCATTATTATCTGGGCAAAAACAATCCGATGAAATTGAACTAGTAAAGCACGAGCAGCAGGAGGAGGCTTCACTTGTGATTGTGAACCGTGAACCGTGAACTGTGAACTAGTAAAGCAGTCTCCCCGTACCTTTTTGACTCTTTTTTTTCTCTCTCTCTCTCTTTTTTTTTTCCTTTCTTTTACCGGAAAGGATTTGTTTAGAGAGATTTACTGGGGAAAGACAAGAACAGCAACACACTCCCCCAGACACTCGCTCACTCACTTCGCACAGAGAAGAAGAGAGGTCAAAATTCAACAAAGGCGGGCCTACGAACCAAAACTACCTCCACTCCTCTTCTTTTTCTCTCAGTCGAATTATTTGTTTAATTTTTGGGTCTTCTTCTTCTTCTTCTTCTTCTTTTTCCTTTAATATCACGTTTAATATTTCTCGATCACAAGAAACTATTTTCAAATATTTATTTTTAGAAGTTTAATTTTATTTTATTTTTCTTTGAACGAGAAAATATAATTACAAACTAGTTCCCCTGATTTTATACAAGCTCTGATTAAAACATAACAAGGATTGAGCATGGCAAGTTGGCAACAGAAATTATTGCACCATATATACATAGTCTTGGACGATGCTTTGATCTATACATGCAAAATAGTCGGCCACCATATTAACTTTTATAAAAGTGTAATGGTGGTGAAACTTTATCTCTTAAAGGATCACTATTAGTCTCTCTTGCATGACATGGGCATGATTATCGTTAGTCTCATTAGACATGGATACATTTAGTCTCGCTAGACATCTCTAGATATGAACATTGTTCATCTTAATATATGGACGCGAGCATGCCCACCGTAAATGATTTACTTCTTATTCATTGTAGACTTCACCGCATAAACAAAAAGACAAAAGAAAATAGTAATTTGGTCCCGCTGATGAGGCTGTTAAATTAGAGATTAGAGTGCAGCGTTGAGAGGGCCGCTTAACGAAAGATTTCAATGAAGTGCCAATGGCCTTGTTTGAGCCCAAAAGTAATTTTGGCAAAATCCTCTAGTGGGTCTGAGCCAGCGGGCCGATACCTGCGGCCAAAAAATAAGGCTACACGGGTTTGGTTTATAGTATCGCTCATCCCGTGTTTCATAAGGAGATGAAATCTTATTGAAATCGAGTAGTAGAGACTAAACGGGAAACTCAAATTAAGAATCCTTCCAGGGCAAGGAACGATCGAAAAAAAACCCTAGAGTATAAATACAAGGTTAAGCGGCGAAATCAAAGACCTCTCTCTAATCAATCAATCCCAGCGATTACAAAGCCTCCCCGGAGCAAGCCCCCAACCTCGTTGAAACCCGGTGACCGCCCGCCAGTCCCAGTCTCCTCGCGAGCTAACTGTCAGCCTCACCAGATCAACCCGGTGACCGTACTTCCAGTCCCAGTCTCCCCAAGAGCCGACTGCGAGCACAACCGCCACTGTTACTTCCAGCGAAGCAAGGGTAACGCCCTCGCAACCCAGCGAAGCTAAAGTCACGCTTTAGCAAACCCGTGCTTCTCTCAAACTTCCTAGTGATTGCTCTGCTCAGCCTTTCAGCGTTGAGTATCGACTCGGTGAACACAAAGAGACCACAACCAAAGCCCTTACCCGCGTAAGGCAAGAAGTCCTTTTCCGAAAGGCAAGAAAAGAACCATGTGACGAGGTTGGTGCTCTCCTCGTCCACAGCGCTTGAAGAAGAAGTCAGGTCACGGGACTACCCCAACGACTGCACCCCGCAGTGCTGGCACGCTTGCGCAACCACTCGCTCAAAAGAGACTGTTTGCACACCAGCTGGTTTTTGGAGCCAAACATTTTGGCACGCCTAGTGGGACCAACAAACTAGTGTTTCTTTGTGAACGCAACCATTGGGAAGTCTAGCGATAACCCCTACCAAAAGGGCTACGCTAACTGCTCAAAGCATAAGACCTCCAGCTACAGATCGCACTCTCGTGCGGACTGTCGTGGTCTCTCAGAAGGACAAGTGACGCAACGATTCTCTCTTCAGACCCAATCACCCAGTATGTCAACTTCACAAGGTGAGACTCGCTCGACCGCGACTGAAGGTCAGAGCGTCAATATTAATCAAGCCAGCGAGCCTGTTAATCCCGCTACTGTCAACGCTGTAGTGGAAGGTGGTGAAGAAGAGGCTTTTGTTTCGAAGCCTATCCCGGAAGGAGCAACCATTGAGGAGTCACTCGCGATCCTTATGGAGAATGTCGACAACCATCGCAAGAAGATGGACGCTGATTTGGCCAGAGAAACTGCAAAATCAGAAAGGCTCCTCCGCGAGATTGAGCAGCGTATGACTCTATACACGGAGAATACCAGGCAGCAGGTTACACAAACAGAGAGTGCCTTGAAGGCGCAAGCTATAACCATCGCTGCCGAACAGGATGAGCGTCATAAGACAATTTTGAACGCCATAGCGGACCATTCCAAGCAAACCGGGTCGAACATAGCAGACCTTCGTAAGGATGGGGCCAATTTGGCAACTGAAGTGGCTATGCAGAGGGCCGAATTGAACCATGCGAAAGATGTGATGAACAAGGCCTTAGGGGATCCTAATGCTATCCTTGGCTCTCTTGGCCAGCCATCCGGTTCAGGCAAGTACGTGCCACCAAATCAGCGCGAGAAGGCTAACCAAAATGTTGGTTCTTCCTCAGCTACTGTTGCTGCTACTCCATCGAAGAACAAGGAGCAAGCCTTGGTTATTAATGGCAGCAAAGAAAAGACTGCTTCATCAAGTGGACAGGCCACCAAGAAACACCAAGTCTCGAAGGGTGCAGGAACTGCGTCAGAGCCTGTGACTTTCGTCCAGTACGACAGCGACGGAGCAGAAATGGTATATCAAGAATTGCCCGGAAGTTATTATGCGCTCGACCAAACTGGCGCCCCGATCAAGATAACCGCTCTGTCGAAGGAAGAGATTACCCCTGCAGTGACTCTCCAGCAGCAAGCTACTACCCGCATTGTGCATGTCGGGGAAGGATCAACAATGGTAAACCAGGCAACCCTTGGACAAACTGTTCACCGAGCTGCGGTGATTCCTCCTCTGCCTCCAGGCCCAGAGTATGTGAGACGTGATGAGGTAGAGGAGATGATCAGATTGGCAAATCCTAGAGCCCAGCCGGACGGGGTTTATGAGGGGCCTTTCCCGCCACACATCATGCTCGCACCTTTCCCTCGAGGTTATAAGAATATCATCTTTTCTACTTTTTCAGGGGAGGACGCGGAAGATGCGGCAACACACTTGGCCAGATTTAAGGTGCAATGTGGCCAATACCAGAATGATGATGTCCTCAAGTGCAGGATCTTTGGCACTTCACTGTCCGGCGCTGCCTTCAGATGGTTTTCTAAACTCAGACCAGGGACAGTGGCGGATTGGCAGGCAATGGAGCTACTTTTCCGTGCGACATTTGGAAATATTGAGCCGGAAGTAGACCTGGCCTCTCTCACTCAGATGGCCCAACAGCCTACAGAATCGGCAGTCGCTTATCTTCAGCGCTTTCAAATCCAGAAAGCCAAACTAAATGTCATCCTACCCGAGAAGGAGCTGGTCAAGTTGGCGGTCAAAGGTCTGGGGCCCTGACAAAGAAAGAAGCAGCATGGCAGCATGATTCAGTCGATGGGAGAACTCATCACGGAGGTAGGTAGTTTTGAGCATCTCCTCAGAGAAACAGATGCAAGGAAGAATGCTTCCAGAGGGACGTATGTGCTCGGTAAACACCGTACTGTAGCGGCCCTGAGCTACCAGCCGACCACTTACGACCCTTATTACCATCACAACACTGGAGAAGTGATCCAAGATGACGAAGAGGATGAGGATAATGATATAGCAGCCTATGAACTGACCGGGAAGAAAAACCCGTCCTTGAAGCAGTTGAAGATTTCCAAGGAACCTGTTAAGCTCAAGTCGATGGCCTTCACCAAACCGGAGTTCGCGGCATATACCTATGATGCCAACAAAGCTCACCAGATCCTCGACGAGATGATTGCTGCGAAAATGGTGAAAACCGATTTTGGGCCTTTTCCACGGCCAGAGCAGTTGAAGGGAAAGAAATACTGCAAGTTCCATAATCTGTGGAACCACAACACCGCAGACTGCGTGAAGCTCAAAGACCAGATTCAAGTATGGCTTAATAACGGCAGTTTGCAGGTCGAAGCTCCGGTCACCGCAGCGGCACTAGTTGACGTGGACCCCTTCCCTGACACCGGGATCAATATGGTCAACGTGGACTGGAACAAACAACAGCAACGGAAGCCAACGCTGGATTTGGTTTCGAGTAAACAGGGTCATAGGTCCATCGCGGATGAAGCGTCAGTTAAGGGTAGAGTTGAGGCGACCAACCAGGCTTCGCCTGTGATTCTGTGCTCGCGATGTAAAGAGGAATGTGGTATCCAAATACCGCACGATGAAGTCGAGCAGACGTTACACTTTGGTTCCCTACCACCAGTCAAGTGGGCCTCATCGTCGCAGAACTATCAGCCTACCAGCCCAAGAGAACGGGAAAAAGTGACATCACCATCATCCCCCAGAGACTCCAATTTATTCCTGAAATTAAAAGCAGCCGCCAGCGAGCCAAAACAGGAAAAGACTAGAGGCGGTTGCAAAGATATTATGACCAAGCCCTATATACCGCCTGCTTCAACTAATCCTATCAAAGAGGGCAGATGGTACACCAGGGAGAAGGGCAAGGCAGTGGAGATTAGCCCGTCCCGGAAGAGGAAGCTATAGCGCAGGTTTGGTGAAGCCAAGCGCGCTCTAGAGGCCTTAGACCAGGGCCTGATCAAACCTTCCCAATTGGTCAAGTCACCCGAACAATACCAGAAAGAAATGGAAGCGTTGGCGGCCAAACCATTGAGACCTCCCCGTGGTCTTAACAAACAAACAGATTCGCTAACGGGGGCTTCAAAGCCCAGTGTGTTTTGCAGGATTACTAAAGAACGTTCACCACCTCTTATCCGGATGGAAAACTCGCCAACCCGACATCCGCACGTCAGGCGCAAGCTCTCCCATGAAGCATCAGTGGTCAAGGCTTCGGTCTTTGACAGGCTGGGGGGCAAAGGCAGAGTTAGTAACACTTTGCAATGGCGACCCAAGAAGATCCAAAGTGTGGTCATCTCTGCCTCGGAGGAACACGGGGAACCGGAGAACCCTAAGCCGGTTGTAGTGGAGCAAGAACTCGAGCCACAAGGGCTTGAACATTGCCAGGTAAAAGGCCTCACGGAAGGGTCGTTAGTAGATTGCTTGGCTCGGCAGTTCCAAACTGATATCCCGCTGGAAGAACCCAAGATAGATTTGGATGACGACATGGAAGGGACCAAGACTGCTGACGTTTCTTGCAACATGGTTTATATAATCCCTGTGAAATATGCATTGCCGGTCGCTGCTCAGGATTGCGTGGGGACAGAAGAAAAGGGTGTGCAACCATTGCAGGTCACTTCAGCAACCGCAACACCTGTAGAAGATAGCGCTTCGTCGGAACCTGAAGAGGTTCCAAACAAGGGGTCATCTATGAACTTCTCCAAGCCAACGCCAGCCATGGTCCAACACATGCGACCGCTATACATTACTGCAGACATCGGCGGCACTAAAGTCAGCAAAATCATGATTGACACCGGAGCGGCCGTCAATGTTGTCACCACTAGGACCATGCACTTACTGGGAATCAAGCGGGAGAAAATCCAGTCCACGTCTCTTGCACTAAAAAATTTCGCGGGCACGGTAACAAAAACCTTAGGGTTATTGTTCCTGCGTATTAAGGTCGGACCAGCAAAGGGGGTTTACGCCTTCTTTGTGACGGATTGTTATGCGGCTTACAGTGCCATTTTGGGCAGAGACTGGATCCACCGGAGTTACTGCGTGCCCTCGACACTTCATCAAGAGTTGGTTATGTGGAATAGGGAAACAGACACAGCAGAGGTGGTCCAAGCAGATCCCCGTCCATTCCCAGTCTCCGAAAATTATGTAGATGCCAGATATTATTTGGAGCCTATCGCCCCGTTACAGGTTAGTGGCATCGATGAAAAGGGCCGCCCCACAGGGGTGACGGCCTCTGAACTAGCACAGTGGGGGCTCACGCTCGCCAAAGAAGGCTTGGAAAGGCCTGGCCACGCTGTGCCCAAACCTCTAACAGATTAATGGATTACGACCTCTCGGAGGAAGGAATAGAGGCCTTCCACTCGATACATGAACGATTGTCATCATACATGGTGGAAAAAGAGGCTTATGATAGCATCGCAACCTTAGAGGTTGTTAGTGAAGAGCTTTCTAACCCGGAGGATGAAGATGAAGTTAATATTCAACTCGCCCCAGCGGCGTTGGACGATACACCTCCCAAAGTTAAAGACCCAACTGAGAAGGTTAACCTGGGCACAGTGGCCGAGCCTATGGAGGTATCTATCAGCGCTTACCTAGAGCCTAGCGAGAAGCAGAGGCTCATTGACTTACTGCACGAATTCAAGGATTGCTTCGCGGAGAAGTATGAGGACATGCCCGGCCTGTCGCCAGATTTGGTTTGTCATCAACTACCAACTCATCCTGACAAGAGGCCCGTTAAGCAAGAACCTCGACGAATGAATTCGGAGACCCAGATTCTTGTAAAGGAAGAGGTAGAGAAAATGCACAAGTCAGGTATCATCAGGGTTACCAAGTATAATCAGTGGCTATCTAATATAGTGCCTGTCCGAAAAAAGAATGGCAAGATGAGAGTCTGCGTTGATTATAGAGACTTGAATCTCGCTACACCTAAAGACGTTTACCCCATGCCGGTCGCGGATATGTTGGTAGATGCGGTGGCAGGCCATGAGTTGTTGTCCTTCATGGACGGTACTGCAGGATATCACTAGATTCCGGTTGCTGAAGAAGACAGACACAAGACCGCTTTCCGCTGCCCTGGCTTCACAGGAGTTTTCGAATATGTGGTCATGTCGTTTGGCCTGAAGAACGCCGGTGCGACGTATCAGAGAGCCATGAATTTGATCTTCCACGACATACTGGGAAAGGTTTTAGAGGTATACATTGATGACGTAGTCGTCAAGTCTCAGAAGAGAGGGGATCACATCGCGGATCTCAGGAAAGTATTTGAGCGCATGCGCAGACATAGACTCAAGATGAACCCGGCCAAGTGTGTGTTTGGGGTTCAGGCAGGAGACTTCCTGGGGTTTATAGTCCATCAGCGAGGAATTGAAGTCCCCGAGGACAAGGCAAGCGCAGTCATTAATGCATCTCCCCCACGGACGAAGAAGGAATTACAGCGTCTGTTGGGTAAGATTAATTTTCTGAGGCGTTTCATCTCTAACTCTGCAGGAAAAATCCAACCATTCTCACCTTTGCTGAGATTACAAGGGCAGAATGAATTTGTGTGGGAACCCAAACACCAAGAGGCTTTCAACAGGATCAAGGCCTATTTGGCAAACCCACCAGTCTTGGTTCCACCTAGAACCGGGATCCCCTTAGCCACCGAGGCTTCCATTGGCAGCCTGCTCGCTCAGGACGATGAGGGAGGTGTCGAGCATGCTATATTTTATCTCAGCCGCACATTGACAGACTGCGAGACACGGTACACCCCTATGGAAAAGCTGTGCCTAACCCTGTACTTTTCAGTGTGCAAGCTGCGCCACTACATGCTATCTTTTACCACTTGCATCATTGCTCAGACCGATTTGGTTAAATACATGTTGTCCCGGCCTATCTTGAGAGGCCGCATTGGCAAATGGGTATTGGCGCTTTCGGAGTTTTCACTCCAATATGTACCCCAAAAAGCTGTCAAAGGACAGGCCATCGCAGACTTTCTCGCACATCATCCTACGTTAGAAGTACCTGCGCTGAAGGAGTTAGAGATTGCCTGCGCCACTACAACTCGACCAGATAAAGCGTGCATCCCTGAGTACGCGGTTTGGTATCAGGCCTCAATCTCTCTACAGCCCTGGGTATTATTCTTTGATGGTTCGCGAACGGACACCCTGGCTGGCGCGGGGATTGTTTTGGAAAGCCCAGCTGGCGACCGTTTCTCTTATTCATTCTAGCTAACATTCCAATGTACTAATAATCAGGCTGAGTATGAAGCCCTTATCATTGGACTCGAGGTCTTACTGGAAATGGGCATACGAGACGTTCAGATCCACGGCGATTCTCAGCTCGTTATTAACCAGCTCCAAGAAAAATATCGCTGTGTGAGTTGGTTGCTCATACCTTATCTGAATCGCGCCATCGAGCTTCTGGATCAATTTACCGATGTTGATATGGAATATATACCACACGAGCGCAACTTTGCAGCTAATGAGCTCGCTCAGTTGGCTACTGGCATCACATTGAAGTATGGAGTGCGTGAGCGCATTTTGAAAGTTGAACGTCACACACTGCCTTCGTGACTTGCTCGACCTGATCCACCAGATGATCCCGTAATCGCGGTGCTGGAACCTATTGATGTTGATTGGCGGATTCCGTTGGTTGAATACCTCAAACAATCAGGCCCCAGCGCTGACAAGAGGATGCGATTCCTCGCATTGAATTACTTCCTTCGCGGCGACGAATTGCGACGACGTGGGGAGGATGGTATGGATTTTCGATGTGTTTATGGTCGCGAAGCTAAGAGATTGATGCGCGAGGTGCATACGGGGATATGTGGATCCCATCAAGCTGGACCTAAGATGCGTTGGCTTCTGCGACGTCATGGTTATTACTGGCCCAGCATTTTGAAGGATTGTATCGCATTTGCCAAAGGATGCGAGGACTGTCAGGCACACGGTCCAGTCCAGCATGTTCCTAACATTCCTATGCAACCTATTATTAAGCCTTGGCATGCGCGAGGCTGGGCACTGGACCTGATTGGGATGATCCATCCTCATTCTTCCATGCAGCACAAGTTTATCATCGTCGCCACTGATTACTTCACTAAATGGGTCGAAGCAGAGCCTTTGAAGGAGGCCTCTGGCGCTACCATTCGCAAGTTTATTTTCCGTAATATTCTCTGCATGTTTGGTATCCCTGAGGTGTTGGTTTCGGACAGGGGGGCAGCGTTCATGGGAGGCCCCGTTGAGGAGCTGGTCAATGATTTTGGCATTCAATTCATACATAGTACTCCGTATTATGCTCAATCTAATGGTCAGGCGGAGGCTAGCAACAAGACAATCATCACCTTACTAAAGAAGATGTTGGTAGAGAACCCTCGACAATGGCATGACACTTTGTATGAAACACTTTGGGCCTATCGCACTTCTAAACGCAACCCCACGGCCACGACGCCGTACGCGCTTATGTTCGGACATGATGCTGTCTTACCATTAGAAATTAATGTCCATTCCCTGCGTGTGCAAGAACAACATCATTTGATTGGCGAGGATTATGTTCAAGCAATGTGGCAGGAGCACGAAGACTTAAGCGAGCAGCGCCTGGCAGCCTTGGACAATTTGGTGATGGAAAAACAACGTATCGCCCGCGCCTATGATAAGAGGACGCGTGGTCATAGTTACAAAGAAGGCGACCTCGTCTGGAAGGCCATTTTACCCTTGGGTGAAAAGTTAACCGGTCGCGGTAAATGGACGCCGCGTTGGGAGGGACCCTTTGTTATCCACCGGATATTGGAGCGAGGCGCTTTTCACCTCAAAGACGTCGATGGCGACCTCCATCGCAACCCTATTAACGGCCGTTTCCTGAAGAAATATTATCCAAGTGTCTGGGAGTTCGAAGATCCTCCTGATCCTGTTCTTGCCCAGACTGGAGGGCAACCTTAATCTTCATCGGCTCGCCTCATTTCTCTCTGTTAACTCGGCCTTTTCTCTGTGGCCTATTGTTTTTGTATCTGCTCCCCGCTGAACATTGGGGGGCAACTCCATATCTAGTTGGGCCTCTTCGAGGCTCTATTTTGTAACAAATTTTTGCTACAAAATCTATTTTGTAACAGCCTATACAAGAGGCTTTGTTTATACTCATAATCCAAGCCATCTCAGTCACTTTGTTTTTATTCACTATCTTGACAAAGCGTGTGAAGGATAGATACGAAAGCCTATACAAGAGGTTTTGTTTTAGACTAACAAGTGTTTGCAAAGCTTTGCAGATTTCTGGTTAAAGCAAGAATCTTATTCATAAAGTGGCTTTGCGGCCAGAAGCATACAACAGAATAGAGCAGTACAGTTTCATATGCAATTACAAAAGTGGCTCTAACAGAAGCATAAAGGTTTAAAAGTGACTGGTTGTGGTTGCGGGGGGAAGGATCTTGGCGCTACCACCTCAGAGCATTCTTCCTCTCTACACTCAGATCCTCCTCCAATCTCAGTCGCCACTGCTGTCGTCAGTACCGGAGGAAGAGGGAAAGAAGAGATTCTTCATACCCCTTCCTTAGGCCTTTCCTCCGGGCAGGAGTTGGGGTCCGGAGCAGGCGCGGCCCACATCCACATCTACCTCCTGGGGTAAAACAGAAAGTGCGTACCCCGGCCCCAGAGGTAGACCGCGGAGGCAGAACAGTAGACCTCAACGTGGCCTTCCGTCCTTCCTCCACTCGCTCCTCGCGGGTAGTCTAAGAAGTTGGACTCCCCAGAAAGTTGTTCTGCCGAGTTAGGAGCGCGGCATGTTCTTCGGTTTAACTGAGACTGGCAAGTTCATCCAGATTTTCAGAAACCAAAGACATGCCTTTGGATTTGAGATTAGGCCATGAAGCCTACCCAGATCTTGAGATTAAGCCATGAAGCCTAAGGGTTTGTGGCTAAAGGTGAAATCATGAAGGGAAGATTTTAGAAACTGAAGAAAGAGCGACAGGTCTTGCGAGGTTATCTTTGGGAAAGACATGGTGGTTTGGTTATGGCTCTTCTCTGGATACCGGTATTTATAGGGTCAACCTCACACCGTGCGATAAGCAGTTGAGGCCCTTTCAACGCCATCAATAAGGGAATCAATGCGGTTTAATGCTATAATCTCGAAAATGGGAGATATTGAAAACGCGTGGGAAGCAGGACGGTCTCCAAGGAAGCAACCGCCCAAAATGGGGTTATCTTTTCAGCGGTTTTGCTTTCCATTAATTGACAGACTCTAGATGATATTTGGGCCGAGCAAAGCGGACTAAATATTAAATATATTAAATTACAAAACAAAATGGGCCTAAAGTAAGAGGCCTAAAGTTTACGGCCCGCATGGGTCAAGCGAAGCAAGTGTTCATCTAGACGAAAGCTAGCGTCAGCAGCAGCTCGCTCTGCTTGTCGAACCGCTTCGCGTGCTTGAGCCAAGTTCTGAGACATCGCTTCGAAAGCTGCCAAGGGTTGCTCTATCTGAGGCTCCTCTTGCTCGAGTTGGGCGGTCACCACCACCAACTGGGCCTTGGCTTCGATCAGTTGGGTTTGAAGGTCCTGAATGTGGGTCCGAAGGTGATTCTGCAAGATCCGTAGGTCCCTGACACGAATCGCTCGATCGCCTAAGGAGTCGCGAGATGCCTCTGCTTGTTGTTCAAGGCCACGATAATGAGCCTGGACCTGCCTGGCTTGCGCGGTCGCGGTCGTTCTCTCATTAATCTGCGCCGGGAGATTTTGTATAAGCTCATATATCTCAGCGAATTCAACTTCAGTGATAGTGCGTTCGCGGCGAAGCACCATCAAATACTCTTGAGCTCTGGCAGGTGCGCCCGGCAGCAAAATGTCAGGACCCAGAAGTCGCTGCAGACTGTCCCTCGCTTCATCTGTGACTCCTGGGGGAGCCACTTCAAGTACACGAACAAGCCTTTCCAGCCTATTAGGAGGCTCGGGAGAAGGAATGTTGACAACAGCATCAGCATCATCAGCAGCAGCAGCAGGGACTCCCTGAGGCTCGACGACGGGGGCCGCGACCGGGTCCAGTGCTGCATTCATATCAGCTCCTACTTCTAGAACCTGGGGGGCAGGTTCTTGAGCCATCATACCCTCATCAGCAGGCTCGGCTAGGTCAGCGACATCAACTTCCTCAGCAGGGGCGTTACTCTGCAATGGAGGAGGATTGTCAGATATACAAAGATAAACAAGAACTAAGGCATTAATTTACCTCTACGTTAGGAGCTTCGTCTGAGATGCTTACCGGTGCGGGTTCTTGAACTGCCTCACCAGGAGTGGGATTAGGCGATACAGACGCTAACGGTTGTGCAGCGATCGGTTCCTCAGGTATTGCATCCGGAAGGGGTGCATTTTCTGCCGGTTCAGGTGAACTATCCTCTATAATCTGCACAGGAATAGAGGCTGAGTCACCAACGGTGCCGATAGGAGGTGGAAGATTTTCAGGGCCTACGGGTGCTGGCGCTTGTGAAGCAGTTGTTCTTTGACTAGCAGCTGAAGGGCCTTCCCCAGCATGTTCAGATATCCTGCGACGAACCTGTGAGGGAAAAGTTTATGAAGTATGGACAGAAATATAGATAATTCCTAACATGAGCTCCTTGCTTCTTACCAATCGGTCAGCCACTGGTTCATCTCCTTCCCAAGGGTCAGCGTGAGTGTCCGAGCGACTGCGCTTGCGAGCTGTAGCGGCCGTGACCTGCCAAAAACAGGAGGTGAGAATTTAACTCACAGAGTCTGATCCTGAAGATAGGGGGTTCTTACGGTTTGTGGATCGTCGTCAGAAGAAGAAGAAGAAGAATCTTCTGCTGCAAGTTCAGCGAGCAATGCCTTCTGCTTTCCAGATTGTCCGGCGGCCGGTGAAGCACTGTTTGTGTGGCGGCCAGGGCGCGGCGTACTCCCCTAATACAAATAAGTATGAGTAAAAGGGGGAAACAATAAAGGAGTTTGCAGAGGTTAAGGTTACAGTACTTACTTCTGGAGGGGGTTCACGAATTACGATGCCAGCCCGGGCCGGGCGAGGAGCCCGCGCAGGTCGGACCACTTGAAGGGGCTGGGGCCTGTTAGTGTCTTCAGAGAAATGAGCGAGCATTTCAATATCGGCAGGATATGGATTCCTGAGCTCGCCAAAGAGGGTAGCGAAGAGTTCGTCATCTGGTTGGGTCCAGCAATTGACGGAGACTTCTTTCCACCAAATCTCATATCCTTCGTCGGTTCCGTCTACAGCGTCGAGGGTCTGGGCCCAGCCAGGGAGATTAACTAGCACGAGCATGCTCTGTGCCGGCGGGGAGCCGGAGGGGGGCCCGAATCTTCGCCAGGAAGTGTTGTAGTTCCAGGCATCATACAGAGGGACTGGTACCAATTGGACAAGGCCGAATTGGCGGGCAAAATGATTGGGAGCATAGAGCTCATAACTGAGTTCTTCAGCAGCAATCCGGATGTCTGAACAGGAGACTGCTAGGCGAAACGCCAGGCGAGCGCGGTCGGAATAGCGAAGATCGCCAGGAAGGAAGCCATATTGGAGCACAGAGGGGAATCTTCTTCCCAGAATTAAATCACAGTACGGCATGTCGTCTAGCAAATACAGATAAGAAAAGCATTCGGAATAAGGGGGAGATGAGTACTTGTCCTCGCGGCAAAACCATCGACCTAACAGTTGATCGGCCGGTGGAAGTAGCGGGATATCTTCGCGGTGTAAGAATTGAAAGTATGTCTGGATCCAGAAATCCAAAATCCAGAAAGGGCCAGAAATGTTGATCTCAAAGGGATGCATCGTCGCTTGGTACAGCATGCGATAAAGGGCCCCTAACACTGGTTGTCCGAGCCCGACATTGCGGCCGTTGTAGAGGGCCGTTGCTAAATAGGTCCAAGTGCCAGTGGGCTTATAGGAGGAGGTACAGAATATGAATTTACAAAGCCAATACTCAAGGAAGGCGATTCCTCCGGTCGCATTGGGTTCCCGGCTGTAATATGCCAACCATCTCGGGTATGAACCACTATGAGCGCTGCGACCTTGCTGGGCCATGGTCAAAGTAAAGTCGACAGAGTCAAATTGACCATGCACATAGGGCTCACCATCGATGGGTAGGCCAGTGATGGCAAGGATATCCAACAGAGTAATGCTCATTTGACCAAATCTAAAGTCAAATGTGTTGGTGGCGGTATTCCAGAAACAGAGGAAAGCAGCGAGTGGCGAGCGATTACCACCGCGAGGAAGATGGAAACATAAATCAATAGCGTGGGTGATACCTGCAGCATTCCAGCGACCTAGATCCCGCGTCCGCGCCTCACGGTACCAAGAAATCTCCTGTGCACTAATGGAGGATGGCCAATTCCCTATCTTGGCTCGGTGGTTTTGGGCACCCCAACCGCTAAAGTCTCCAGGAGTCCTTCGGAGGACTGGAATGGGTCTGCGAACAGGAAGACCGTATAAGGCGATGGCATCATCCGGGATAACGCCTTGAGGTGCTGGGCCTAACCCGGTGTGGTGGTCGGAGAAACGAAGGAGTAGGGGTTGATGAATAATGGTTTCTAGACGAATGCGAGCACCAATGCTGGTGCCCCAAGTCCGGGCAGCCATTTCGTTTAATTCTTCTTCCTGATCGATGATGATTTTCTTAGGAGGAGCCATTTTTGGATCGTTTACAGGGAAGATGCGAGCAAAAATGGGTTTCTTCTGGGTTTAAGAGACTGAAGGGGCTTCTGATGTGACAGGGTTGCGGCTGTGAGTTTAAATAGAGGATTTTGTGAGGGAAACGATGCGACAGAAAGCGTTTCACAAACGAAAGGACGCGACCTTCATTAATGGCATCGTTTCCAGCGACCGACACGTCTTTCTAAAAAGTCCCCTTCAATCAGTTGCATTCTAGCGGGCCTGATTTCAGGGCCCGGGGGGCAATGTTTGAGCCCAAAAGTAATTTTGGCAAAATCCTCTAGTGGGTCTGAGCCAGCGGGCCGATACCTGCGGCCCAAAAATAAGGCTACACGGGTTTGGTTTATAGTATCGCTCATCCCGTGTTTCATAAGGAGATGAAATCTTATTGAAATCGAGTAGTAGAGACTAAACGGGAAACTCCAATTAAGAATCCTTCCAGGGCAAGGAACGATCGAAAAAAAACCCTAGAGTATAAATACAGGGTTAAGCGGCGAAATCAAAGACCTCTCTCTAATCAATCAATCCCAGCGATTACAAAGCCTCCCCGGAGTAAGCCCCCAACCTCGTTGAAACCCGGTGACCGCCCGCCAGTCCCAGTCTCCTCGCGAGCCGACTGTCAGCCTCACCAGATCAACCCGGCGACCGTACTTCCAGTCCCAGTCTCCCCAGGAGCCGACTGCGAGCACAACCGCCACTGTTACTTCCAGCGAAGCAAGGGTAACGCCCTCGCAACCCAGCAAAGCTAAAGTCACGCTTTAGCAAACCCGTGCTTCTCTCAAACTTCCTAGTGATTGCTCTGCTCAGCCTTTCAGCGTTGAGTATCGACTCGGTGAACGTAAAGAGACCACAACCAAAGCCATTACCCGCGTAAGGCAAGAAGTCCTTTTCCGAAAGGCAAGAAAAGAACCATGTGACGAGGTTGGTGCTCTCCTCGTCCACAGCGCTTGAAGAAGAAGTCAGGTCACGGGACTACCCCAACGACTGCACCCCGCGGTGCTGGCACGCCTGCGCAACCACTCGCTCAAAAGAGACTGTTTGCACACCAGCTGGTTTTTGGAGCCAAACAGGCCCTCCTCCCTCTTCTACTATTAGCTATGATGGAAGTTAGGTAGTCGTAGACTCGTAGTCTTGGATTGGACCCTCAATTTTAGGGAAAACATCACCAATGGTCATTGAGTTATGACTTATTCGACACTTTACTTACTGTATTTTCAACTATATCACTTAATTCACTCAGTTTTACATCTGTTTTTCATTTAAGGTCATCGTTAATTCTGCCGTTACAAACTATTAAAATTGAGGGTATATTTGTTTAAACACTAAAAAAATGCATTTATAACTTCTTCTTCTTTTTTAAAAAGACAATTTTTTTTTCAAATTATATTTAAGTTTTAAAAAATCATTTTTTATTAGAAATCTCATAAATTTAAAAAATTGAAAAAAGTCTAATAAGTGTAAATTGAGGGTATATTTGTCTAAATACTAAAAAAAATGCATTTCTAATTTTTTTTTTTTTTAAAGACAATTTTTTTCAAATTATATTTAAGTTTAAAAAAATCATTTTTTTATTAGAAATTTTAAAAAATTTAATAAATGTAGTTTTTTAAAGTCAAAAATGATTTTTAAGTGTTTTGACAAGTCAAAAATGATTTTTAAGTGTTTTGACAAATATACCCTCAATTTTAACGGCTTCTAACTGTAGAATTAACGGCAGTGGGTTAAGTGATATTGTTGAAAATCAGTGAGTGAAGTGTTGAATAAGTCATAACTTAGTGACCATTGATAATATTTCCCCCTCAATTTTACTTAATTCTTACAAACAGAATAGGAGAAATAGGAGTAGGTAGGTATAATTGACTGGCTAGTAGAGGAGGAGAATTGTAGTCCCTTAATTTGGCGGGAAGTGTAACAGATTTTAAGACTTGTTTTTCTTGCCTATCATGGGACCTCATCTGCAGCAGTCCTTTTATCTAAGGAAGCTTCCCTCCTACTTTCATACATGACCGATGACCCCAAGTTATAATGTATATGAGTGTGAAAGATAAATGGTTTGTGATCGATGTCACCATCTACCAACCCCACACCAATCATCATTAAGGGAACCGTGGTCGACGGTGGTGCCGACTTGCCCATCTCTCATCGGATCGACGGTTCTCGACTGGCACAGCTAGCACGGTTCCCATATATAGTCTAGATCTAAAGAGATGGATGCTCAATGCATGACAATGTGACATGACCCTGCAATCTACACTAAATCATTTTTTGTTGCTACTGCTCGATCACTGCTAGGTAATACTGGAAGATGATGATCATCCATGCATAAATTTACACTTTCACACCAGCCTCTAGCTTAAGTAGATCGCGACCCTAAAATGTCTCTGGCGATGAATTCATTTTAAAAGTCTAGCTAACCAACCCTCCCGGCAGCAACGCCAGCTGAATTCAGAAAGCTGTTATCTGTATATATTTAAATGAATGAATACACAATAATTAATACGTTGTGTGCGTGCTGATGAGTTTCGATCGAATTCTAGCTAGCTACATGCTTAGTTATAATTAAGTATATATGCTCCTCTTCTGTAGGTATATACGTACGGATATTCTGCAGGCGATCCGTTTCGTATATGAGCGTGCACAGGGATGGATAACATTATTGATATATACTTTAAGCAATATACATATATACACACGGCGTATATACTGAGATCCTTCTCATAATTGGTCTAGACTCTAGATCAAGTACTGAAAGCAACGGCCATATACGTACTTGGAGAAAGTCAATGTGAGAACTACCATATATCCTCTAAGCTAGGGAGACTTTTTTGATGTCCACAAGAATCTCTAGGCTACAAACATACGAGAAAGTTATCGGTGCTTGGCTGCTACCTAAAACAGTAAAATTAAGATAGACCTAGCCTCATTCTGTACTTGCTGGTTGCCTGTATCTAAAATATGTATATATCTTTTACCGGCGTCATCTTTTACCACATAAATGTGACTCCATGTTCTTGTTAATTACATGCGTAAAAAGGATCAACGTACCTGACATTTTTTACACACTTCAGAGTTATTTTTGGTTTATATTAATTAGATTTCTCCGATTGGCTTCTCCAATTAAGTTCAACCTCTAGGCCTCTCACTTTTTCAAAGCCAGACATGAGTGGATATGTACATGAGACTTGAGAGAGATGTGAGCTGTATAAATTAGACAATTATAAGGGGGGAACGCGCGGTCAAACCAAAGCAGCTAGCTGCTACTTATATATTAATTCAATATCAATAACTCTGGCGTCCGTGGTTCTTGTCCCTCGATATATCAATATTCCAAACAAAGAAATTAGCTAGATAGCTTATATTGTTGAGACTTGACTTGATTGTCAGGAACCATCGGGTGAGTGAAAAATTGATATGTCAGTGTGGTTGACGACGAAGGAGACCGGGGCGGCCTTGCCCTTGCACTCAGAAATAGATCATGATGAAATTCATCGGACGAGGAGCACTACTGGCCATGAAGAAAGTGAATACCGTCAGCCGCAGCAACAGTACCACCGTGATGAAGATGAGTACCAGCTGCAAGGCCAGTTTCAGCACGAGTGCAATATCTCAAGGAATAGTGTATGGGAGATAGAAGAGGAAGAAGAAGAAGATGATGATGAGGGTTTGAATTATTCAATTGGAGGATCAAATACTAGTATCCCAATTGAGATCAAAGAGCTTTTCGGGGCGAAGCGCTACTTTCCCATGCCTTCCATCAAGGAAGAACAATATGATATTAATGGTCTGCCTCATTCTTCTTCATCGTCTGACATTGTTGACTGCGTTTATGTTGCCGTCGGAAAGAGCGAGTCAAGCATGGACGCCTTAAACTACGCCGTCAAGCAGCTGCTGCTGTCATCCAACACTATCCTCTATCTCATACACATTTTCCCAGAGATCAAGTACATCCCAAGTCCATGTAAGTTTCTTATTCCATGATCAATATTATTTATTCAAAAAAAAATAAAAAAATCTCTGTTTCTTTGATCAATCAATTAGCTAGCTTATCCCTAAGCTGTGATCATTATTCTCCGTCTGACTTAGCTAGCTTGAAGACAAGAATGATATATTGATATATCAATATATCATATATTTGTAGCTAGCTAGCTCCTTGGCTTTTCGATCACTCTTGCTAGCTAGCTAGCTCCCAATCAAGTTTTGCATAAATCACGGTGAAAACCAACCTACCCCTTTGACCATTTACTTTTTGTTATGAATATATTGTTCTGATGATTTGTATCTTCTGCGCATGCATATGAAAATATAATTACGTTCCTTAAGCTTAAGAATTGACATACACAAACAAGTAGTGGCATAACGATCAATCGTTAAATCCGAGTAAAAATTATCGATTATATATATGCATCTTGATAATTATTTTGTGTACCAATTATATCTTCGGGGATATTATAATTCATATATGTGTACATACATTGTACATGCAGTAGGAAAACTTCCAAAAAATCAAGTGAGCCCAGAACAAGTGGAAAGTTTCATGGCCCAAGAATCAGACAAGAGAAGACAGCTCCTTCAGAAGTATATTGATAAATGCTCGGCTGCAAGGGTACGTACTTGCATACAATGAATGATGGATCGATAAATGCCCGCGGCTATGTACATTTATTAATCATACCTAAATGGATGATCGAATGCAGGTTAAGATGGATACTCTGCTGATTGAAAGTGATATGATCGCCAAGGCTATTGTGGACCTTATCCCAATTCTCAACATCAGAAAACTGGTGCTTGGAACGAAAAAATCTAATTTGAGGTAAATTTAAAGTAGGTTAAGGAATCATCAACCCTGCTACGTACTTCACACCCTCTTCATTTGATTAAACTCGTTGGTATTTGCATTTAGTAGGAAATTGATGTCCGGGAAGGGAGCAAGGGGAATAGCTGATCAAGTCCTTCAAAGTGCACCCCAAGGTTGTGAGATTAATATCATTTGTGAAGGAAATCAAGTGATGATTAATGACTCGCTTTCCCCACGTGGCATTGCCAATGATCGCATTGCACCAAATACACTTTCCCCTAAAGGAGGAGGAGGCAATGATGATAACCCTAACTCTATCCTAGACCGCGATCAGAGGAATGAAGCCTGTTCATTCCTGTGTTTTAAACCCATGTTCTCCCAATAGTCTGTTATTAATATAATAGTTATTATGTACACATATCATCAATAGCGGGGATAGCTCAGTTGGGAGAGCGTCAGACTGAAGATCTGAAGGTCAGGTGTTCGATCCACCTTCACCGCAAAGTAAATTGTAATTTTTGTTTCTCTTTTTGTGATATGAAAATCCAGTTTATAAACTAATTCAACTTTTTAATTGTGAAACAATACACATGGTGCAAAAACACCTATTCTGCAGGGATTTACAACCAATGAAGAACAAACTCCTTCACCACAGAGCCTTAACACCTGATCTGGTGCACAACTTGAAAAAAAGGGAATGAACTGATTCATCATGCCTACACTTCACAGAGAGTTCACGCAATGATTATGCAATTTAATTTTGAAAGTGTCAACAGGTACAAACAATAACAACAAACATACAAATCTTTTATCAGAAACCATTTCAAATCAATACAACTATTGCTAAAAGAAATCAAACTCTAGGTAATTATCGGAACCCTTTTGATCAGGAACTGATTTCATGATGGTAGGCGCCTTCTCCTTCTCAGTCGATGATATTATTGGCACAGGCATCCGCTCAATCTCAACAGGCTTTGGGATCTCAGGCGGGGTTGCACAACGTATCAATGCCCAATTCACGCCTTCAAAAAAGGGGTGTTGTTTTATCTCAGTTGCCCCTCGTTTGTATGCCAATCTGTTCTGGGGTTCCTTTACAAGCAATCCCCTGATGAGATCTCTCGCAGCAAAACTCACTACTGGTGATTCTGGAAACCGCAGGGGCTGACCCACAACATTGAACAATGTTGCTCGATTCCCAGAACCCTTGAAAGGAGTCTTACCAAACAACAGCTCATACAGAAAGATTCCAAAAGTCCACCAATCAACAGCACTTCCATGACCTTCACCCTTAATAATCTCAGGTGCCAAATACTCATGAGTCCCAACAAACGACATAGACCGGGCATCGGTGGGCTCTGCCATGAGCTCAGGTAATGGTCGTACTTGGTTACCAATTTCGTTCTTCGGTTTTTTGTCCTTTTTGGACTTGCTAGAAAACAGACGCGGTGAGAAGCACGTTGTAGGAGCTACACAGGATGGTTGGATGCAGGAAGGCGGCTCAATGCAAGCTGGCTGAACACAATAAACTGGGTTTTTTCGCAAAGGCTCAAACTCCATTGAAGAGTTGACAAGAGTTGGACTAACAGCACAACGGAGTGAGAGGTCAAAATCAGAGAGCATTATATGTCCATCTTCCCTCACCAGGACATTTTCTGGCTTAAGGTCACGGTAGACAATTCCAAGCATGTGGAGGTATTCCAGAGATAGCAGGACCTCTGCAACATAGAATCTGCAAGTTCAAATGAAATCAACCTGTTACCATCAAGCGCTATGCGAAGGCATGATTTAAGTCCCAGTTGACAAGCAGGGCCATTGCTCCAATTAGTTGAACAATTGCAGATAACAAGACACAGCAGCCTAACATGACATCAGTGTTGAACCCTTAAATCTTGAAAACCATATCAATCCTTGGTAGGATCACATTATTTACTAAAAGATCATATGATAGTTGAAGGCTGATGTTCAGATTCATCTGCCTATAATACAAGTTCCTAGCTTTTCTGAGGGAAGAATAGGAAACATCATTTACTCTCGGGATAAAATTGGGAAACCATACAAAGAACTTAAATAATGAAATAATACAAAGAATTTTTTTTTAGAAGAAATAATACCAACATTGTTCTAGATAATATGCATATGATTTGATCAGTTCGGTATGGCTTTCTATATTTTAACCTTTTACGAACATAATGTGAACAAAAATACCCCAATGTGGATAGAGAAGTAGGCAACTGTAACACTGGAAATTTAAATAAATATATTTCAAACAGGAAAAACATATGGGAAAGGCCAAAGGACATCTAATAAGCCAAAATTGTCGTAAAATTTTAATGAATTTACAAAACTAGCAAGAGCATTTTATAAGAGAACTAAAAACTTGGAGCATTTTCATAGTATGATGTTTAATTAACCAACTATGCCTATAGAAATAGAATATATATAATTACTACTTAGCACATCAAAACCATATATGTTTACTCAAAATGCATCCCTGTTCAATTGGGCCATAACAATGTTAGAATCATATGACCAAGCAAATTGAACAGGCAAATCCTAACCAGATGTACTTCCCAAGCACCATATGTTGGAGAGCCCAAGATAAAGGGGGGCTAAAGAATTTATCATTTTGTGAAGAGAAAAATAAACCTTCTTTTCTTTCTAGTTAAATTTAGTTTCTTAAATTAATTAAAGATGATATGATGTGCAAGTTTACTGAACATACTTTACTGCCTGCTCAGAAAAATGCTTTCCCGGCTGCCTCTGCCGAAGCGTGTGCAAGTCTCCTCCAGGACAGAACTCCATTACCAAGCATGAAAATTTATCTGTCTCAAAGTGGGTGTATAATGTTGGAAGGAAGGGATGATCCAGAGATTGTAGAATCTCTCTTTCTGTCTGAGCACGAAGAAGCTTTTTACGACTTGCTAGAGATTCTTTATCCATAACCTTCATTGCAAAATAACATTTGGTTCCACTCAACTCCGACAGATAGACACTGCCAATATCCCCACAGCCTAACCTCTTTAGCAATCTGAAATGACCTAAACCCAGAACCCCATCTCTTGCTCGGACAGCTTGTATGGCTTCCCATCTCAAGTCATTTGCTTTGTGTGGCTTGCTGATGCTGGTACTAAAGCTGCTACAAGTGCTCTCATCACTGACGTCACTGCTTGTGCTTCCTCTACACATACTGCTCTTTCCACTTTCAACAAAATTCTTGGCACTTCCGCTGGTCTTGGCAATACTGCTGGCTCCATCGCTAACCTTGGCAGAAACAGAGCTGTCCTTGACACTTGCATACCCTGATATCTTCTTTTCTTGATCAGTATAATTTTCCAGTGAACCTCTAGTCTGATTGACAGCTGAATCTACTTCGTTGGATGACTTATCAAGGTTGGCTGACAACGAAATCGAATTCAATTTAGTAATCAACAAATCAGCAGATCCTGTTTGATTGGAATTCTCTGGGCTTTTATTGTCAGATGCTTCTACTGCAACAGGCTTTGATGAATTTTGTAGAGATTTCAGGACTTGCTCGGGAGCTAACAGGTCCGATTTGGTTGCTTTCATAATGTGTGTGGGAAATTGCAATTGCCTGAGATCATCAGATTCTACCGTTTGAACACCAGCTGCTTTTGGTTGCAGTCTCGAGGACGGTCTAGCACCAGGTTGTTTTGAGGCCATCAAGATTTCAGAGGAAATAAGGTTTATGAAGCAGGAATCTCTTCCCTTCTTCCACTCCCTTCCGAAGAGTAACCAGGACCAATTCAGTCAGATGGAAAAAAAATCCACCATTGACTTTAGCAACCAAACACAGTTCCTTGTCAACTCTCAAACAGCAGCAATAGTGAATCTAGAATAAGGTCATCATAAAAACATTTAGATGCAATTAAAAAAAAAGAGGGACAGAGAAATGGAGATCCTGCATGCATAATTTCATGAGAATTAGAAAGAAAGAGAGTTGTTTAAATCAAGTAACAAATTTGTAGGAAATATGCGATCCTAAGACTGAGAATCCCTTTCCATGAGCTCATTAAGTAGATTAAGCAATAGAATGAATGAGAGAGGGCAAAATGTGCATACGCAATGATATTATCCAACGAGTCCAAATGCAGACTTTTAAGAGCTCCCGGTGCACAAGTTTCGTTTTTCAATTTCAATTTCATTTTCATTTTCATTTTCATTTTATAAGCAGCAGCACTAGCAGCAGCCAAATTGGTAAAACAGAAGGCTGATGAGAGATGATGAGAGATGATGCTGAATGCAAATACTGACCCACCCACTCAAGAGAAAGAGAAAAGAACGAGAACGAGGCGCAAATTACAATTACAGAAATTGAAAAGAAAAATTAGAAGAAATTGTAACAAGGATTTAAGGCACCCACAAGGAGGAAGTAAAAATGAAGAGAAGATTCAGATCTATAATCAGGGAGGTGTAGAGAGAAGATTCAGATCTATAATCAGGGAGGTGTAGACAGATCGAGAGGAGGAAAAGCCAAACCTTATTCGCACTCAACTGTAGAAACAGCTGCTCGCAATCTTCATTTTGCTGCCGCGTGAAGAGAAGCTTCCTTGCTTGCTTCAGACTTAGAGAGACAGAGAGAGAGTCAATGTAAAACCAAACCGGACGGACTGGGCCTCCGCTTAAGGCGCAGAGACAGAAGAAACAGAGGCGGGTCAAAGTTAAAGAGAAACAAAGCTTCTTTAATTAAAATAATTTTCTATTTTTCTCATTCAAAGGGACTTGGAATTTTATTTTATCTTTTCGTTGGTATTTTGTCCCCCAAACTGAAGGGACTTGGAATCAACTAAGTGTTCATTAGCCTTCCGGCGCGCCCTAAGGGCATCTCTAACAATGGAGTCAAAAGTTAAAATGATTAAGGGGTTTTTTTTCACCATCTCCAACCCAAATTAAAAGGGTGTCAAAATGGCTTTTGAGTCATACCTTGAGTCAAAATGATTAAGGAATGAAGGTAGAAAGCCAAAATGGCTTAGGGAAAGAAGGTCGGACCCCACCTTCCACTATTCAAAATGAGCGGCTCTGATTCACTTTTCATGAATTCGATTCAAAATGGAAGGCCAAGATTAATTGATACCAAAAATTAAAAAATAAATATATAATTACTTAATTTCTAATCTGACAGTCAGAAAAATGCGATGAATTAAATTCAACAGCTAATAATAGAGTAATGTAGTTTTAAACGAGAAAAACTTGAAAAAATATAATAAAAATTTCTTAAAAAAATTTAAACAACGATATATTATATAAGATTATTATGTATGATATATAAATTCATATTGTAGTTAAATAATTATCTAAAATAATTAAAATTATGAAATGGCTATGACTTTTAACTAAAGGGGATTGGAGATGCAAAATATGAATGAATAGTAATAACATTAGGGGTGTCAAATTTTCCAAATGACTTTGGCTTTTGACTAAAGGGTTGGAGATGCCCTAAGGAGCTTGTAAAAGGATTACGCTCGAATGTATAAAATTTGTTTGTAAGTTTTTACTTATTAATTAAAAAAAAATATTAAAAATTTACACATATAAAAACACATGCATCCATAAGCACTGCTCCTTCGATAATACATATTATAGAAAAGATTAATAATTATAACTCAATTCCTATAAGGAATCAAAAGTGGCAAATCCAACTTGGTAAAACCTCATATATATGTGTCATTGACGTCAGTTCCTCAGAGTCAATGCCTTACGGAGAGAATGTATATAGAGAAAAATTTAGTCACGGTTTCCAAACTATGCTGTCAAGGCCAATTTAATACTCAAACTCTCAAAAGTATTAATGTGATACCCAAAGACCTATTTTGACATCAACGTGATACTTCCGTCAAAAATCTTTAACGGTGTCGTCTGTTTGCTGACGTGGCAAGCACGTGGGTCTCAAAAAAATGAAATGGCCAATTTACCCTCTTTTTTTTTGTTAATTCATTTTCTTTTCTTCTTCTTCTTCAATTTTGTTCTAGCCAAACCACCGCAAGCTCCGCTCCTTCTCCTCCGCCCAAGAAATCAAAGAAAAATGGCTTCTGCTTCTTCTTCAACCCCAGTCTTCTTCTTCTTCCTCCTCTTCTCTCTCTCCTCTCCTTCTTCTCCGCCCAAACCATCACCAACGCTACCATCATCCTCTCCAATTCTTGCTACAAATCCATGTTCTTTGCATTCAACTCCCGGTGGACGGACCCAAAACGAAAGCTGGGTGACATGATAAAAAAATAAAAATCAAATCTTTCTGCACCC
Organism: Rosa chinensis; assembly: GCF_002994745.2. Taxonomy (NCBI): domain Eukaryota; kingdom Viridiplantae; phylum Streptophyta; class Magnoliopsida; order Rosales; family Rosaceae; genus Rosa; species Rosa chinensis. The sequence goes on along the minus strand of NC_037092.1, from coordinate 221,998 downwards.
AGAAAAATGCTCTGGGCACCGGGCAGACGCCCATGTCTTCTTCTCCACCAAAACTGATCTCCTTCTTCTCCGCCCAGCAGCTCTCCTCTTCCGACGCAACAAACTGGGAAATCGGTTCGCTGCACACCAAATTCAGGCGAACCTTAGCTCCACCAACCATCTTCTTTCTTTGCAAAGACCGTCACCCATTCGCTGACAGCACCTCCATTCATCAAACCCCGTCCTTCGCCGCCATAGCCTCGGCGTCCTTCTCCTCCACTGTCGTTGTCATGTCAGTAACAATAACAGTAGCAACCGGTGCCGGCTCGTCGTCGTCTCCTCCACCTCTTCCTTCTCTCCTTTCAAAATCGCATCCTTCATTTTGTCTGCCGCCGTTTTGAATTCAAACATGAGCTTCTCCCTCACCGCCTCGATCCCTTCATCCTCTTCGCTGTCGCTGGCTCTCTCAATCCTCTGCCTCCTTACCCTGCTATGCCTATCGAACTGCCTCTCCAATTCCCCTCCCCACCGCCGAACCACCCCCACAGCTGATCATCGATCAAACCGCCGCTTCGCCATCGGAATCCATTTTCATGTATTGCAAGTGCTTCTGGTTGCCCCACTTCAAATCCCCACGGCAAACTAAAATTGTGCAGAGGCTTCGTCGCTACTCCGATTATTCTTCATAAGCCACAAAAAAAAAAATTCTCCATTTCGGCTGTTCTTCATAAACCCACAAATCCAATCCCAGAAAATAACCAATTGTGATCGAAAGGAGAGAGGATCAGATGAGAGAGAGAGAGAGAGAGAGAGAGAGAGCGTTTGGTTTTGCAGAAATAGAGATCATGGTGCCAATCGAAAGATGGACTTGATGGACATTGAGTATAACTCAAAGTCAATAGGTTACCATGGGACTGGCAGAGAAAGAGAGAGCTCGATCCACTTTTTTTTTTAATTAATTAGTAGAGAAAGACAATTTTACCCTTGACAAAAATATCACATGGAAGCCACGTGCTTGCCACGTCAGCAAACAGACGGCGCCGTTAGAGATTTTTGACAGAAGTATCACGTTGATGTCAAAATAGGTCTTTGGGTATCACATTGATACTTTTGACAGTTCGAGTATCAAATTGGCCTTGGCAACATAGTTTAGAGACAATGACTGAATTTTTCTCATGTATATATAACCAAACAAATAATGTGTGAGAAACAAAATTCCATATAGTGTCAGCCTATTCTAAAAACCATTCAATGGTGAGAAAAAAAGTTAAATATTTGAGTCGTCATTAATTGACGCCGTAACCCATTTAGGCCCTAATTATCAAAAAAACACAACACACATTACATCCTATCTCTTTTGAATAGAAATCGATTTCATTATAATCAATAGCCGCTGACGAAAGTCTAAACATATACTTATATATAAGATAATGGACAAAACTCTGGTACCTTATTAAGCAAATGGAGCTCATTATAAATCTATTTGAGTTTGCTTTTTATAGCTAACTTACAAACAAAGAAAAAATTCGTGTTATTTAGGGAAAAATCATCGACTAGCCCTTCGTTCGCCTGCACGCAATTGTGATGCAAAACAAAATGCTACTTTCTAGCAAACAAATAGGAGCCAACTTCTTATCCATAAGCCGCTTGAAATACACCAGTCAAACACGAGATAATTATCAACTCCAACATAATCATAATATGAATTAAGAAACCACATCAGTTTTTGGCCTCCAGGTAGGTCAACTTTCGGACCAGCCCAAAGCAAAGCATTAAGTAATAGATGAGGGTGGCAAGATGAATCTGAACCCACACGGCTTGAGTCCATGGCTAAAAACCCAAACCCAAGAGAGAGCGAGAGTAACTAGCACCCATTTTAGAGTCATCTCAGGTCCAGTCTTCTTTTCTTGAATTTTTGGAGGTAAACAAGACTTCCCATCTTCCTCTAAGAACTATTACATTCTCTGATAGCTGGGTCAAACCTTGTGCTCCTTTTCTGAAATTAAATGTTGATGGAGCATTAGATGATTCGAATAGTAGTAGGGGGCTGGGTATTATCCTTCGTAATGAAAGGGGGGAGGTATTATTAGCAGCATCTAAAGGACTACATGGCAGATTTACTGCTAAGGCTACTGAAATATATGCGGCAACTTTGGGACTACAAGTGCTCTCTAATTCTGGATTTCAATCTTCTCATCTTATTTTGGAGTTTGATGTCTTGGCTGTGGTGACTGATTTAGAGAAAGACGAATTAGATTGGTTGGTAGAGAGTGTGTTAATAGAGGAGGTGAAATCATTGTTTCATCTTTTCAGTTCAATTATTTGTACTTATTGCCCACAAAAATATAATCAGGCAGCGCATTTGTTAGCTAGAAATGCACTTTTGTTTCCTGCTTTTCGTGTTTGGATTGAGGACAAGCCACAATGGCTGTCCCGGGTACTTAGAACTGATGTAACTATCTAAATTTCTTTTCAATGCAATGCATTCTTCTAAAAATAAAAAAAAAGGATTTATGATGCCGCTCTCTTTGCTCAAACTTTGCTTTACATGTTAATTACTTCCTATTAATTGTTGCATGTTCTAGCATTTATGTGAATGTTATTATTAGGTTTGATATTAGAGAAATTATCAGCGTGTTAATATTTAAGTTGTTCTACTGATTCTAGCATAACGTTCGTCTTCCATCAACAGCGGGGATAGCTCAGTTGGGAGAGCGTTAGACTGAAGATCTGAAGGTCAGGTGTTCGATCCACCTTCACCGCAAATTGTGTGATTGTAATTTTGGTTTTCTATTTTTTCCCCCTTACAACCTATGAAGATCAAACAAACACCTAAACACTTAGTCTGATGCAAAGCTTCATACTCCTTATTCACCACTAGGTCTCATCTAGTACATAACATCAAAAACCCAGAGCCTTGGCACCTAATCTAGTGCAAAACCGATAAAAAGGAAGAAACTAATCATGCCTACATTTGATAGGGAGTTCAAGCAACGATCATGGATTACTTGCTAAACTGATAAAAAAGAAGGAACTAATTCATCGTGCCTACATTTGAGAGAGAGCTCAAGCAATGATCATGTAATTAAATTTTGAAAGTATCGACAGGTACAAACATAACAACAAACATACAAATCTTTTATCAGAAACCATTTCCAGTATTGCAAAAAGAAATCACATTCTAGGTAATTATCGGAACCCTTTTGATTAGGAGCTGCTTTCATTATGGTAGGCGCCTTCTCCTTCTCACTCGATGACATTGTCGGGACAGGTATCTGCTCAATCTCAACAGGCTTTGGGATCTTAGGCGAGGTTGCACAACGTATCAATGCCCAATTCACTCCTTCAAAAAAGGGGTGCTGCTTTATCTCAGTTGCCCCTCGTTTGTATGCAAATCTGTTATGCGGTTCCTTGACAAGCAATCCCCTGATGAGGTCTCTCGCGGCAAAACTCACAACTAGTGATTCTCGAAACTGCAAGGGCTTACCCATAACATTGAACAATGTTGCTTGATTCCCATAACCCTTGAAAGGAGTCTTACCAAACAACAACTCATACAAAAAGATTCCAAAAGTCCACCAATCAATAGCACTTCCATGACCTTCACCCTTAATAATCTCAGGTGCCAAATACTCATGAGTACCAACAAATGACATAGACCAAGCATCAGTTAGTTCTGCCATGAGCACAGGTAATGGTCTTACTTGGTTACCAGTTTCGTTTTTAGGTTTTTTATCCTTTTTGGACTTGCTAGAAAATAGACGCACTGAGAAGCACGTTGTAGGAGCCACACATGATGGTTGGATGTAGGAAGGCGGCTCAATGCAAGCTGGTTGAACATAATAAACAAGGTTTTTACGCAAGGGGCCAAACTCCATTGAAGAGGTCTTGACAAGAGTTGGACTAAAAGCACAACGGAGTGAGAGGTCAACATTAGAGAGCATTATATGTCCATCTTCCCTCACCAGGACATTTTCTAGCTTAAGGTCACGATAGACAATCCCAAGCATGTGGAGGTGTTCCAGAGATAACAGGACCTCTGCAACATAGAATCTGCAAGTTCAAGTGAAATCAACTTGTTACGATCAAGCACTATGCAAAAGCATGATTAAAGTCCCGTTGCTCCAATTAGTTGAACAATTGTAGAAAACAAGATATAACAGCATATCATTACATCAGTGTTGAACTGTTAATCTTGAAAACAACACCAATCTTTAGCAGGATCACATTTTCCCGAAAAGATCGTATGATAGTTGAATGCTGATGTTCATATTCATCTGCCTACCATACAAGTTCCTAGCGGGAAGAATAGGAAACATCACTCTCCGGATAAAATTGGGAAACCCTCTAATGAACTTAGATGATGAAATAATACTAACATTGTTCTAGATAATATGCATATGATATGATTAGTTCGGTATGGCTTCCACAAATAAATATCTTTCAAACAGAAAAGCACATGGCAAAGGCCCAAGGACGTCATTAGCCCAAATTTGTCATACAGAGTTAATGAAGTATTGTATAAGAGAACTAAAAAACTTAAAGCATTTTCATATTATAGTGTCTAGTTGACCAAGTACGCATGTCTGGATATATAAGTCTGCTACAATTGTTACTTAGCACAGCAAAATTGTATATGATTACTCAAGATGAGTCCCTGCTAAGTTAGGGCATAAAATCAACTGAACTTATGACCAAGCTAATTGAACAAGCGAATCCACAAGATGTTTTCCCAAGCACCATATGTTGGAAGAGCCTAAGATAAAGGGTGAATAAAGAATTTATCATTATGTGAAGAGAAAAATAAACCATCTTCTCTTTTTAAATTAATTCGAGATGATATGAAGATGAAACAGAATATGTGTCTAGTAAACTGAAGAGGATTAGATGATAGTATGTCCAAGTTTACTGAACATACTTTACTGCTTGCTCAGAAAAATGCTTTCCTGGCTGCCTATGCCGAAGAGTGTGCAAGTCTCCTTTAGGATAGAACTCCATTACCAAGCATGAAAATTTATCTGTCTCAAAGTGGGTGTATAATGTTGGAAGGAAAGGATGATCCAGAGACTGTAATATCTCTCTCTCTATCTGAGCACGAAGAAGCTTTTACGACTTGTTAGAGACCCCTTTGTCCGTAACCTTCATTGCAAAATAACATTCGGTTCCGCTTAACTTCGACAAATAGACACTCCCAATATCCCCACAGCCCAACCTCTTTAGCAATCTGAAATTACCTAAACCCAGAACCCCATCTCTTGCTCGGACAGCTTGGATAACTTCCCATCTCAAGTCATTTGCTTTGTGTGGCTTGCTAATGCTGGTACTAAAGCTGCTACAAGTGCTTTCATCACTAACATCACTACTTGTGCTTCCTCTGCACATGCTGCTCTTGCTATTTTCAACAAAATTCTTGGCACTTCCACTTTTCTTGCCAATACTGTTGGCTCCATCGCTAACTTTGGCCGAAACTGAGCTGTCCTTGACACTTTCATACTCTAATATCTTCTTTTCTTGATTAACATAACTTTCCGCTGAGCCTCTAGTCTGATTTACAGCTGAATCCACTTCCTTTGATGCATTCTGAAGGTTGGGTGACAATGAAATCGAATTCAATTTAGTAATCAACAAATCAGCAGATCTTGTTTGATTGGAATTTTCTAGTCTTTTATTATCAGAAGCTGCTACTGCAACATGCTTTGATGAATTTTGTACAGATTTCAGCAATTGCTCAGGAGCAACCAGCTCTGATTTGGTTACCTTGATATTGTGTGTAGGCAATTGCCTGAGGTCATCCGTTTGAGCACCAGCTGGTTTCGGTTGCAGTCTCGAGGAAGCTGTGGCATCAGATTTTGTGGCCATCATATTTCAGCAGTAAGACGTTTGATCAAGTAGAAGGAAAAAAATGATTGGCCTGCCCCATTATGAGCATCGTTGTATCATCCATTTTAGCAACCCTAAACATAGTTCCTTGTCAATTGTGGCAGCAGCAATAGTGAATCTACAAGCATCTCTAATAAGTTACAACAAGTCATCATAAAAACATTTAGATGCAATAAGACACAGAGAAACGGAGATCCTGCAACTGCAATTTAAAAAGAAGAAATCAAGAAACAAATTGTGAGGAAATATGCAATCCTAAGACAAGTACATGATGAAATAGGGTGAGTCAAAATGCAAACTTTGAACTCACTGCTCACAATATGAAAGTTTTGTTCTTCAATTTACATTATACAAGAAGTGGCAGTAAGGAGGTAAATCCAAATGGGTTCCAAAGCACCCACAAGGCTACATGCAGGTGATGTTGAATGCAAATTGATCAAGGTAGAATTAGCAAATCTAGAATCAGAGAGATCAAGAGAGAGCAATAAGGGTAGAGGCAGGTGGACAAGGGAAAACCCCTAGTACCTTAACTGAAGGATGAAAGGGCAGTCAAGCGTAGCAAGTCGGTGAGCTTAGGTTGCCTCCTGGCTCCTGGCTCCAGCGTATGGACTGCGGGGAGAGAGAGAGAAGCGGATGGGACTGGACTGGGCCTCCGCTTAAGGTGCAAACAGTCAAAGTTAAACCTTTTTTATTTCCATTTTCTATTCAATAATTTATTTATTTTGTCCTCCCAAAAAAAAAAAAAAATAAAGGGCCACTGATTACCAATACCGAACTGCGTGGACCGATTGAAAGCCCTCATAAAGTATTGGTATTCATGATTTGTAGCAGTGCACAGGTAGTTAGGTTGGGGACGACGTCGCCGTCGGTTCCGGCACTATATATGCATGTATTTGTTGTTATTGTTGGATATATATGCAAATTAATATTGGGGAATCCAAAGGATAAGAGAGCTAGCTAGGCACCTAAGCTAAGATCCCCGATTTGGATGCATGTTGGGGTCCATTTTCATTAACACATTGGAAATATTATTCAATTAAGCAAGTATGGCCCAAAATCTAAATTCTTATCTATTTTTCTGAAGGGGACGCACGTCTTGCCTCTTAATCAGACTGGTCCTTGTACTCTCAAATAACATCACCTGTGTCTAAATTCTCCAAATGTGACATCATACGCTGAGTTGGAACAGACAAGGAGACCCACATTTCAGCTTTTTAAACCCTGAAGAAGGGCAGAATGGACATTTCTATTTTAATATAATTTCTATTTTTATTTTTTATTTTTTCTGTACTCACTCTCTCTCCCCTCTTCTTATTCTCCTCTATATCGGCAACCACGCTGAAACCCCTTCTCAATCTCTTTTTTCGTAGTCTTTCTCTCATCTTCTTCCTCCACCTCTACCACCACTTGATCGCCCTGATCCAACTTGTCCCCTGTTTCCAACCTCGCAGGCCCGAAATCCCCAATCTTGGCATTGAAATTCGAGTCTAGCAGCACCTTGTTGGGCTTCACGTCGCCGTGAATCACTGATCCAGCAAAGCCTCCTGGGTGGGCTTGATGGTGGAGGTGTTAGTTTTGAGGTGGTGGAAATGGCAGAAGGGTTGAGGTTGGTGGTGGGTTTGGTGGTGTTCAAGCTTTTGGTCTTGAAGAAATTCAAGGTGGGTTTGATGAGAAATTTCAGTTTGGTGGCAGTTTGGGTGGTCTGGATGGTACTGGAGATAGAAGTAGAGGTGGTGCTCAAGGATTTAGGGCCAGAGAGTTGGGAAACAAGAGATGTAGAGAGAGAGAGAGAGATTACGTTCCCGGGACGACGGCCTCAACCCCAGGAGAGCTGGTGAGCTGGACACCGATGACAGTGACATCCCTGTCCGGGGCGCCGAGCCAGCCAGAGTGCAGCTTTGTCTTCCTGATCGCCGTCGCCACCATGAAACCTAGGCACCACCGACAATTCCAAATCTCTATTTGGCTCCTCGCTCAGAATCGGGAAACGTGGAAATTGAGAGAGCTCAGTTGTGAAGAGTGAGAGGGGCTCAGAGATGAGACAAAGGAAGAAGAAGAGGCCATATTGGGACAAAGATGGGCCTTTTGCCATTGCGAGGTGTCTGTTGGTATTTTACGGCAGTGGTCGCCGATATAGAGGAGAAGAAGAAGGGGAGAGAGAGAGAGAGAGAGAGAGAGAGAGAAATAAAATTATATTAAAAGGGAAATGTCCATTCCGCCATTCTTCAGGCTTCAAAAAACTGAAGTGTGGGCCCCCTTGTCGGCTCCAACTCAGCGTATGACGTCACATTTGAAGAATTTGGACTCATGTGATGTTGTTTGACAGTACAAGGACCAGTCTGATTAAAAAAAAAAAGTTTAAGGACCAGACTGATTTTAGGCCCAAAGTTCAGGGAGACTCAGCGTATGACGTCACATTTGAAGAATTTGGACTCGGGTGATGTTGTTTGAGAATATAAGGACCAGTCTGATTAAAAAAAAAAGTTTAAGAACCAGACTAATTTTAGGCCCAAAGTTCAGGGAGATAAACTAATTTTTTCCTTAATTAAATATCTAATCTAATTGTGTGTTAAGCTGTTAACTATTTATGTTTTGTGTTAAAAAAACAAAAAACAAAAAAACTAAGCAATGGATGCTCGATCTAACGATCATTCATCATATCGATCGTATGCTAATTCTGTGATCATCATAATCAAATACATGTTAAAAAAAATCCTTCATTACACTAATTCAGTGCTTCAGTTGCATCAGTTAATCGATTCGAAAAGCTGTCACTACTTTATGTGGAGAGGGCGGGTTTCTATCATGCATGCTGCTGGTGGCATATACAGAGTTAATTAATTTAAATTTTGTCACGATCATGTTGTGGTCACAATTAATGGGATCCAGCTTATTTATAACAATAACTATGTGGTTCAATATTCATCACTTGGACAACTAGTGGATCAGTACTAGTTTAGTGGATCCAAACTCACATATTTTGCCATGCACTGCAGAAGTGCAGATAGCGATTCCATCCACAAATTAATAATTTATTAATTGCTTATTTGCTATATCTCTATATGTACCATGTTATCCCTTGGCCCTTGCTTCAACTTTTTGGTATATATATATATATATATATATATATATATATATATATATATATATATATATATATATATATATATTACAGCATTTGTCTTCGGCAGCTCCCAACTTCTTTTTCCATCATAAAAGAAAGTGTTGTTTATCAAGGAAATTTACTTGTTGTCAACAATTTGATGAGTTGATGAGCATTAGCTAGTGAATATCATTTTTGTTCTTCATTAAGGAATGAATTAAAACGAATCAATTTCGGGCTTGAGATCTATTTATAATTATTTACCATTGTACAAGTTTGTTGGTTTCAATCGCAATCTAGTCATCCAGGCAGGTAGAAATGCATGAGAGAGAGAGAGAGAGAGAGAGAGAGAGAGAGAGTTTGCAGTAGTCGATCTGATGCAGAATTGCAGATGCATCTCTGTGATCAATTTTATTTTGTATTGAATAAAGAATACTAGCAAGCTAGTTTCTAACTTCGCATGCAGTGCCAGGTACTCGTCCTCATATGCATGGTCTCCTTATTAATATAGATAATAATTCATTATTATATAACCAATGATTCAAAACTAGCTAGTAAGATGCCAAAAATATTGAAATTTTCACTCTTCGTTAGATCAGTTGCGTACTCACGTTTGATTCGCTCACAGTTACCTCTTTTGTTTTCGATAAGGAGCTATATAGCTATCTCTGGCGGGTTTAACGGTGCTGTGTTCCCTTCAAATAATATAACAACTTGACAAAGGTTTACATATCATAGACACAATTTAACAGATCAAATAATACATCCAGTGTTACATTGCAAACACTGAGGAATTTCTTTACTTGCTAATGAAACCAAAGTATCTGATTTTTGAAGTACTTTACTTCAAAGAGTATCATCAATTCACCAATTTGATAAACTTTATAGACATACATTTCCCCATTGCTAAACTAGGTAGCTTCAACAAAATTTATTGCGCCAGTTCATTAATTAGAGAGAAAGAAAAGATTATTTCATTTCTTACAAAAAAGTAAGACAATGAGAGAACCTTTTTGCATCACATCCGCCTCACCAATGTAAGTATCTAGGTTTTCTTTATCTTTCACGAAGAGGAATAGCAATCAAGATGTTTTATGAAGAAAGAATACAACACAATATTTGAGGCTCAGCATGATCTAAAATTTGGCCTCAAAGAATGTCCAAAGACAACTGAATAAGCTATGGTTGCATGAGTTCAAATATGTCGGACAACTTGCTTGTATAATAATCTGGATGAGTCTTATTTGAAGCGTCTTGAAGAGCGGATAGCGTTGTAACACCTGTTGTTGTAATTGATCATCAAATCACTACTTCATTTCATTAATCTATTGATGTTAATGAATATGAGCATATCACTCACAATTCCTGTACCTGAAAGAACGAGCAGAGTTCTGCACCCAGCATTCTGTCCAAACAATATATCAGTATCTAATCTATCACCCACCATACACATTTTGGAGCAACTAACGTCGAATCTGCAAAAGAATACAATGAATCAGACACCTCATAAATTGGACCCCTACATATAATTCTAGTTCTGCCAAGCCACAACAAAACTGTGTATGTGACATGAAGTTGAACCAAGGTGGCAAGGTAGGTCTACCATCAATCCTGCAGTTGTGTAATTCCAGTCTTGGCATATACTCATATGTGATACCACCTAAAAATCACCTTTTCATCTAATTTTGGCATTTGATTAACTATATGGATTCAAATCAAATGACATTTCAGATACAGATTTCTTCTTTATGATTTTATTTTTCAAAAGTACATAAAAAAATATGAAATACAAATGTATTACATATATGTGTGTGATTCTGGACAATGATGCTCTGATAAGATTTCTTACTTCTTTAGTAAAAAGTCCATGAGGAAAGTGGATGGCTTTCCAACTACAATAGGCTCCTTCTGAGTGGATCCACATATAGCAGCTACCATACACCCAGCACCTGAAAACCAAAAGTGGACAGCCAACTGTAAAGCCTAAAGTTCCTGTAAAGCCTAAAGTCACATTGTGTTGATTATTTTCTGAAGGACAGGACAGAAAAGAACCAGGCCACTCTTGTAAGTCAGTCATGTGTCCAACTGCATCACGATTGGTCGCAATGAAAAGGCATCCTGGATTTTCACGTATACAAAGAGTTCCATATCTGCCAAGTGAATAACAAAGTATCTTAAGCAAAGTGGGGAATACCAAATAAGTCTTGCATTTGAATCTCACAAAATAAACAGGATGTAAAGATGCTGACAGTGACCGTTTTATTATCGAACTTTTGCATTCTACCAAATTAGGAACTACATACGTAGAAACTTAAATGCAATTGCAAGTACCAAGAATCATAGTCTGAAAACTAGAGAGAAGGGAGCAGGGATAATAACATTCTTACTGAAGTTTGTAATAGTTGATATACTGGTCAAGACCAACAACAACTGCTCCAACCTGAGAATAGGAGTTGCATAACTTTTATGCTATGCAATGCAGAAAGAGAAACTACAGAGCTAAAAAGTCTATGGCCAAGAGGTTACATTACACTTTTATCATGTTCAAAGAGGCAATTTGATTTCAGCTGTACTGTCTCTTTACCATCTTCCTGCAATGTAATGTTCATCAGTGTCTCTTAACGGTCAGTAAAATCAACACATCAATGTTGTTCATAATTCTCACCCTAGGTCCTAGGAATATAAAAAAAAAAAATTGAAAAACAAGCAGCAACAGCTAACAAAAAGGGAGAATTGAAATCATGCTTGCACATTGTAAAAGGCTATTGCCAACTTGAATAATCGTGCATAGTGAATGTATGACCATCAAAGAAATCTGAAGAGTATGTCCCAGAACAGATTGATATAGCAAAACAAGTATCATTTTTGTAGAGAAAAACACTGGGGTGCCAAAATGCCTTATCTGGCTTACTTGAGCTGACTGTTAAAATCTTAACAGGGGAAACTTCTCGGGGAAGTTACTTTCCTAGGGCATTCAAGCATGCCCTCTCAAATTAAAGCTTACATAAAGAACTGCAGACAACCATATGCCACACACAAATTCACTAGGTGGCGAAATGATCCATCCATTCTTCAGTGGTGGTTTAACTAATTATATGAAGAAGGACTTGTTATGATTTAGAGACCTCCAAGTTGTTAAGCTAGAGAGGCCAGGGGCGGAGATGAGCATTTGGTCTCTCTTAAGATAATTTCAACCAAAAAGAAAAAGAGAGGGAAAGATTGGGCTTACAGGGCCACCAAGAGCTGTAAAGCCAGCAAGCTGCAGCTCTTCTAATATGCCCTGTTCACCTATTACATAAACCTGCAAAGAAAGACAGCAATGTGAACAGACAAACGGGAGAAGACGAACAAGAAGCAACAGTAGCAGCAAAACAAACCTTCTTGTGTTTGGGAAAGTGAATGAGTTGCAAGTACATTGCGGCAGCAAAGGATGAAGAGAATATCTCGTCCTACAGATCGATTAATGGTTCAACAAGCAAGATAGATACCACTGAAGAAAAGAAATTGAGTAATTATGAAAGAGAGAAGAGAAGAGAAGAGAAACACCTCGGTAACTGAAATGCCAAGGGAAAGGAACTTGTTGGCGTATTGCTTTCTTGATTTTGTGGAGTTGTTTGTAACGAACACCAGCTTCTTCCCCTGATAAATACTATAGATGTTTAGTAATTAAATGATGATTGGCTTGAGATGAATATCAGAATCGGGGGAAAGAGAGTGGTGGTGCCTTTGATCGAAGAAAGTCAAGTGTATGAGGCACGCCATCGATAAGCTTGTCGCCCTTCCAAATCACACCTGTTCTGGTTTGGTTCATCATGTTGTTATTGCTCAATCAAACCAAAAAGAAATGAAGGGAATGGAATTACCATCGCAATCGAAGAGAAAGGCTTGGGTGGAATCTAGAAGATGCTTCACTTTCTCAAGAGACAGCAGCTGGGAGCCGGAGACGGAGCCGGAGGGGTAGGAGTTCATCGTCGATGGCGTTCTAGGTTAGACAACCAAATCGAACCAAACCAGCCAGTGGAGGAAGGACGACCGAAGGAGTGGTGGTAGCACTACCCGTACGTACGTGTGTATATTCTTTCTCGTTATTTTTAAGTATTTCCAACCCACTACTTATTTCAAAATAAATTTAAAATAGGGAAATGATGAAAAATGTCATATTAGAGTATGAAATGATAAAAAAATCACTTAGTTTCTCACTTGATAAAAATGTCCAAAATAAATTGTTAATAATATTAATTTAGTCCTTATGAATAATGAGATCATGTTAAAAAAGTCACTTTTTAATTTTTTTGATTCCAATCCTGACCTTAAAGTGATACATGTTTATAACTATTCATTCATAATCTCAGCTCTAATTTTCTCTCTCTTTTAATCAGAAAGCTTGATTCAATTTGATTGGAGATTCTCTCTCCGAGTTTCTCTCTCCACCGCTAGCTTCATATTGCGCTTGGTCTCTCTACGACGATCTGAAATCTCAATTTTGAATGGTTTTGGAGCTTCAATCCACAGCTTTCTTCTTTTTTTCTAGATCTCTAAAACAATGGCTGACGAGAACGTCGTCGACGATCGCCGTGCCTAGCTCTAAAATGTGTTCGTCCTCGACTCCTCGTCACTCCTTGTTCAGGTTTTGCTCTGAAATTCACTTTAAGGTTTTTTTCGATTGAAGTTTTTTTTTGCTCGATCGTATCAATTTAAGTGTTTGGATACGAAAACATATGCAATCCGATGAAGAATATGGCCGGAGGTTGCAGGAATTTCAGGCCGAATTAGCTTTCTCCAATGAGCTCCAGCAAAAACTTCGAAGAGTGGTTCGTTGAATTAGGCATAGATTTTTGTGCATATAAGGTGTTTGATGAGATGCTCGTGAGAAATAGTAATGACTGTGATTGTAGATTGAATCTGTTTTTTGTACTTGTTTTGAAATTTCCAGTTCATCTGTATAAATCAAAGTCGTTTTCATTCAATTATCACACAAATTCGCGCACAAGTGCACAACTTTGGATTAATTCTCTCTTTTGATGAAATTTGACGATCAGGAACAGAATTTTGTAGACTAGGAGTTGTGAAATTTTGTTTTCTGTGTCAAGCAATGTATCATTCACTTCCAATGCAGTGTAAGAGAGTTGTGGATTTTCATATAACATGCTCAGAGGAGAGAATCATCGTCATCATCACCTTAGCTCTTCAATTTCTATATATGTGTCAAGGTGTGGATTTCTTGGTCATTTTCTTTCGTTTATATATGTTTCAGTGATTGAATGAATATGAATTATAGACTGTAATGGAAGTGTATGTATGGTTGCCTCGAATATATTAGTAGTTATTCTACTTGGATATATTGGTGAGGATTTTGTGACCTCCGGACCGTTGTTTTGGTTTGTGTCCTGAAGAATTAAGTTCTAGCAAAATAGCTTGAAATGCTTAGTTTTGTGGTATGAGGAGAGAGAACAGACAGAATATGGGGAAGAAAATGGAAATTTCGGAAGTTTTGGGATTTATGAAAAAATCTTAGATTTTCTTATATTTATAGAAATTTCCCTAAACTTCAATCGCTCATAACTTTCTCATACGAACTCCGATTTCCACGTTCCACATGTCCACGAACTCGTATCGACAAGCTCTACGACTTTTGTGAAGGAAGTTTTCAGAGATACCCAACGAATAAAAAGTCAACCCTTGCTCCCCTCCTAAAATGACGCTTCCTGACTAATTATTCGCCCGAAACACTTCCCTTCCGCTCCATCCACATGCCCCGAAATAGTCCGATAATCACTCAATTAAGTTCCGGACAATAAATACGAATTTCCAAGGCATCACAATCCTTATATGACATGTCTAATTAAAAAATAAAGGGAAAACGTCACAAACAGTATCCCAACTCAAAGTCATTCTACAATTTGGTACCTCATATTCTAAATATATCACTTTGATACCTCAACTTATTATTTATGCATAAGATTCATACACGCCGTTAATAACACCGTTAAACTCAAGTGTCATGTAGCTTTCTGTCATGGGTATTTTCGTCAATTTATATTTTCCCACAAAAAATTAGTGTACTTATCAGTCATTTTGCACTTGAGTAATATAGTCTTTCAATAATTCAAATGTTTGTAGGGTGAACTAAGAAAATAGTAGGGTGACAATAGCGGCACCCAAATCTGTATTGTTCCTTGAGAGATTCTTTAGGTAAGGCAGGCGTGCCACACGGCTGTGTGTTCAGCCAATCATTGCCTATGCATGGGGTGTTTTTGGTATTTCATTATAATTAAACATGGGTAATTTTGAAATTTAATTGAAAAATAGAGAGATGATTAGTCGGACGTATCACATGGCTGATACGTTTGTCCTATCTAAGAATTTCTCTTCTTGCTTATGAGTAGCATAAATGGCAAGGGTATCAGGAAATCAGCTTGAAAGGCTGGTGTGAGAGCTACGTCTCCTACATGCATATAACTAAAAGAAATGAAAAGATCATGGGCTTATTAAAATTTGGAAGTGTTACGGTAGTAATCAAAACGACAAATAAATCGTTAATGTGGGAGTTCTCTGAATTAGAATTAAGGGAAATTGGTCCAAACAGTACCTGAACTATCTCGCCTTATAAACTTCTGTACATCAAGTTTTAGATATGTCAGAACGGTACCTGAGATTCGTACCCCGACCGAACTTTGGTACCTAGAACCGTTAGCTCCTTTACGTTGCTTGCCAGCTAGCAATTTTTGAAGGGCTCATTCGTCCTTTCATGCCTTAGTGTATTTTTTTTTTTTTTTTGGGAAATTGGTCTCTAAACAATCTTTTCCTCTCTCTCCCTCTGTTCTTCTTTCTCTCTCTTTTCAGATCAAAGATCACAAATCCAAGATATAATTTTGAGAAACAAAAACAACCCATAACTAAAAACAATCAAAACCCAAAAGCCAAACCCCAAAGTATTCCACATCTCTCCGTCAATCACACTCCCTCTCTCTCTCTCGTCGGAGTCACAGCATCGTTGGAATTCGGTGAAGGTAGAGTCGGCGCTTGGGAATTCATTCGGAGGCTTGGTGACGAACACCGGTGCTGATTGCGACGACTTCAGTTGTCTTGATAATTGAGGTTTTGGTGGTGCTGTGGCGGAGATAGTCCGATCGCAGATGGAAGCAACTGGTGGTGCCCAAAGCGGTGCTGTTTAAGGAGGAAGAAGATGAGTTTGAGGTTGCGTCGGGAAAGCGGTGCTGTTTAAGCGGTGACAAATCGAACCTGTTGTCTAGGTTCACGAGGAATGAGTTCAGCCTTGAATCGAAATCCACCATTGGGTTTGAGTTTGCCACCAGAAGCATTAGGGTCGATGATAAGGTGGTTAAGGCCCAGATTTGGACCACTGCTGGTTTAGATCTACAAGCTTCGATTACTTCGAAAATTTGAGTTTTTTTATCTTGGAAAATTGCATTCTAGTTTGTTCTGGGTTCTGTTCAATAAGAAAAGTTTGTTCTGGGTTCTATTTTCATGTGTATTGTACAGAGTTGAGTATGTATACGGATTGAAAAATAATTAAACTTTATGGTAGTGTTGTTTGATTGGTATTTGCTGGGAATTCTAAGGAAGATTGGTGGCCGGGAAAGTGTGTCGTGTATCAAGCAGCGACAAGCTGAAGAGCAGAGAACATGGGTGCCCTGAGTAAATTTCTGGGTGCCCATATCATTATGGTGGTGGTTGTTGTTGTGGTGATGGTGGTAGTTGTCTTCGTGGTGGTTGGGCGTCGGAGGATGGTAGTACTTGCGACTGATCTGGTCAGAGATAGAGATGAAACGAGAAGAGTTGAAGGCAACGAGGAACTAAGAAAGACGAGCTGGGGGAAGAATAGAGGATAAATTGGTCATTTTATGATCAAAATATGCCTGTTGCTAGTTTCCGTAACGGAGCTAACGGTTCTAGGTAGCAAAATTCGGTCGGGGTACGGATCTCAGGTACCGTTCTGATATTTTTGAAACCTGATGTACTGAAGTTTGTAAGGTGAGATAGTTCAGGTACCATTTGAACCAATTTCTCTAGAATTAATGTGAGAGTTAGATGGGAAGGAACTCGGAAGTGTTATATTCTAAAACGGCGGCTGTACTAAATTGAAGTCGGGTGGGCATCCCTACTGGTCGCTATCATGTGGAACTCGTGCAAATTATAAACTAATGCCATATTTTTCAGTGTCGATGGCTGGCCGGCTGCTCACGACTATCAACCGCCGTTGGATATTGCCAAATTACCTGATCCGGTGGTTCAAACTTAAAAAGAAACACAAACAAAGTATTGAAATAATTGAAGACTAGCATGGCAGGCAGCTGGCTCGTGTGAATGAATAATATTTGCGTTGCTAGGCCCTAGTCTGAGACTCCGAGTATGACTGACTAGGCTGTCATGATATGATATGAAACAGACAAACAAACAGTATAATCTTTCTACCTAACTCAGCCAGCTGTTAGTCCCCCAGTCACCAATTGGGTGCTGGCATGCTGCCCTGCCAAGCGGGCCAAGCACTCCTCGTTGGACTTTGTTATTCGCCCATGCCCTCGTTTTCATCATTTAATCACTCTTATGCCATTGCCACCATGATTAACCATCACAATATTACCATAAACAACCACGCAGGCTAGGTTCTATACTATAACAAATTACCACTACTTACACTTTAATCCATAAATTACTATCAGCAAACTTGTTTTTTTTAATTCCCATGTCCTAGTGTGCAAGGCCCATGTGCAAGGTATTATCCCTTTACGGCCAGATTCCTTCCATTTTTTAATTATTTATACTGACAAGTAAATTATGAAACTGTCCTTGTGATTTGGATAATGTGAATTAACACTGCTGAATGTCACTAGCATTATGAAAAAAGAATATCTCTACATTTCATCTTTGTTTTTCTTAGAAACAACTCATTTATTTAATAATTTCAAAAACTATTTGTACATATTACAATATGAAACTTGGACACTATCATTTATCTCTGGCTTTGCTACTTCCGCATACAAGCAGTAGTGTACTGAGGATTAGTAGTATGTCACCCCTAGTAGTATACTAGCCCCAATAGTATACTGACCCTCAGTAGTGTACTGATCCGCAGTAGTGTACTAGCCCCTAGTAGTATACTAGCCTGGCCTTCTCGCGTTTGCTCACTTCTGCATTGCTTTCATTAGCTCCATCCTAATCCAATAAGAAAGTACCATAAACACAAAACTAAAGCATTACACAACACCACCAATCCAATAAGAAAGTACCGGAAACACAAAACTAAAGTTACTGACCCTCAATACAAAACTGAGAATCCACCAAATACAGGGAAAAAAAATTGAAATTCAATTTTATTCAGCACCAATTATTTGGTCATACTTTCAGATCAAAAATCAGTGAAATCAAATCAAATAGTTCTATGGAATAACTACAAAATAGAAAACAAAACAAAAAATAGTACCAAATCTGAAAATTTTTAACCGGAAAGACTGAAAGCTACTTTAACTAATAAGGAAAATAAAGGAAAAGATTTGGCTAATTACCTCATCATCGCCCTCGCCGTCGTCGTCATCTCCCTCGCCGCCGTCATCGTCGTCATCGCCTCCTTCAGCGTCTTCCTCGTCTTCCTCATCGTCTATTGACTGAACCAGAGGGCCACCGGAGGATTGTACGACCTCTTGGACATCGTCGTCGTCATCTTCATCCTCATCGTCGTCGTCATCCTCGTCTTCGTTGCCATCCTCTTCCTCGTCTTCGTTGCCGTCCTCTTCCTCGTCTTCGAGGCCGTCGGAGGAGGACTCTGAAACGGACTCGTACTACTCCAATTCCTCGGCAGTCAAAGGCTTCACTTCTCCGCCTGGGTCTCGTGTTTGGTTAGCCGTCAAGGTCGTGCGCTTAGTTCGCCGCCGGGGTAGTGCGCTTAGTTCGCTGCTGGCTCGCGCTCTTGCTTCACCGGCTGCTTCAATTTAGGGAGGATCTGGATTTTGGGACGATTTCGATTTTGGAACCATTCTGATTTGGGGATCTGGATTTTGGGACTGTTTCAATTTTGGAATCTTTCTGATTTTGGGAGAGTGGCATGTTTGGTAATTTTTGTAATATTTGAGTGTTTTTCTTTAAGATGGGCTGACAACCTGTTTCAATAATTGGCCGCATGGGATATTAGTTTTAGATTATGCTATTGGTAAATAGTAGTGTTATTTTGTAGTTATTGGTAAAAAACTCTTTGTACTATTCTTTTTGTCAAAAGTCCAAAACCATCTAAATACTCCTTTTACGGTTTTAGCTAACAAATACAATTTAGAAAAACCTAAAGAAGATGCAGGTTGATTCCCATTCCCAGCTTTCTTGCATAATTTCTTTCTTTTTGTATTTTGGAAATAGGTAGTTTCTTTCTTAAAGCAACTCCAGCAGCTTTATTATAATTTATATATTATAGGGAAGCAAAAGTCAAAGTTTTAGCTTCTTTTTCTTCTCAAACTCCAACAGATTCCCTATTTTACAACAATCTCTAAAATTTTCATATTCTTCCTTAAAATTTTAGAGTTTGCTGTAAATATAGGGAATTTTGTTTTCTCTTTCCTCACTTTCCTTAAAATATGGATAGTTATAGAAAATATGTTGGAGCAAAAGAGGCTTATTTTTCCCTAAAGTAGAGAAAAATCAAAATATGAAGAATCTGTTGGAGAGCAACTCCAACAGTTTCCCTATCATTTCTGTATTATAGGAAAGTAAAAGTCAAAGCTTTAGCCTTTTTTTTTCTTCTCCAACTCTAACAGATTCTCTATTTTACAGCAATCTCTAAAATATCAATAATTCTTCCTTAAATTCTAGAGATTGCTGTAAATTTAGGGAATTTGGTTTTCTCTTTCCTTATTATCTCTACAATAGGGATAGTTATAGGGAATCTGTTGGAGCAAAAGAGGCTTATTTTTCCCCAAAATAGAGAAAAATCAAAATATGAAAAAGCTGTTGGAATTGCTCTAAGATGCATACCGATTACCGAGCATACCAGTATGATTGGTATCACAATTCCCAATGACATCTGATGTGGATTTATGACATACTAGCTAGTATACTACTTACTATAATAAGAATCAACTACGGATGCATAAATTTATGTACATGAGGGCAAAAAAATATTGAAGGAACAAATATTAAAAACTATGATTATGCATTTTTCAATATTTCGATATTGATGATATGTTCAATGAATACATATCCTAACAAACAAAAAAACTATGAATCAATATATCTCTCGTTAGTTAGTACACATTTTGTTTTCATCTATTTTTCATAAAGTACGCTCACTATATTTTCTAGCAAAACAAAAGAACATTAAAAAAATCAGCATGCATCAAAAGGAAAACCCACCCGCAATCCAATCTTTTTGTATAAAGACTAAGCAATACAATAGATTGAAATAGCATTGAAACCTTGTTACAATTTTATTGTTAGTAACCATCTTGTATTACTGAAAAGAAAAGGCATAATTGATAATTATGTAACCATAAACTACTCTTATAAATTAGAAATATACAAGTAAGAAGAGAAAGATTGTGCAGGAGCTTTGTGTCATTAAAAGAATGGGTGCTATATTGAAACCACGTCGAGCACCTCGAATTATTGAAGTAAATTGGTTAACCCCCCCTTTTGGTTGGATCAAAGTTAATATCAGTGCATGGAAAGTGGACTCCAACCAGGCTGGCTATGGTGATGTTTATAGAGACTATAAAGACTTGGTTATAGGTGTTTTCTCTTCTACTCTTGATTTCCCTAGTTATGTGGCTGTAGAGGTCATGGCGGTCATTAAGGTTATCAAACTAGCTTGGGTTAGAGATTGGAAATATGTATGGTTAGAGGTAGATTCTTCCCTTATACTTGTTTTTCTCCGTCTTCCTCATCTAGTGTCTTGGAGGCTTCGTGTGCAGTGGAGCAATTGCTTGCATTGTATCTCTCAAATGCATTTCAAATATAGCCATATATTTCGTGAAGGCAATCAAGCTGCTGATGCCCTTGCCAACTATGGTGCTTCATCAAATGGCTTTATTTGGTGGGATTCAACTCTAGATTTTATGATGAGTCATTGTAATAGGGACCGTTTAGGTCTTCCTAATTTTTGATTTCGTTAATTTATATTCTTTAGATAGGAGGTTAGCGGTGTTTCATATGCCTGTCCTATCTCCTTTCTCTTTGTAACCTTATTTTCTTTAATAAATTTCACTCGCTTGGTTAAGTTTTAAAAAAAAAGAAAAAAAGAAAAAGAAGTAAGAAGAGAAAGATTGACGACCAAAAAAAATAAGAATAAAGAGAAAGATCAACCAACTGACTTGTAGTAAATGCATTAAGGTTTCATGTGAAAATAATCCACTTGGATAAGTTTACACATGTAATTATGTCAGTTTGCTTTATTTAATTGTTGTGGGGCAACAATTTTCATTTCTTTTGTTGAGATAGCACGACATATATTATCTATATTATTATTAAGAGATGAGGTTTGTTAGCCAAAATCAAAATTTTTGACAGATTTAACTCAGGAAGACTAAAAAACTTTGAGAATAAATTAAATCAAAAGGGTAAATACGACAATTACAAAATAAATTTTCATTACAAAAATTAAAAAAAAATTATCCCATAAATCCCCACTTTTCTCTCCCATTATTTTCTCTCTGCAATAACTGTTTTATCTCATTTATTTTTTTAATTTTCTTAAAAAAAAAAAAAAAATTACACATGCAAGAACCTTGTATGAAGAAGGCTAGTATACTATATTGGTACAGGGGCGATAACAAATGAATATATGACATATGTATGGAGTTAGTTGGCAAAAAACATTATTTTACTGGGGCCACTGCTCCCACTAGTCCTTACTTGCGTCCGCCCGCCATTGAGATAGGGATGGAATAAAATCTGCAATATTCACCCTCTACTTCCAACCTTTATAACTTGACTAATGGCAAACATTAGAGAATGCTGCTTCAGCAATGAGCAATGAGCAATGAGCATAATCTCGCAGCCCTAACCTACCAATCTACCATCCTCCGTAATAATAAAATCTCTGTTTCATATTTTTTTCTTTTTTTGAGAAGAAGAAATTGTATATTATTAAGCAATAATATCTTAGCATTGATGGCACTGGTAGCGTCAATATCCTCATCTGCAATTCACTTGTCTGAGGATTGAGGCTAATTTTTGGATTCACGTTCATAAACAGACTCAGTATATTGATATTTAATATTTACAAAGGGGAGAATTTCACAAATGGTCACTCAACTATGACTCATTCAACACTCTGGTCACTCAATTTTCAGATATATCATTTTGGTTACTCAACTATTACTTTGTCGATCACTTTAGTCACCGAATGATCATTTTGTCTCACTTTAATAACTTCTCCCAATCATTCCAATTCAGATTTATCAATTTTCACAATTTGTTGGACGAAATATTATTGATATTGTGGCAGATAATTTTTTTATAATGAAAAAGATTATCAAAGTGACCAAAGTGAATAACAAAGTCAAAGTTAAGTGACTAAAGTGATATATTTAAAAAGTGAGTGATTAGAGTGTCGAACATGTAAAAATTGAGTGACCGTTTGTGATACTTTCTTTTTACAGAGGGAGATCCCGCGTATTATAATAAATCAATAGTGTCTGGCTTGGGAGGATGGCAGGGAGTGCAATTAGTGAAAACTTGGGACCCAATTGTAGATTAGGATCAAGTTTTATTTTAAAGGGGGAAAGTCGTTCCCCTCTTTATAGTTCGAGACTTGGGAGTGGTGCGTGAACACCAAAGACGTACTCTCTCTCTCTCTCTCTCTCTCTCTCACACATAATCAGAATCAGGATCAGAGTGTGGCAATGGCGGATCTCAAGTCAAAGTTCCTGAACGTCTACTCTGTTCTGAAATCGGAGCTCCTGGAAGACCCTGCCTTCGAATTCACTGACGCCTCTCGTCAATGGGTCGAACGGGTACCATCCCTCCCAACTTCATCTCTGCTTACATTTGCACATTTCCTTTCTTCATCCAAACAAAATGCAGATATCGCCAAACTTTTCACACTAAGATTCCCTCTAACTCTACAATTCTAAATTCAATAACCAAATTGATTTCAAAACACACACAAAGCTTTGAGATCAATTGATGATATGCAGGATTTACAAGTTTGGAGATTGCAAAAAAGTAAAATAGTCGAAATTACTAGCCAGCTATTCATTTTGGTTTCTACGTGTATGTATGTATTTTCAGTTAGTAATCACTAACATTAATACATCTCTGTATGCCTGCTTGTTGAGCACAGGCCTGATGCCATTAATTTAAATCTTTGTTTCCTGGTTGTCTAATTTACTTTTGTTCATTACAGATGCTGGACTACAATGTGCCCGGAGGTGAGGCTTTATAATTCATCTACTTTTTAAGCAATCGAGTTTTTGCACACTTAAAAGTTCAACTTTTGAGCTTGTTCCTAAATTTTTTTTGTTACTGATCGAGTCTTATTTGTATCGATGCAGGAAAGCTGAATCGCGGACTGTCGGTTATTGACAGCTACCAGTTGTTGCAACAAGGAAGGGAACTGACTGAAGATGAAATCTTCCAAGCCAGCGCTCTTGGTTGGTGCATCGAATGGGTATGGAAATAACACGCTACTGGGTTCTCGGTTCGATCAGCCTGGAAATAATTCTGTCTTACATATTACTTGTTCTAGTTCTTTTTCATCAATCTACAAAATTGAGTAAGAAGCTTACATTTCTACTTGCAGCTCCAAGCATTTTTTCTGGTTCTCGATGACATGATGGATGGCTCTCACACACGGCGTGGCCAACCTTGCTGGTTTAGATTGCCCAAGGTTTGTGCCAAAAATGAACATCTGAAGATTTCTTTATATATATATATATATGTATATTTTGTTCACATTGTTGGTAAAGCTAACTGGTGAGCCTTTATCTTGTAGGTTGGTTTGATTGCAGCAAATGATGGAGTTCTACTTAGAAACCATATTCCAAGGATTCTCAAGAAGCACTTTAGGCAAAAGCCATATTACGTGGATCTTGTTGATTTGTTCAATGAGGTAGTGGACTCGCACAGTGTTTGCTTGATCATTTTGCACTACAACATAGCACGAAATGCTAACATATGTAACGTTTTCTCAGGTGGAGTTTCAAACCGCTTCAGGTCAGCTGATAGATTTGATCACTACCATTGACGGAGAAAAAGATCTATCCAAATACTCATTGTCAATGTGAGTAAAAAATTGGAAACAATCTGTATCTATAGCACATATGCTTAGATCTTAGAATAACTAACCAAATCACGCACAAATTTTTCACTAATACAGCAGTTTATTATCTGTCTAGTATGTCACAAGATATAATAACTATTAAGAACTTAACAGACTCTTCTGGAGAAAGAATATAAGAGTTTGCATGAAAACACAAATGTATGCTCGTGATTGAAGATAAAATCGTTACAGGGACTGATCTATCTGCCTTATTTTACAGTTAATCTATGCTAGTTTGTATCATAAGCCTTTACTGTTGAGCAGTGGGTCATATGTATAGCTTATAATACTACATTCCTTATGTATTCTGTCATCTATGAGGTATAAAGGTTTAAACTACTTAATTCACTACCCTCACGAAGCAAACTGAATATGGCTTTCCCTTTTAGTTAATGTATTGATCATATTTCTATCATGTCATACTGTTATGTTATATAATTCTATTTGTTAACTTTTAATGGTTTGGGTTTCTTGCAGTCACCGCCGTATTGTTCAGTACAAGACTGCCTATTACTCATTTTACCTTTCAGTGAGTACATATATTTATAGCAATTAAAGAAACTACAACATGAAGTGTAAATTTCTTTCTGCTCCAGTGTACATGAAAACATTATTGTACTTTGTAAACCAGCATCTTTGTCCTTTTTGTTTGATTGCTCAAGTGCCTTTCCTTATCCTAGCTTCATATACCTAGACTGTGAAAGTTGATGTAATCCAGTATTTGTAAATTTCTTATCTTTTTTCTTACATAGTGATGGTTTCTATTCAAGCAGTATACAAAGCATTTTTCATTTCTAGCATTCATAATAACATTAATAGAGGATGCTTATTTGGTTTTGTTGTTTTACCTTGAAAGATTTTGCTGACTGTTGGTATTGACCTGTATCTACTCAGGTTGCATGTGCATTGCTTATGTCAGGTGAGGAACTGGACAAGCATATTGATGTAAAGAATCTTCTTGTTGATATGGGGATCTACTTTCAAGTACAGGTAATGGTTAGTGGATATCTTATATATGCAAAATACCTGTAAATTTTCTCTTTAATTGTTAATCAATAACTTGATATCATTTTTGTCTTTTGCTTAATAGGATGATTATTTGGATTGTTTTGGTGATCCAGAAACAATTGGAAAGGTGAGTTTAAGGAAAGATGAAATACAGTAATAGTGTAGTTGAATATTTAGTTTGATACTTGTTTGATGTGTGGTGATCTTACTCAAGTTCTCTGTGCTATCAGATAGGAACAGATATTGAAGATTTCAAGTGCTCTTGGTTGGTTGTGAAAGCTTTGGAACTTAGCAATGAGGAACAGAAGAAAATACTACATGTATGTGATACCATGCAATTAATAGCGACTCTTATCGTATCTAGTTGCTGGTTGGTAATAAAAGATTGATTGATTTATTAAAAGTTCCAACTTATGTTTCCAGGAGAACTATGGCAACCCTGACCCAGCAAAGGTCGCCAAAGTAAAGGCCCTTTACAAAGAACTCGATCTTCAGGTTTGAACATGATCTTATGAAGTTATTCCATTCCTCAATAAAATATATAGCAGTATAACATTTTCTACTAGTAGAATGAGTACTAGTAACTAGCTAGGTGCTGAAAAGGTGGTGTTGAATCAAACTTTGTTCTGATGAATGATAGGGTGTATTTGCGGAGTATGAGAGGCAAAGCTATGAGAAACTGATTAGTTCCATTGAAGCTCATCCTAGCAAAGCAGTGCAAGAAGTGTTGAAGTCCTTCTTGGGTAAGATTTACAAGAGGAAAAAGTAGAAATGTGGGTCATGGAACTTGGAAGGAGTACTTGGACAGAGCTAGAGAAGGGCATTGTAGGCTAACTGGAAGATATGAATTTTTCCGGGATGTCTAATTTGTTTCCGATTTGTGCTTGGCAATTGCAATTCCTGACAAGGGAATTCCATTTTTTTGTTGTATTTGTATCTTAAATCTGAATAAACATCAGGGCTTGTTTAGCTGAGTGTTGAATAAAACAATGTTATTGATGATTCTAATTTTGGAATTCGGACCCTGTGAGCTCTATATTCACACATATTAATTATCAGAAAATTACAGAAACCATATCCTTGCCTAAGGAGGGCAAATGCAAAATGGTGACTACCGGAGCTGTCAACATTGGCAGTTGACGATTCCATTATAGATAATGACGAAGAATATAAAATCTGGGAAGTAGCAGCCAAAAACCAGCACCAAAACTTAAACTTTTTGTTGACAAGAAGGGTTCCCGGTTGATTTACATGTTTAATGACATGGATGATGCCCCTAATCTGTTTTCAACTTTCAAGTCGACAATGGTGGGTGGTACCATCTATGCACGGCACTGGATTGATTGGAATATCTGGGTCATAGTAGTACACACCCCAAAACAACAAAAAGTGACTCTCGAGCCTCAACAAATGTTATGTTTTTTTTTCTTCTTTAAAATAAGATAAGAGTCATCCTTAAATCTTGATTAATAAAATTATAAAATACGAGAAAGAATATTGTGCATAAATCAGAAATTCCAATAAGCGTCAAAAGAAATGCTCTATTAATTTTGACGTGAATTTGAAGTTTCTATCTGCAAAAGAAAGATAGAAAGATGTTTCCGAAAAAAAAAAAAAAAGAAAAAAAAAGAAAGAAAGATAGAAAGTGTGCGTGGGATGCCAGGTGTGAAAGAAAAAAAGTGAATGATTGCATGGCCCCATATCCACAAATAAACGAAGAGAAAGAGGCCGCTCAAACGCGGCAAAGAAGACTCTCGATCATTAACAAACAGCGGTGGTCAGTCACGACCCCACGCCCACCGGCGTCTGTCTCTCTTAGGATTTGGGAAACGCTAATCACCATTAATTAATTATAAATTTTATATTATATGCAGTGCAAATTATGCAATCTATGAATACTCGTAGAAAATAGAAGTTTAAGGTTATGCGTGAATGAATGAAAGTATTTTAAAAATAAGAAAGTCAACAGGTCAAACCTCCTACGCGCTGTAGCAAATTGAAAAGAGATGAGAGAAAGAAGGAAAGAGTATCATTCGCCAAAAAAGAAGAAGGAAAGAGTATCATAAAAAAAAAAAAAAAAAAAAAAAAGGGGAGCGAACGAAAAGTCTCCGACCTTTATTGATTGATTTCGAGTTTTCAAACTTGAACATGATTCCTCTTTCATCATCACCATCTCTCTCTCTATTCTTACCAAAGATAACAACAAGAAGATTTCTCATCCTTTCCATTTTGGATATCTCCCCATAATTGCTCCTTGTTTGTTTTGGAATTTGGATGATCTCTATCCCAAAACGGCTGGGTCTCTCTCTCTCTCTCTCTCTCTCTCGATCTCATTCTGTTTTCTGGCGTCGTCCAAATTTTGAAATCGAAGAAACACTCAATTTGTTTTGTATTGGGAGTCGCAGATCAGCACCCATTTTAGCCGGCATTGTCAATTCAATGTCACTCACCACCAGTTGCAGATTTCTCTGAATTCCCATGATGCCATTCATTCCCCTCCTCCTTGATCAATCTCAATCTCAATCTCATTCTCTATTTTGTATCTTATCTGCAACAATTGTAACACTTATTGGTTCTCTGTTTGTTTGATCATACGGAAGGAAGGAAGGAAGGAGAGGAAGATTGAATCGGTGAATAGGAGAGGAAGAAATGAAGCTGGTGGTTCAAGTGATGGGGGCTCGAGATCTGCCGGCAATGGATCTAAACGGGCTGAGTGATCCGTACGTGAAGGTGAAGATGGGAAAGCAGAAGTTCAAGACCAAAGTGGTGAAGAAGACGTTAAACCCATATTGGGGTGAAGAGTTCACGTTTCGAGTCGACGACCTCAACGACGAGCTCCTCATCTCTTGTTTGGATGAAGATAAGTACTTCAACGACGACTTCGTGGGCTGCGTCAAGTTCCCTGTTTCCCAAGTCTTCGATTCCCCCAACAAGTGCCTCGACACTTGTTGGCACCCTCTCCAGCCCAAGAGCAAGAAGCCCAAGCACAAGGATTGCGGTACGCATTTCCTATCTTGCATTTTCTTTTCTTTTCTTTACTTGATACTTGATACTTGCATTGCATTGCATCATTTCCCAAAAATTCAATGTGTAATAATACATATGCTTTGCTTTCATTTTAGGCGAGATTCTTCTTAATATCTCTCTCAGTACAAACAATGCATTCTCCGACTCCGCTTCCGATGGTGATCACATCAGGAGGGATTCCGACATTGGAGGTGAATCACCCTCAAGGTTATCCGAAACGGCTTCCCCTCACAGAGGCAGGCTTGATGAACTTCCATTCTCCAAGGAAGATAAAGAAAAGGAAAAGAGTACTCTTGCCCAGAAATCCCTTGCTGGCCGACTTGTTCAGATGTTCAATAAAAATCCTGACGCACCTCCAATATCTTCAAACCACTCTAGCAAAGCTGACTTGACTGAGCTTGTTGACATTTCTGAGGCCACTTATTCTGAGGATCACTCCTCTTGTGTTCCTTTTGAAGAGCTAATGAAAACAATGCAGTTACGCGATCAGGCTACTGAAACCCCCGAGAACCTACCCGGTGGAGTGCTTCTAGATCAAATGTATGTTACTGAACCCAAACACCTCAACACTTTACTCTTTTCTCCGGATTCTACTTTTCCAAAGGCGTTGGCAGATCTGCATGGAACTACAGAATTGGAACAAGGACCCTGGAAATTTGAAAACGACAGCTTAAAAAGAGTGGTTACATATGTTAAGGCAGCTAGCAAATTAATCAAGGCTTGCAAAGGAAGTGAGGACCAAACATATCTCAAAGCCGATGGGAAAGTTTTTGCAGTTTTATCAAGTGTGAGCACTCCTGATGTTCCATATGGGAAAACTTTTAGGACGGAGTTGCTCTACTGCATTACACCTGGGCCTGAGCTGCCATCGGGAGAACAATCTACACGCTTTGTAATATCCTGGCGCATGAATTTTCTGCAGAGCACCATGATGAAAGGAATGATAGAAAATGGAGCTCGGCAAGGTTTAAAGGACAGTTATGAGCAGTATGCAACTTTATTATCGCAGAACGTTAAGCCAGCTGATTCTAAAGACCTTGGATCCAATAAGGACCAGGTTTTGGCATCATTGCAGGCTGAATCCCAGTCTGATTGGAAGCTGGCAGTACAATATTTTGCTAATTTCACTGTGGTCTCCACATTTTTTATTGGATTGTATATGCTGGTACACATCTACCTGGCTACACCCAGCACTATTCAAGGGTTGGAGTTTGTTGGGCTTGACTTGCCAGATTCAATTGGTGAATTCATTGTTTGTGGTGTCCTGGTACTTCAAGGAGAACGTGTGCTGGGTTTGATCTCACGCTTTATGCAGGCCAGAGTGCAGAAAGGTAACAACACCTTTCAGTGGTTGCTCTTTCTAATTTAATTAAACTGTTAGCCTGCATAGCTATTTACCTTTCTCCAGCTGAGCATGATGTTTCTATATCGCATTATGAATTTTTATTATTCATATGTTTGGAGTGTGTTAGATAGATTGGCAATTTCTATTACTCTAGCTAGACAGCCAGGTTATTTTAACTAAGCAAGTTTCCGTATTTTCCAATCAAGAAGTGCACTTGTCTTTTTGTTTCGGTCAATTCCTGCTTTGTCTTGCTCATCTTTTATTCTTCTCCTCTTTTAGGAGTGCACAATAATTTGCATATCCTGAACTGTTTCAAATCTTTTAAGCCCCAGCTTCCTTTATGTTGGTATGATCTTCTCATTGCTTCCATCTTCTGTCTTTCTGATAATAGGCAGTGACCATGGAGTCAAAGCCCGAGGAGATGGTTGGTTGCTAACTGTTGCCTTGATTGAAGGAAGTAATATAGCAGCTGTTGATTCAAGTGGGTTCTCTGATCCATACGTGGTGTTTTCTTGCAATGGAAAAGCTAGAACTAGCTCAATCAAGTTCCAGAAATGCGACCCTATGTGGAATGGTGATTTTCATTTCCTGTTAATTGGGTTCTCTTTGTATATTTGCTTTGATCTAAACTTCCAAAGCCATTCTTAGTTAGAGGACACCTTAGATTTTGCAACATTTTACTAGAATGTGACTAATCTTTTGTTGATTTTCACAGAAATATTTGAGTTTGATGCAATGGATGAGCCTCCTTCTGTGCTGGATGTGGAAATTTATGATTTTGATGGTCCTTTTGATGAAGCTACCTCTCTGGGCCATGCTGAAATCAATTTTGTGAAAACCAATATATCAGATTTAGCTGATATGTGGATTCCTCTTCAAGGAAAGTTAGCTCAGGCTTGTCAGTCAAAACTCCACTTGAGAATTTTCTTAAACAATACAAGAGGTGGCAATGTTGTTAATCACTTTTTAAATAAGATGGAGAAGGAGGTTGGAAAGAAGGTACGGATGTTCTATACTTTTGAAATTTGCATTATCAATGTTCCTTTTCTTCTGTCCCTTAGTAGTGGTGCTTTACACTCTTTTTTGTATTCTTACTCATCAGTTTAGTGAAAATTAATGCAGATTACTGTACGTTCTCCTCAAACAAATTCAGCATTCCAAAAACTCTTTGGGCTTCCACCAGAGGAATTTCTTATCAACGACTTTACATGTCACTTGAAACGAAAAATGCCCCTGCAGGTGCCGTTGATTTCTTAATGACCTTAATCTTACAATTTTTTCTTTTTCATTCTTTTTGAGGCACAGCTAGAGAAATAATCTCTCTCTGCTCATGAACTGCCACATGCTTCATAATCTGAATCTCTGAATAACAGTTTTTCCTGTCCAGGGCCGCCTATTTCTTTCTGCGAGAATAATTGGGTTCCATGCAAATTTATTTGGTCGCAAGACAAAGTTCTTTTTCCTCTGGGAGGATATAGAAGATATTCATATTGTTCCTCCAACTCTGTCATCTATGGGTAGTCCAACTATAGTCATGACTCTGCGGCAAGGTAGAGGTATGGATGCAAGGCATGGGGCAAAGACACAGGATGAGGAAGGCAGGCTGAAGTTCCACTTCCAGTCCTTCGTATCCTTCAATGTAGCGAACAGGTACAGAAAGGACATCCTAGATATCATCGCATCACTTTATCAAAATTGGAAATTTTCATTAATCCTTCTGAGCTTTTTCTGTCTTTGATTATTTGGTTGAAACAACCGTTGAATAGATCTCTGTCAATTATGCTCTTTTTTGTGCTTATTGAGATGAATATCTCATCTCAGCTGACGTTTTCATTTTCCAATCACTGATGCATGCATTGACGTAGTTGATGTTTCTATTCAGGACAATTATGGCCCTGTGGAAGGCTAGATCTTTGAGTCCTGAGCAGAAGGTGCAAATAATAGAAGAAGAATCAGAAGTCAAGAGCCTCCAAACTGAAGAGAGTGGGTCTTTCTTGGGCCTTGATGATGTCAGCATGTCTGAGGTTTATTCATCCTTGCATTCAGTTCCTGTGAGCACTTTCTCTCTGGACCATACATGTACCCTTTGTTGTTTTTCTTTCCTTCCCTTTTCGGTACAAATATTCACATGTGTTTTTTGGACCTGCAGTAAAGCTGCATCTCCTTTAGAATTATGAATCTATCTGCATCTCAGTTTCTTTTCACCTTCTGCCTGGTTGTTAGTTAAACTACAGTTTCCATCTTGATCATTCATCTCCCATATGTGGTACTCATGACAATACACATTGTGGTTCAATTATTTTCGTTTGTGCACTTTCTGAACTTATGCTTTCGTTGACCATCAAATTTGTCTTGTTTGCCATTTTTTTAGACAAATTTCTTCGCAGAGCTATTCGGTGGAGGTGAATTGGATCGTAGAGTTATGGAGAAAGCTGGTTGTCTTAACTATTCTCACACCCCATGGGAATCAGAGAAGGGTGATGTCTATGTGAGGCAAATATATTACAGATATGACAAACGTGTTTCCCAATATAGAGGAGAGGTGACTAGTACTCAGCAAAAATCCCGCCTTTCTGATAGAAATGGTTGGCTTTTTCAAGAAGTCATGACCCTCCATGCAATTCCACTTGGTGACTATTTCAATGTATGAATAACCTGGAACTTGTGCAGAATTCTTAAAATAGTCCTTCTCGTAGCAGTTGAAATTTTCTCCGAGTCACCTCTCCTTTATCATTGACCAGTCCCATTTCATCATTTGCAGGTTCACATCCGATACCAAATGGAGGACTCGTCCTCAACACCACCAGGGTGTCTGGTAAAAGTATACTTTGGCATTGAGTGGCTCAAAAGCACTAAGCATCAGAAAAGAATTACAAAAAATGTTCTCAAGAATCTGCAAGATCGCCTAAAGGTCTCCTTTGCTGTAGTTGAGAAGGAGTTCACATCAAGATAGTGGGTTATTTGGTGCATTTCTGGGATTGTAGGCATTTGACATGGAGAGGGCTGATATTCATTTTATAAAGCACCCTTTTCCTGATATTTCGTCTTTCTATGGACAAGCCTGGCAGAAGTGGCTCGACTGCATGACTTGTCAGGTTTGCTATCATCCAAATCCGTTTAACAGCTTTGGCAAGCAGAGGTGCAGTAGCACTTATATGACAGGCTTGGTGTAAGGTCCAAGTGTATATCTATATGCTCTTCTGTGTACCAATGGTGAAGTGAAAAGGCAGGCATGATTATGGACTGTGCGAAACACTGTTTAGTGCCTTTCAGAAAGAATCTGGACTAGTTTAGAGAGCCTAGTTGATAGTTCCTTGTTGTGAATAACTGATGCAGATGTGCAATAACTTGGGTCATCGGATTGTGAAGGTTAAAGCCTTGAGCCTTAAAGTAGATACAGAAGTGGCAGGTCTAGTTTTTGTGGTCTTGCCATTGCAGGCCAAACAACAGTTCTACTTCACTGTCAGTGGTAATCATTCTTTTAGAATAGCTCAAACTCGAAAGGTAGTACCAATTGTAGTTTAATGAGGTTGTTTGAAACTTGTATAAGAAAGTTTTGCAATGGCTTAGCTTCAGTTAACTTAAGTATATAAAGAAAATAATTAAAATCATAGATTTATTATGTTTTCCTTTCTCTTCTGTGCTAAACAGATGATCCAAATGACTTCACTCATCCATTATTCCCTTGAAAATCCATTTTCAACCAACTAGTTAAAAAGTGAAGATAACAAGGATTGAAGCTGTTTCTTAGTGAAGCTTTGGGCCTGATTTTGAGATAATAAGACAGAGGCTCCCTACGTGAGGTGAGTACGTTTCACAGCAAACTTGAATAAAATAAAGTAATCCAAAAATGATTGAGGGACGTTGGCAGAAATTAGAATGAAGCTGAAGTACCTTTATCCAAAATTGGCGTATGCATATGTAGGTTAATCTCTGGTTATGCTAACCAATACAGATATATGCTTTGAATTTCCACCGCATTACTGACACAATACTATATTGAATAGGGCGCACAACATTGTTCAGAACTCCAGAATTTTCCAAAACAAAAAACTTAAATTCATGTACATGTGCAAAATAAGAAAGGGAAGAAGGATGAATGTTGATACATATATTTAGTTTGCTATCTGTCTTTGGCTTTGTCGCGGCCATGGTCTGATGATCTACTTCCCTTTTGTATCATCTTGCTGGCGTCCAACTTGCTCCCAGCTGATAATATTCCCAGCTCCCTGATTTCTCTTCCCATATTTACTTCTTCCACTTGTATTTCACCCCTATTCACAGCCCTTCTTTCCGTGAATTCCACTGCAGACTTTGCTTCTGATCTTTTCCTTTGCTCATAAATATCTCTCTTTCCAGTAGCATTCGTGGTTTCAGAAACGGCATTATTGGTTCTTCTCGTGCCCTCCCCCCTACTGAGTTTTTCATCATCTCCACCCAATCTTAGCTTAGCTGCATGATCTTCACCCCTGCTGGTAGTTGATGTTTGTTTTCTTGAGCTGGAAAGTTGCTCCAGCTGGCCCGGTAGTCTATGAGAAGTCACTGCTGCCTTAGAGTTGGAACCTCTCTCTTGCTCAAAGAAGAGGACTTGCACAACAATCCTCAATGGTAGCCTCTCATTTTTGACAGCATGAGCACGTACCTCTGGCGACAACTTCTGGCAGTCTAAAATGCGGCACAAGCGCTTCTTATCTGCCTTGCTCAGATCAGAGTGCTCCTGCTTAATATGTATATATAATTAAGAAGCCACAACATGAAATTAAGTAGAGAGGAACCATGAATGAAAACTAGTACCCAAAAAAAAAAAAAAAAAAAAAAACTACTTCGTGCACTGCACAGCATGAAATTAGACAGAGGAATTATATGCATGTCTACTGTCCATTGCTTGCTTAAGAGCAAATTGTATTTCAATTCATTCTTATTGGTAGCTACTAACTAGTTCAATATATATGATTCATGTATGGTAATTAGTGACAGAGTTTAATTATTTACCTTTAAATAAATGTTAATAGCCTTGTAGATGTCATCATGGTCTTCCCTAGCCATATCTGGCAAAGCTTCAGCAAGAGTTGCCACTTTTGATACTGGCATGTTGGCATCCCTTGCAACGACTTGAAGGTAAGAATCAATGATCTTCCCAACCTTTCTTATTGTCCTGAAAAAGTGGTGGCTGTTTTCTGCAGCTGCTGCAGGGGATTGTCTTCTCCATATCACCAAGAAACTTTGCAAGAGTGCCAACACCAAGTCAATATCATAAAATTCAGGGTCATTGGGTGAGTGTGAAGGAAAAAGCAGGTCATTCACGGTTGCCTCTTCAAGTTGTAGACTGGATCTCCTCAAGAGTTCTGTCTTTGTCACTGGAGACACTCCTCCTAGATAATTTGCAATAACAAGAAGCCTTAGCAAGAAACCAACTGAAACCGATCCCTTATCTCCAGGAATCATACTAGCAATGGTATCAACAATCCTTCGATTCTTTTCCATTAATGTTTCATCATGATTATAATCGCTATTTTGATCCAGAGGAGGTCTAATGTTTGTGGTGTCTGGTAGCCAACGACAAGCATAGACGTGCAAAGCCTCCCCAATGAGCTGTGGTGGCAGCATATAGGTTGATCTAACAGCAGTAACTATACACCGAAACAGGTCTATATCAAGGTCTGATATATCCTCTGTCCACCAATCCTTGGGGACAGAATGATGATGCTTTTTGTTGTAACCAGGTCTGGTATAAGTGTATGACCATGTCACCTGAATTTACAGATTAATACCCAATTATATACATTAGCTTTAGCAAACAAGTAAAAAAAAACTAACAAGTTAGCTTCTAAAAGAAGAGAATCAAGGAGAATAATAAAAGGTGAAGTACAAAGATAAATATGACCTGTGGTGGGGGTGTAAGGATTTTTTCAACAATTGAATCGATGCACTTTCTGATGATTCCAAGATTCTCAGACCAGTCAGGCAACTTAACAGTAGTTTGTAGTGTGACGATGGAGTCTTTCCAACCTTCGAGAATGCATGAATTGAGGAAAGCCTCGAGTTTTAGGACAAAATTTCCCTTGTCTACAGATTCAGTCATTTCAAGGAATTTAGCAGCACAATATGCAGGTAAAAAGTTATAGGCACTGAGTTTTATTTTAATTCCATAACAGAACTTAGCACACAGTTCAAAAGCTTCTTCGCCTCCTGGAATGTCGTGAAGCTCTATGTTCATTTTTTCCAGATCACCAGAATCACAGCAAAGCCGTTGTAATAGACCGCATTTTGGAAGCAATGGAAACTGCAGCTAACAGAACCACAATCAACTATATATCTCAATCTTCACCTGATAACCCCTACACAAATTATTCCTTAACGACAATCAATTCATACCTTATGGAGAACATAACTGATGCTGTTGATTTGTATGAGAAGGTCGCTGGGTACATCTGAAACTACAGACCTGCAGATAAGTTATACATAGTGAGCAGTACTAGATAAGTGATCAATTTCTCCTGGCTCCATAAAAAGAATCCAGTACTATATAGGCTGCTTTTAACAATTTCATTACTGCTATTTGTGTGAGAATGTATCATGCTATGTAATATGTACCTCTAAAGCATTTCCATATTCATCTATGAAGTAAATAGATCAAGCGGTAATTCCTAACAATTTATAAAGCTATAATACCTGGCGGCTCGTTCAGTGTAGAAGGTATCCGGCTTGGTCCCAATTTTCATAAACTTCATCTTCAAATGTATTGGTATATGTATATATATTCTTAACCAATGATCAAAGCAGCACTTGTCCCATCAAATCTGAAAACTGGTGCAGCATGCGAGCTGTTCGGTTGATTTCTAAATTCCGAAAAAGATTGAGACAGCCTAAATTGAATGATTTATAGGAATGATTTCAATATATTCAAATATATTAGAACATTTAGGTCAATATGCAAATAGATTTCTGAAAAGAGATTCTATATATATATATATATATATATATCACCTCATTAATTGAGGTCAGATTTTTCTGAAAAGATTCTATCCATATCACCTCATTAATTTTGGTCAGATTTTTTTTTCTGAAAATATTCTGTATATATCACCTTATTAATCAAGGTCAAATTTTGCAGCAGAGTACAATGTTCAACATCTAAAGTGTATGTACGTATATATGTGGATCAAATACAGTGACATTTACTTAGACACTTGCATTTCACCAATTAGCTCCCCCGTATCAGAAATTTGAATTGAGTAGTTGAGAAAAATCAAAATGATATAGAGGATGCAGCAAAGAATAAAAATGCATGCTGTATATATACATCAGTACATGCAAATATGGATTCAATCAAAAGCTATGCGGCATAAGGAATGAATTCATTTGTTTGGTAGAGATAGGGGCTAGCTCACAGCACTTACCTAATCGATCACCTTAAACCCTGAAATCTAAGGACTAAGGTTCAGTCGAGACTTGAGGACCGCCACCATCTATCTTGTTCCTGCAAGACTAGCAGCGGCAAGCCACCCCTTTATGTTATACAACAAGCTAGGAGGAGATGGAGTTTCTAAATAATAATTGATATCGAGGAAATTAAAGAGAGTAAGGGTGGAAGTTTAAACTGCAGCAATTCGATCTTTGCGAGGTGAGACAACCAAAGAACAGAATTACTGTGAGAGATGATAAAAGATGAGATCAAATGTATATATACATACATGCAAGGGCGTCTAGTTGATGAAGCTGCTCAATTAAATCTTATTTGGACGTTACTGAAAAGTTAACTCAAGTGGTTGAGCCTCATTTATATCGATCCTGCCAATTAGTCAAGTCAATGACACACTGGCCCCTCCTAAAACGTACGTTACTAGTCAAGAACCAGCAAGCTAGCATTGTTGACTTACCATCCTAGCCTTAAGCTAATTTATATTAATCGGCTAATCAATGACATGATGACCTGAGATGAACTGATCATGACTTCATGCATGAGTTCATCATCAGTACTACTAGTTGGACTGAATGACTAATAGTATTGATTAAATGATTCAAACCAACAGATCAGATGAATATCTGAATCAAAGCAGATGATCAATTTGCAGGTGATTGAACCATGCATGGATATCATTGATCTTAAAACATAGTGCTCATCTGTTGACAATGAAGTGCATGCCATAAAAAAATCATGGTCGACCTATAATGGGGTTGTATTCAGATTAATATTAAGTGGACAAAAGAACATTTATATAACACATTAATAAAGAGGATAATATTGTATAAGCTAAGAAAAAGGGACAAAAGGAAATGGAAAGAATAGTACTAGCTTGAATTGAGGATATGATCATATCGATCATGATCATCATGTCAGCTGCCAGAAGCCTTTTAATGTTAATTATCAGCACTGATTGGTAGAAGACCTGAGCTTAGGCTACTGTGGTCTGTGCTTTTCCAGACAAGTGGTGGTAAAGAAACACAGCACCCATGCATAGTCGTATATATATCAACTCTAATGTAATTAAGCAGCATAAGCCTTGCAAAACACCTTTTTTTTAAAGGTATCAACTTTACTAGCTAGATCCCACATCATATATAAAAGAAAAAGTAGCCATATCAAAGTGAATAGTAATACACACGTACGAACATTGCATATGTAGATGGTCATGTATGAGTACAAGTGCGACCTAAATACATACATATATATCTTTGAATTCGATCTGGAGTTGGGAAAATTATTAATTGGAGGCCATTTGATCACCAACATGCTCTCTCTTTAGCTATTTTAGGCGGCACCCTCTTTTGACATTTATAAAGGAACCCCTGCATAACCTTCAGAAGGTTTTGTTCATTTCCTTTTGTCCATATTATTCTATTGGAATTTTCTTTTCTTCCACTGTTTGGCTGATTTACTGGATTTTTATGTATATGTAAGAAAAAGCATGTCTAGCTCACAGTATGTTTAGACATGATATATTTAACCTCTAGCTGGCTACCAAAGTAAGGGCAGAATCTTTCTTTTACAATTTCATCTGCAATATACAGAACAAAAGGCCAAGCCACCATGATCAAGCTTTTGAATTAGTTAATTACTTTGTTGGGGTTATTTACCAATTACAACATGTATGCAAGTTAAGCTGAATGTTCCTATGAAATTCAAATATCATCACGTCAATCTCTCTCTTGCGTATATAGGGTAACAGAGTTTTAGTTAACAGCAATCCCACTATTCCAGAACTGCAGATCGAATAATAAATTAAGCCTGATGAAAGAACGTACCGGCAGTAAAGAAATGAATTGGTTTAATTCCAAGCCAGCAGCAGCAGCATTTTGCAGCAAATCAAATTCAAAGCAACAACTTTAGCTTCAAACTTCCCAGTCCAAGTGATGAGTCACGGATCGATCAATATATATAATTGCAGAAAGCCAGTGCGGATACCAAAGTGGAACCACTTAATAGTTAAGTACTCGAGCGATCATGGCAACAAGGAGATAGCTAGCTAGTCAGCTGGACTGCTGGAGGGGTTAATTCCAATTAATAAGCATGCACACGCAGATATATATATGCATGCATATATAGTACTCAGAGGAAAGGCAGATCGAGATGGATTGATAGGGAGAAAGAGGGAGACAGAGAGATCGAGCTCATGATCGAGTTAATAATTATATATATATGAGTATGTGTTGGCTAGAATGATATAGAGCAAGTGATCGAGAGACAGTACTGACTACAGATTTTAAAATGATCGATCAAGCTTGATTGAAGTTGTGGGGAGGGAGCTACCTAGAACCTAGCTAGCTACAAAGAGAAAGGAGAGAGAGTGTGTGTGGGGGTGGTTGGGATTAGTCAACATGGTAATGTATGAAAAGCAAATATCATTAATATATTGAGTTTGGATGAATAGATGGATACAAGGCTGCCATGCTATAAAGGAATATCATGGATCAGTCGACTCTTGTTGTAGGAATGAATGAATTATGAGCAATTTTGACACCCAATTCCTGTTCACCTCCACTGCTTGAGCTGGATTGAAAATTCAGTAAACAATGAAATAAAGAAGAAAGGCATATATATGAAATAGATGGATATGCAAGTGGTAAGTGGCCGGGAAAATAAGACCAATGCTAGTGCCCTTGCTCATCATGTAGGACCATTCCTTTCGTCTGTAGCTACTTATAGGTTGGGCAGTCTAGTCCAGACCAGTCTCTACAAGTTAGTGAATATTGATATCCAGAATAGGAAGATCCTGCATTGTGTTCCTCATCATGCTTCCCCCCACTACGCAGGTATATTCTTCTTCTCTTTCAAAGGAGTTGGTTCCCCTTGATTTGCATGTCGCCCACGTGTCTCCTCCTCTACCGTTGCTTACATCTCATACCCTCACTGATGGGATGCCCTTGTCGGTTGCTTTCAAGGCCGCACTCGGACAAGTATTTCTTTCCTTCCTTCCACTCTCAACTCTCCAAGTGACTGACCCAAAAAAAAAAAAAAAAACAATAGAAAGCAAAGCGTCGAAGCGTCGACCTCCATCTATCTAGAATTTAGTTTTACGCACGTTCCAATCTGTGCAACGTGTATATCACTCTAGGTTGATCATCGACCTAATTAGAGACAGTCATGCCCCACCCAGTCCCTTCAATCCCTTCGGTGTTGAAACATGATCCACCGGCTTGCTCACCCGAAGCCAAGGTTGATTTGTTCTTGATTAACTTGCTTAGAGCTAGCTTAATTGATCCAATTATATTACGATGACAAGCTGCTGATGATCAGCTAATCTAACATGATATCATCTCTTATGTTTGATTGAAATACGTAAATCGATCACCCTTTCCGGTCTCTTTTAATTAACTGATCAGATTTCGTTATCATTGTCCATTATCTAAGATTAATCTTTGCAAAAGGCCAACCATGTAATCTACCGTAATGTGCCTTTCATACTCCTTTTGTTATTGTACCTATACAATTATGCATTAACTAATGTCCATTCCCCCAGTGTGGACGTGCATATTACGGACTGTAAGCGTTTCCCACACTATATGGTATTATCACCGATTCACCGCCACCACAAAGATTCCTCCTCTCTTCCCAAACTTTTGTAGGAACTTTCTACCCTTTGTAAGGCCTTGCTCACTATATTCTACTAGGCACGCATGCATATATGACTGTTCAAGTGAAACCCGATATATAGCATATAAACTTTTGATTAGAACAGAAAACATGCTTAGACTTGAAGGAAGAAAAGCGACTAGAGATTATTTACAGAATGAATATATAATGTCAACTTCCTGCATCTGCATGTGCAGGTCATGTAAAATCATAGCCTCAATATACCTGCTATATGGGAGTAGTCAATATCTACTCTATCACAATGGCCCCTAGCTAGTACTGAGTTCTCCAAAAAGCAAGGATCTTCCAAATTTTGGCAATCAGGTTCAGTTGGGTACACCACATTGCCCATGCCTCATTCCACAATAGGGGCACAGCGCTTGTTTGCATTTGCAGTCTGCAGGGTCATAAGACTCATATCTTCTTTGACGTATATGCCTCTACCAGATTCTCCTACTATTAGTACCAACTTACTTTTCACAATTCTTGTTTCTTATTTGTCATGTCTGCATTAAACTACATGCATGTATTTTGAGTGCGTGTGTGTATTGTTAGATCCCTATACTGTCATACATACATGAAATGTCTCCTACTTTCAGGATTTTCTTTGGTTTTCAAAATAATTTCATGCGTTGGATGTGTGAATTATTTAACATGCAACCTATCTCTTTTCCATACATAAGATTTTGCCTTCATGTATGTTTACCTAGTTTTGACAACGCTTAATATGCTAAAGATGTGCAACAATCCATAATTTTGACAAGCCTACAAAGCAATTGAGATACTACAACATACTAACAAACCCCCTTGCCATATCATTATCAAGAAAAAAAGTTGAACACTGTATCAGCATCTCACACCAGACTTGCACCACCATAAACATATCATATAAGGTTTGAAAATGAGTTAAATAAATGACATACCTGGCAGCATCATATACGGCCTTTCCATTCCCTCTATGGTTACACAGTTTCGAAGCCACAATCTCAGACAGTAACTGGTTTGGAGATTATGAGGCAGAGCATGCCAATACAAAGAAATTTGTT
This sequence comes from Rosa chinensis, assembly GCF_002994745.2. Lineage (NCBI taxonomy): Eukaryota > Viridiplantae > Streptophyta > Magnoliopsida > Rosales > Rosaceae > Rosa > Rosa chinensis. The sequence goes on along the minus strand of NC_037092.1, from coordinate 180,271 downwards.
GATGAATTACAACAAAAATCCCATCCACAAGGGAAGCAAGACCATACAATTTTCATGCGTTACAGCTTTTCAACCTCCAAAACATTCCCAAACCCAAAAAGAGGAGAATAAAACAATCCATCCACAAGTTCTTGCTTCAATCAGTCTCCAAATAAATCATCCTCGTCACCATCAACTTGGCCCGAGTTAGTTCCATGGTTTGCATTCGATGGCTTTTCATCAGAGTCTTTACCTGGAGAGGCAGTGGAACTAAGTGAAGGATATGCCCAGGAAGTGCCCACTTTGCCCGAATAAGATTCTCCATAAAGGTCATCATATATCCCACCTTTTGGAGCAGTTTTGACTCTATCTAAGACTTGTTGTAATTTTTCAGTCATCCCCTTCTGGGAATTATTCGCTTCCTTGGCAGATGATTGCTCCTTCCCTTTGGGAATTACTGTAGTCTGTACAAGGGATCCATATTTTCCAACGAGACTTTGCCCTTCTTTTACACCTATCGGACCAGGTTCTGTTTCTACATCCACACCATCTGATATACCAACAACTTCAACCAACTGTCCTCCAACTTGATCCCTGAATGATACTCTTGCCTTCTTAATTCTCTTAGAGGCTCTCTCCGGATGCTGGGTGTCACCTTTCTTGTTTGCGGAGTTAGCTGACTCATTGGGCCTAGGCAGTTTGCTAGACCTGGTCAGACCATAACGATTTAGAAGCGTATTATAAGCGACAACAGCTTCTTCATCAGATGGATCAGGTGGTGGTGGCAGGTCAACCTCGGAAGGCATCGGAGGACGAGGAAAAAGAGCTGCATCGTTCTTTCGTAAGACATAAGTTCTAGTTGATGCAGCAAACCGCAAAGACTGCCCAACTTCAAGCTCAACAGGGGTGTCTTTAGTCACCCGTTCATTTGCAACAAAAGTACCGTGCGCAGATCCCAAATCAATTACATATATGCTGTAGAAAGGATAAAAGCCAGTAAATGGCATGAAGACTAGCAAACTAAATGCAAGAAGGTTCAACAACATGAGAAACTATGTAAACATGAGATTCAAGAGGCATCATCCCAACAAAAAATGTAGAGATGAGAGCACGTGTCATGGGGGAAGTTATCATGAAATCTATCTCAATTGAATCATAAAAATTGAATTGAATGTTTAGTTCAATAAGGCTACTCGGGTATTGTCTGAAAGACCAGATTCCAACGCAACAAACAATCAGGGATCCTAATAAGGGCAATCAAGAGCAAAACAGAAAGACAATTTTGATTCAAACAATAATATACAAGTAGAGAAAGATGGATGTTAAGGCAGGAAACAGAAAATGGAATGAAGAAGATGTAAGGGAGTGGGGAGTGACCTTCCATTCTTGTGAGGAACAACAACAGCATGCTGGCGGGAAACAGACTGATGATCAAGCACAAAATTACAAGTATGAGATTGGCGACCAAAGATGTTGCGGCGCCTATCAAGAGGAATGCGGTCGACAAGTTGACCATCCTTCAAGACTTGAAGAAAATAAACACCAGGGCGGGGATCCATTGCCCACTCGGGGGGCTGCCAACTCGACTGACCCTCACCAATCTGAGTCAGATGCTGATGCTGAGGGCCGGCCTCCTGAACAGCACCAGTGGGGGGCTTCTGAGCTGGAGTGGAGGATTGGGCATTGGCATTCACTGAGAAGGGTTCCAAGGACTGAGCTTTCCTAAATCTATCAAGCCCAGCTCTGCCGTACATGATGGATGCAATTCTTCCTTCCTTGTTAAACTAATTAGACTCTGAGTTGCATCAGCAGCAGCGCTCAAATCTATCTGGGTCTACACTAGTCCCTCCTCCAAAAGCGAAAGCCTTCAGTCTAGGTAAGATGTTATTTAACCATCATCCAAACACCAAAATTTGAGAATCAAAATGGGATGGGGGGGATTCAAGAAGGTGAGACCATCGGAAGAGAGCGAGAGTGGCCGCAAAAGGGTTTAGCCTCCTTCTGCCGCCGTAATTACTCTCTCTTTTACTTCAATTCTCTCTCTTTTTTTTTTTTTTTGGCCAAAACTCAAAAGACGCGATTGCCCTGATTTTGAGGGCACGCGTCATCAGCTTGCTATGGGCATTCTGGACACAATGCAAACGAGAGTGTGGGTGGTATTGTATTGGTATAGCGAGCAAATTCGGTCCACTTCGAATCGACGCCGGCTTCTTCTTCGCTCGCTCCCTCCCTTTTCTGGGTACTGGGTACTGGTACCTCTTCCTTTCCTTCTTCTTTTTCAGGGCTTATCACAACACTAATTAAATGTAATGCGGATGAATTTTCAGAACGGACAAAGGGATTTCAAGGAAAGAGTGGCCAATGTCGGACAAAGGTGGAAAGGGTTTTACTTTGCCCAATGGAAAAGGAGTGAAATCCACTCCTCTCAAGGATGGTCTGCTCTTCCTTCCTTCCTTCTTTTTCTCTCAAAGTAAGTAAGCATCTTCACTCAAATATATTTCTGTTTCTGCAGCTCCTCTCAAAGATAGCTCAGCCAAGTCCAAGAAGGCCAGAAATGTTCAGTTTTCTTCTCAAGGTTCAACCTCTCTCTCTCTCTCCAATTTATCATTCTCACCACCATTTACTTCTTTTGCTTGCATGTGCTTATCTTCTTCAATTCTCCCACTTTATAGGTTCAAAATCTGATAAGTCTGCTCCTGCTTCCAGCAAAGGTCCCATATCGGTTTTAATTCTTCTAATTTTTTTTTTTCATTTTAGTGACGTCCCTTATTATATATGTCATGCATCTAAAATTTGTCATCTTTCTTCCCTAAATTGTGATTTTGAAGCTAATTCGGGAAAGGGAGGAAAAGGAGACAGTGGAATTGGAGGAAAGAAAGAACAAGAGCCACTGCAGCTCAAAGTTGAGAATGGTAAACCAGTTCTCTTGCCACAAGAGCATTTTTCCTGTTATTAAACTTGGGTGTTTATTTACCAGCGCCAAGTGCCCCGTGTTTTAATTTCATGTGTCTTGCATAACATATATACTCAGTTAGAGTAAATCTTGGTGAACAGCTCTGACAGCTTTCTATATCAAATTAGAAATATTTTCTCAGTTATAGGCTATGATATTGTAATGTTTGTTGGTGTATGTAGAACTGCCTAAGGGTGCCAAATGTCTGATGGATTGTGAGGCTGCGGATATCTTGCAAGGAATACAGGAGCAGATGGTCATACTGTCTAAAGATCCTACAATTAAACTCCCTGTGTAAGAATGAAGTTAATTTACAGAAGAATGGCAGAGTCATAATTTTGTTGTGTGCACATGAAATATGCTAAATTGTTTGGTTTCAGATCCTTCGATAGGGGACTGCAGTACACCAAAAAAAGCACCCACTATACAGATCCTGAGTCTGTCAGACGAGTTCTTGAGTATCCTTCATTTTTTCTGTAATTTTTTTTGTGTGTGTATGGTGTGCTTGTATGTGCTTGTTTTGCTCCTGGAGTCTGTAGATAAATACATTTCTCTGCTGTTGAACTCTTAACTGGGACATAGGAATCTCAAAACATATGGTGTCACAGACGGCGAGGTTACATCTCAACCTTTGGTACCCGTCCTTATTATTTAAGCATTGGTCTTGACTTCAATTCTTCTCTTCTGCAGATATGTGTGATTGCCAATGTGTATCCAGAAACTGCCGATGAAGTTTTTGCTCTACTCCCTTCCTTGAAGGTAAATTAATGTTCAAGTTTGTTGTTTTCAGTTATGGCTAGTCTTTTAACCTTTGTATTTAATTGCGTATGTTGACTCCGAGCTACTTAGGAGATGATTTATATACTTACGTTTAGTTCTAGTAAGTAACATCCCAAGAGCATTTTTTCTTTTTGTCAAAGGTTTGCTTGTGCTTATCTAAAGGATGAAAACAGCATTAGTGGTAATTGCTAAACAAAAAATAAAAAATTTGAAGTTGCAAATTCATAACTTCCAATCTGTTGTTGGAAGACTAATATTCCCTGATCTGGGTATATTATACAATCACCTTTTGCAATATTGGAGGGTCAGGATTTATACATTTATCTTTTGCAATATGAGTTGCTCCATGGATGATTCAAATATAGCTACAGTTGCTTAAAGCAACTACGGTGGAATACTTTCTTTACAGAGCTTACATTTGATTTGCCCTTTTGTTTTACCAACTAATCACTTAATTAGGATAAAGTGTATGTATACAGGTAAAGTTGGTGATTCCTTTCTACCCTTATGCAATTAATGTAGAACCAATTACTTGTTGTGCTGCTCTTCTTCCTCTTTTCTTTTATCTAAATGAACTGAAACATTCATTCAAGATATCATCCAATCCGGAAAACCATATTTTATCGTAGAGAAGGGACGAAAATAACCTAGGAAAAAAGTAATTAGAAAACTAGGCACTATTGTTCTTCCTTTGATTGATCTTTTGCTCTCCTCTGTTTTTGGTGTGAGAGGAAAGTTTCGAGAGCGCAATGAGTAGTTACTTTTGGGGTGTTGAATTGGTGTGATACAATGTCCCTAAATAAACTCTTGGCTTTTGAACTTTCCAACCTTCTAAACCAGTGTGTTGCTATATTAAAAGTCAAATTCTATGAATCTCTGTTGGTGTCATATTTATGCAAGCATTCTGCTTTGGAGCTGCATATTATAATGTTTCGACTTGCAGTTTCCCGATGGAATTGTTAAGTTACTGAATTCTAGTCATTAATATTCTGCCTACAGGAATGTTTGTTTATTTTATTGTTTTACAAATTCTGCTGACATCTCACCGAAATAAAGATTATGTTAACATGAAGTCTAAAGCAATCTGAGGCTGTCACTTTACCCTTGAATGACATTGTCTTTCCAGTCACTTTGCTAGCCTATTCTGATTACAACAAAATTAAAACAATGAAAGAAGCTGATAATCCATAGTTGTTCATTTCATGCAGGCTAGGAGAATCATGCTCGACGACCCAGTCAATGATGTTTTGAGTGAGCTAGCTAAGCTTAAAAAGTCAGCATAATATTTCTGATTTTCTGTATTAGGTGGGGATCACTGCTAAGATATATTAATTTCCATTTTGTGTGTAAATGGGATTATATGGCTGCCTCCTGTACAGCATGATTGATCGAGTATTCTGGTAATCCAATGCAGGCTAGTAGATGCAATTGGAGCACTAATATGAGGGATCCTGCTTTGTGGATTTTCCAGGGTAGAGAGGCAGCATGACCTACTTATGCTTTTGTTAAGTTCCTAGTGGTCCTTTGAACTTTATGACCTTAGAATTGGCGATTTCTATGATTGTAAATAAGGTTGTAATTCAACTGGCTCCGAGTAGTTTGCTTTTCGCCTTTTCTTAGTGTTGTGGATAGTGAATGTGCATTTTAGCGGATGATATTTCACATTAAAATCAACACAGATCAGTAGATAGAGGTTTGATTGATTTCTGTGAGGCAAGAAGAGGCCAGAAGGAACAGGGAAAGAAAATAGTCAGAAAAAGCTTTTGCACGAGTATGGTTTTTATAGCATTGTATACATCTGCAGGAAGAAAATGATAGAAGAAGAAAAAAGAAAAATTCTTAAATGAAAATAATAAGTCATATTTAACATTAAAAAAGGTGGCCTGATTGTGTAATTTGTAGCCTTAGGCCAGAGCCAGACTTGGTGGTCAACCCAGTAGCTGAGAAGAAAATGAGCATCAAAGCATTATATATAGCTTTGTTCGAGAAAAGAAAAAGGTGGGAGGGCTAAAAAAAGGGTCCTGGAAAAGAGAGTGCATTCACCTTTGCTGCAGTCGTGGTCCTTGGTACCCGCTTGTTACTTTGTTTAGTGAGAAAAGCAGTCGATTCAACTAATCAACCGTAAACAGAAAGAGGAACAGAATGGGAAGAGAAGACGAAGAAGAAGAAGAAGAAGAAGAAGAAGAATACCAACAAGAAAGGGAAACTGATGATGATGATGATGAATCTTCAGCTTCAGAGGAAGAGGAAGAATCAGAATCGGAAGAGAAATGGAGAAAGCACTACTCATCCAGGCATAGGATATTGTTGGTCGGAGAAGGAGACTTCTCCTTCTCTGTGTCTTTAGCCACACACTTCGGATCAGCGCGCAACATGGTCGCCACCTCTCTCGATTCCCAGGGTCAGTGCTAGCTTTTATATCTATGTCATCTTATGATCATCACTAACAACCAACTAACGAGGATGATCTGAATTGCAGAGAAGATATGTAGCAAGTACAGTAACGCAATAGCGAATGTGAGGGAGCTTGAAGAAAGGGGATGCTTAGTGCTCTACGGAGTTGACGCCAAGACCATGAGTCAACACTACTTCCTCAGCACTCAGAGGTTCGACAGAATTGTCTACAACTTCCCTCATGTCGGCTTTCTCTTCCGGGAGGATAGCTACTGCCAGATCCAGTATATACTGCTCTCCTTTTTCCCATAGAGGTGATAAATTAACTATTACTATTTGATGATCAATGAATATGTGTCCAATAGGTTGAACAAGAGATTGGTCAAGGGTTTTCTCAGGAATGCTAAACTTCTTTTGAAAAAAGAGGGAGGGCAGATTCATATCTCTCACAAAGAAGGCCATCCTTACAACAAATGGGATTTAGTGAAGAAAGCACACAAGATTGGAGGACTCGTTCTGACCCAATCTGTGCCCTTCTGCAAGGATGACTATCCTGGATATGACAACAAGAGAGCCCATGGTACCCTTTCCGATGCCTCTTTCCACCTTGGGGATTGCACTACTTACATGTTTAGCCTTGCTTAGTCTTTGTTTCCATCACATACTCTGTTATATATTTGCCTAGCACTCTTTCAAATCAACAATCGTTTTTAGAGATCGAAGACAAGGCTGCTTGAGGCATCAAGAGGATTCAACATGTAATGTAATATATGTAGAAACGCAGAATCATCAACTACTTTGTTTTGACCACATGTAGATGGTCGAACGTGCTCTCTCTTATTACTTGTCAAGAGTCGACTGAATGTATGCTTTGCTTGCTCAATTATCAATACTATGCATAGTTGTTGCTACCTTCATTGCTTAGGGTCAGTAAAAATGGTGATGTAATTATTCAGCCGCTGAATACTTTGTTTTCCTTCCCTTTTCACCTTGATCTGCTTCCACTGCTCAGGGCAAGTTTCAACAGAAACCAGTCTCCACCAACACTCTTCATAGACATAGCAGCAAAAGACATATTTTGTGTGTTGGCTTTAGTCCCCAAAGTGCTGGACGGATTGTACTGGAATATTAGCTTGCCGAGAGGATGTATAAGAGACCTGGTAATTGAATATTAGCTTGCTGAGTGAATATATAATTTAAGTCCTGGATGATCTGTTGATTTTTCTCTGTTATTTCCTCCCAACATGGCATTTAGACAAATAATTTATCTGTAGTTGTCGATGATTATTTCTCTGCAACTTTCAATTCAGAATACTTGCTTTTGAATATTCCATCATTAGATTTGTACATGAATTATATACAAATAATTCAATACTCCGACTGTTAATACGAATACAATCACCAAGGTACACAGCACCTACACTAACCCTGGAATAATCTATCTAGATCATTATTCAATTATTCGTATCCTATGCTTATCATAAAGAGGGTTACACAGCACCTACACTAAGTCTGGAATAATCTATCTAGATCATTATCGTACTCATATCCTATGCTTATCATAAAGAGTAGAAGTTCCAGACGACGGGACTTTGAAAAACCGTTTGAGAAACCTTACTCCACAAAAATCCAAACCCTCCATGTAATAAGAATCCAAATCCAAACAATGGCTGGACTGTGATGTAGTTGAGAAATCGACGTAGAACTGGATGTAGTAACACCCACAAGAAACCTGCACTCACCCGTTGAAGGGTCTAGGAAAGTGACCATACCAAGCCCATCAAAATCACAGCTCTGTTCATGCTGCATTTGGACCTGATAGTAACTGTTGAAAGCATATGAGATATTTCCCTTTGCACCAATTCCGTTACATGATCCCCCATAGCTGAGTGTAGTACAATCTGCAACACTACAGGCAAGTTTCATATGGCTTTCGACAGCAGACAAATCCCTTGCTGGGTTTGCCACGCACCACCTAGACGGAAGATACTCAACATTCTTTGCATTTATCAATCGTCTGCTGCCTAAACCAAGGTTCAACGGATACTTAGCCTGGCCATCAAAGGAAAAAATTCCCCAGTGCCTTTCAAAGGTTCCCGGAAGTGTGCTCTTTGCCCCTTCATCAAGCAGACCAAAAAGATATACATCCACCGGAGGGGCACCTGGCCTTAGAGGGGTTCCTTTATTACTTAGAACATGATTTATGAGGCCTTGGTTGAATGTCATTGCAGCAGTGAGATTTGCACTGATGGTTCCATCTGTCGGCCAACCCACCTCCCCAATAACTATAGGCATCTGACCATATCCCAGTTTGCTCAGGGCCGCAACCAGTGTGTCAAAATTTCCATCAAATGCATTGTTGTAAACAGCGGAACCATCTGTGACAGAATGGCTAGTCCCCTCAAAGAATGCATATTCTTGAGGGAAATCTGAGCTTCCATAGAGACTTAGAAATGGGTAAATATTGACTACAAAAGGAGAACCATTTGAGTTGAGAAACGAAACAAGCTGAGTCATAAGTTGAGTTAGTTCAGGTCGAAACGCCCCTTGAGAAGGAAGTGCAGCCTCATAGGCATCAGCATTACAGGGTACCACTAACTTCACATAACTTGCAAGGTTCACTTTAGCCAAGGACTGTTGTAGATTCAGCAATGCAGGCATGACATAAGGCTGAAATTGACCCGAGTAACTTGTAAGGAATGGCTCATTTCCGACTGCAACATACCTGTCATCATAAGCCAAGAACTAAATTATAGAACTCTGGATATGTGTGCCAAAAAAATATAATACAGTACCAGTACTTGTATAAATAGATCCAGAAGAAGCAATTATTACATCAGACTGTCTTCTTCAGTTAGGCCTTTCAGCAAAATGAAAGTCTACTGTTAGCAGAAGAGAAACTTCTTTTCATAAAAGAATTGAGTTAAATTTGTGTGAGAGATTCCCTCATGGAACTGTTAGGCTTCCTGACAGAGAGATCTTCCTATGTGGTTCTGACATACTAATTTTAGATAAGGACCAGTGAATAGCATAGTGCTCCACTGAAACAGCTAAAAAATACTTGCCTCTCTCTGATGTAATATATCTATGTTTTAGCATAAAAGCGGTTTTATCTTGTGGTGGTGTCCTTACAAGGGAACTACAAACTTTTCTGTTGGAATCAGATGCTTTGGGTGTAGATATAGAAACTTGGACAATCACTACGCTTAATGAACTTTCCTCGAGTATTATCTTAACTAGGAAGCCCATTGAAGGTGGGTTAAACTCATATTCCATGACATTATTGACGTCTGGTTTCACTAGAAGCTTGCTATGAAGAATAGAAGGGGAGTCTGGTTTAGCACGTACAGCAAGATGAGTGAGCCAGATATTAGAGCTTTCTTAGACTACATAACTATATGTTGTGAAAAGTAGGGTAGAATCCAGCTGCATAGGATTATCAGAAGTTCGAATTGAGTTGTAAGGTACCAATAAGACTTGTTAAACACACCATTAATACCGTGTTACCAACTCGCATTACCCTGAACCTCGTATGGATATAAAGATGTACTTATAAAATGCAAATGGAAACACTAGCTCAAATGCCATCTGATCCAGGTTTCCAACAGGGAACAAAAGTACCAGATGATCAACAAAATTTTGAAATATTTCTTATTGATTAATTGTTCATAGTGATTTTATCTTCCACCCAAAATATTCTCTAGAAATGTTAGAAATCTAGCCGCAATCCTGAAGATTTCTAAATCTTCTTCATTTCTAGGCAGTTAGTATTGTCAGCTTCTTCAGAATGGTGGAACTTAATTGTAAACCAGAATTATTCCTTACTAGTAATAGATCAGGTTAATATTGTCTATAAGCTTCTAGCTCATATCTCAGCACACAGAAATCAATCCAGCTAGTTTATCACCTGATCATATATATGAGAAGTGATCGAGAGGTGAAACATAGCAGCACCACGAATTGCAATTTAATTTACAGTATGTTATCAGAAGCAAAATTAAAGTTGTCACCTTTTATGTCCCTAGCTAGTGCTTTTCACATAAAGAGAAACATATAAGCCCAGAAGAGAAGGAAAAGAGACTTGGTAAATGCAAAAAAGAAAGATGAACGAACATGAAATAAAGAAATAATGGAACTTGGAACAAAAGGAGGTTGAGAGGGACCTTATATCGACGCCATTTTTAACGACGTATCTAGAGACATTGCGGCGAACCCACAAATCAGAGGCATCAGTGGAAGAGCTCAAGAAGGCCAACATCTCATTGGGGATTCCAAGCATGACCTGAATTCCAGAGCCCTTGAGAGCCTCAAGGCAATCTGGGTCTGACTCGAAAAGCTTCACCTTGGATATCTTGTTGTCTTTCAAGAGATCCACCACAGTGGAAGGCTTGAGCTTGTGGAATGACAAGGTCCCCCAGTTCACTCCTATGGCTGCTTCTGCCCCCCTTGGAGCTGTCAACCAGCAAATCACTACTAAGCAAACTACCCTTGCTGCTGCTGCTTCTAACATCTTTATCTCTGATCAAGTTGGAAAGCCCCCCAAAGCCCCCAGCTTCATTCAGATATTAACCGCTCTAGTTGATCAGGTGCCACCGACTTACTAGTATTTGTTAGTGCCAGATGCCACGCTAGGATTTGCTACAAGAAGAAGAACAAGAACAAGAACAAGAGCAAGAAGAATAAAGTAGAAGCAGCTCCCAGTACATCTGACATGGGAAATTACTTGCCTATCCTCCCCACCAGTGAGTGTACCAATGTCCCACAGCGGGAAGTTTCGGGAATTTCAATTTGTTGGTCTCATCTCCCTTGGCAATTTATCAACATACACATGATGATGTGCTCCTTAACCCCCAAATGAAGGAACGAAAATGACGTGACAGCCACACCCTTTCAAATTTGCTTTTTTCCTACAGCTATCGGCCATCTGTTCTTTGTTGGTAATGATAATAAAGACGAGGTTAAAGTTCATCAGTTGAACGCATTTTCAATGTTTCAATTTGATTTATAAGATCGTCCAAAAATATTATGGTATTTTTAAACAATGAACTAATATAACATATCCGAGTTTAATATCTGGAAGCACTGGCCGGAACTCTCAAGGGATCGAGCTAAACCCTAAAGGATATTTAGCAATATTCACACAAGATAATGATACAATTAAGGGTATATGAGAGTTTTTTAATATATCTGCTAGTGGGACATATTCCTTTATAAAGTTTTGTCTAGCTCGCCGACTTCCACGAGAAAATGGGCTCAAGGTGATCCAGCATGAACAGTCTCTTTCTCTTATCATTCTCTGTTGCCTATAGGCAATTTCTCTATGCATGCAGATGCAGTCCTCACCCTTTTTTGCTGTGGCGTAGAAGAATTTTCGCTTTGGCTCCCAATAATCTAGTTGCCATTCTTAAACAAGTGATATATGCGTTACTACTATGAAGTATGAACCACCAGCAAAAGTAGCCTAAAAGTAATTCTAGCTGCTGTATCATATCTTTCCAGTATATATAAGCCTCTGCTTTAGGCATAAGATGTAGGCGAGCTAGGGAGATATATTTGCTTTTAATTGCATGGAATATAGAAGTAGCAGATTTTTTTTTTTTGGTCAAAATAAAAGTAGCAGATAAGTCTATCTTTTTTTCTGTTCACTATTGGAGACTTTTCAAAGCAAAAACAGAATTTGAGATTCCAATTGAGCGTATCGCAGAGGCTACTTCAAAGTTCAAACCAGTTAATTGGTCAAAAAATATAAGTGATCCATCCGCGTCGCAGCAGTTATATCATCCTTTAGTTTTGAGTTTAACACAGCAAACAGAAAAAGACAGTTGCTCACCATTCATTGATTCCTCTAAAAAGAACCAGCATTTCCATTTTAACTCGATCTTTCCTGCCATTTCCATGAAATAAAATCTGATCTCTATATTATTATATATAAAGTTACAAACTGTGAAAACGCCACCTTATTCTTAAGAAAGATCAATCATACACAATTGACCGTGCATCTATGCGCACTGAGTATTTAAAACTATATCGCATGCAAAGCTAGCTTATTCGATCATCACCAAAACTATTATGATGAGTCTTTAATTTGCAGATAATGCTTAACAAGACATGCTTGAAAATTGTTGTCACAACTCGCAACTAGTCTTATCTAGTAATTAAGACAGTGATGTGAAAAGCGTAGCTGGCTTACTCGGCTAGAGATGGGAAAAGATCGAATTGAACTCCCCTATGCATCCAATTGATGGGATCAGTCAAGTCCTCATAAAATCAGGCTGGTTTGTGACGGACCTTACCCACGCCCATTGGTGGTCTCTCGTGTTGACCTCATTCTTAGCCTTTGCTACCTCTTCAACTGGAATGTAAGCATAGTTGCCATTGACAGGGCCAGGGACGAATCCAGTGTAACCAGCCATCACTCCATGAATGGCTGAATGGGCAAGAAGTGTACAGTACAAGTTATCCGTAGCATTTGCAGGGACGGCCCGTATCATGTATGTAGGATCTATGTACTTGACTGTGAAGAGCTCACTGGGGTGATCCCTGCTCCACCAATTCTTGAGCTCCGACTTCAACCATTGGCCAACATCTAGGAACACTGGGTTCCCAGATTCATCCCTCTCCTGTTTCTGAGCCTCGTTCCTTGGAATTATGTCCTGTCCCGCTCCTTCAGCCACAACTAACACTGCATGTCCATTTTCCCTCAGTCGCTGCTCAAGGAATTCAAAAAGCCCTCCTTTTCCTTCCAGGTAAAACTCAGTTTCTGGGATTAGGCAGCAGTCCACGTCTCGGCTGCTCAATGTTGCATGGAGAGCAATGTGGCCTGTACTTCGACCCATCAACTTGACCAAGCCTATTCCATTCACTGCACTTTCAGCCTCCACATGAGCTGCACTGATTGCCTGCTGGGCCATTTCTACTGCTGTCTGGAATCCGAAAGATCTGTCAATGATGCCAACATCATTGTCAACTGTTTTTGGAATCCCAGTAACCGCAATGTGCAGTTTTCGCTTACAAATCTCATGAAATATCTCAACTGCCCCCCGCATTGTGCCATCTCCACCTATAATGTACACCTGCGCCATGATGGAGTACTTTTATCTACTATTTCCTTTCATACATTAATCCATGCAGGTATATACAGAACGGTTTACTTAATTTGGTTCATGAATCTGGCCATAACTATAAGGTAACAGACCTGCCCTGAGGCCCTGAAATCTGAAATTAGCTAGCTAGTACTCCATTTACATGACAATAATTTCTGAAAAGACAATTGTTGATCATGATCTTCCGTCCATATACAACTTTTATATAAACCAACATCCACCCACTACCTTGGATTGATTAATAGTAACTGATGGATAGCACCTTCAAATTTGTGACATAGTTCATGTGGCTATTGGTGACATATAGTGCATCAATTACTTGTTGTATATGCTCTACAGTCTACATACAAATTGATGCCACAAACAAATCTACAAACTAGTTAGTAATTAAACTGAAGAATAAAGAGATGATAGTCAATTTGGTACCTGATTATAGCCGCGATGTTGGATGGCATCGACAATGTTTTGAAGATGAAAACCACCTCTGGAGGTCTCAAGGACAGTGCCGCCATTCTTGTGCCAGTGGTCGACGAGCTTTGGGTTAAGCGGGATGGGATCCATTGAGTAAAATCCACGATAGCCAGCCTTGATACCAAAAATCTGACGGACTCCGTAGAGGTCCCAGAGGCCAAGAACCAGCTCTCTCACCACCGTGTTCATGCCCGGGCACAGCCCACCGCATGTCACAATAGCCGCCCTGATGCTCGACGGCTCAAACAAGATGTGCCGTCGTGGGCCGGCGCGATGGTAAGCCGAGGCGGGATGAGCGGAGGCGGCGCCGGAGGCGGCGAGGTCGTAGACAATCTGGCGGAGGATGACATCGGATGGGGTTATGTAGAACCCGTCGGATGGGTGGTAGAAGGGGTTGTGTTGGAGTGGGTTGGTGTGGGTGGGGAGTCGTGAGAGATAGTCGGTCAGGTGGGGTAGTTTGTGGAGCTTCACTGGAGATAATGACAAGATCATCTCCTCTGTTGTGGGTTCTGCCATCGTCGTCTACTCAATCAATTAATCAAAGATGATCTACTCTTTCGTTTTTCGTTTTGCTGTTTGGTTCCATCACTCGACTGATCGATCTATAACCGACCGATCGGAGCATATATTCAATCAAATATTCAATATCATTAATTTTACAATTAACATGCACTTGGAACAGAAAACGTGAACGTGGCGCCCTTTTACACAACCATCGACACCTAAACCCTCAACGTTGGAACTTTCACACGACATTACATTTTGACTCTTGACACTCCAAAAGATAAGACGCGACAAACAACAACCATACCAGTCATAACTTTCACTCAAACGACGTACCCACCGGCGGAAATTTATAGAGCCCCAGGCCAACATTATTATTACATGTCATCAAATTAAAGACTCAAAAACTTGAACATAATTAACTCGAGCGAAGCTAATTTGCTTGCTTGATCATGAAACTCGATCAACCCTAAATTAGTCACTCTCAGCTGGATGAGCAAATCCTTTATCCATTCCACTAATATCGATCAAACCTCTGCAACGGTGATAATGTGAGTGTTCTTGAACTTCTTCCTCAGGCTCTTAGCCAACTTGATGGCGTCTACTCCCTCCCCAATCACCACGACGCTGTCCTTCTCCTCTCCTAACGCCATAAAGCTCACACCTGCATGCACCATCCAGTCCAGCCACACAACTAGTAAATATAATTTTAACTTTGTTGATTACAAAGTTAGAAAAAGAAAAATAGTGATCACCTACCATTTTCTTTGGCAACAATTTTGAGCGCCTTCGTTTGGCATTTCCGGCAGTACATCGGTACTTTCATCACAATCTTTTGCTGCAGGATACACATACATTACTACCAATCAGTTCATCGATTGATCACCATATAAATAGTGTCATTAAGAAAACGTTGTTATATACATATAAGGATGAGTTGAAATCAGCGCACCTTCATTCTCTCGTAGTCTTCGATTGGTCGAACAGACACTGCTGTCTGAGGAGTAGTACCAGTAGTGCCTTAATATACGGATATATTGATCGATGATGGAGAGTCGGATGCAGCGAGACCATATGCATCTTCTAGGCAAATTTAATTAATGTAATTTGTACGAGCTAGCGTGTCAATGGTGTCAACGGTGTAATTTCTACGAACAGCGTGTCAATGGTGTCGAGGAACATACACACATTGCGCTTTAGATTTGGTTCACACATAACCCACCTAGAATTTTCACGATTCTTCTCTCTACCTATTTTCTTGGTCTTGCGAGTCGTGCTTGCTAAGTTAGGACGTGAGTCACGTGAACTCTACAGTAGTATATTCATTCTTAAGCCCAAAGCAAAATATTTCCTTGGGCCTTTATCGAAATCTTTTGCCCAACCCAATACTCTCTTCTTCTCTATTTTGGGGTAATGGGGTTATAGAGCAAAACCATGCTGTTTTGTTCAACACAACCTTTAAATTTGTGTGATTATTGATTAAGAACTGAAATGTGATTTCTATAGTGTTCATTATATTACTTACGTACTATTTCTATTCTCAAAAAACAAGTTAAACAATCATTTGACATGATTGAAGGAGAATGAAATTGTGCGGTCTCTAGCTTTTACCATATTTATACGTGTGAGATACAAATTAAAGACCTCATCTTGTACTGATACTCTAAAAAAATGGAGCAAATATCAATGTATTGATTATGCACGGGGTGATTGACTGTGGTGTGTCTATGGTGCTATTTTAAACTGAATACAAATACAACCAGTCATTAAGGTGATTAAGCAAAGATATATACATGCCTTGAAAACCAGGTTTGATTAGAATTTAGTGTTTTAAGCAGCTTTTGGTTAAATTCTTATTTGAAAAAAATATAATTATTGTGGAAGAGTTGTAATTATTAGAGGGGTTGTTTTGATTACATGTACATGTATGACAGTAGAAGATCAATCAGTCCTCCCCATATACTACTACTCTAAAGGAATATGGTATCCCATATATATTCAACATCAATCTCTCCAGAAGTCAGTAAAAACGGGGTTTGATTAGAATTTATTCATTTGGAAGCAGCTTTTGGTTTAAATTCTTAATTGTAAAATATAATTATTATGGGAGAGTTTTACCATTAGAGGAATTATTTTGAACTTCGGAGTAGTAGCTGAGTAGGACTGATATTCTGCTGTCATCGTAGTTGATGACTTGATATATATCCAACACCAATCGCTATCTGTTACTCTCCATAGTACTTGAGCGACGGTGAGATATATAGACCAGTCTAGTCGTCGATCTCTGACTAAAGCAAGAATGTGGTTTCTAAAGCTTTCATGTATTCTCCAATTACTCATCGTTTTTTCTCTGTTTCAAGTACCCGCTTTTGCAATAAAAAAGGTTACTATGCCAACCATCCTGCTTCTGCTACTCTCTCTACCCTCCTATCCTTTTTACATGCATGTATTGTAAAACTGATCGATTTGGTTTGGTTGAATTAGTCTTATGTAGTGTATCTGGGATCCCATGCACATGGTCCACAAGTCTTAGAAGCTGATCGTGAACGTGCAACTGATTCGCATTATGAATTCCTCGGATCATTCTTGGGAAGGTACGGACGTATCCACCTTTTTTTACGTATCTAGCTAGCTATTCATATATTTCTTCAATTATTGTTTCTCATGCACATACATATCTATAAGCAGCACTGACAAAGCGAAGGAAGCGATTATTTACTCGTACAATAGATATATCAATGGTTTTGCTGCCACCCTTGAAGAGGAAGAGGCAGCTGAAATTGCAAGTATGATTCTTTCATATTATTTTACTTTTAAGTAATTCTCATGGAAATTAATTTATTCTCATACTGATGCCACTGCGCACCAATGCAGAGCATCCAAACGTTGTCTCAGTTTTCTTAAACCAAGGAATAAAATTGCATACAACCCATTCATGGAATTTTATGCTACTGGAAAGGAACGGAGTAATTCACCCCAGTTCTATATGGAAGAAGGCCAGATTTGGGGAAGATACGATCATAGCCAATCTTGACACTGGTAAATTCACTCGATTTTCATTCAAATTCTGTTTCTGTTAGTTGACTCCATGGCTGCTGATTCAGCAATTTTACTGACGTGGCTGTGGAACCCAATTAGATTATGAATATGAGGGAATTATAACATGGCATGGAACATAGTATACGTGGTGATGGTGATTCGGGTTTATGTTATTGACTCATATGATTTGCATTTATTTCTGATTGGTCTGTTAATTTAATTTTTTTTTTCACCCCCTATTGCAATCTGCGTGATCCCCACCAAATTCAAGTGATATAATTAGGTTGAACCACTACATGGCAGTGCCACATAGTATTCTGAGACCACAGAATAATTCCTCTAAATATGAATATAAAAATCTTTGCCATGCCAGATGATTGTCAATTGCCTTACTTGCATTGCAACAGTGGTGGGCACTCTTTGATTTTTATGGATTGATGATGGGATGTGATTTTTGCTAGGTGTGTGGCCCGAATCGGAGAGCTTTAGTGACAAAGGGTTTGGACCCATTCCATCAAGGTGGAAAGGAATCTGTCAGAACGATACCACTGGGTTTTCCTGCAACAGGTTAGCTCCTTCGGCTTTTATCTATTTCTGCATTCCATCAATTATAGTATTTGCTCACTGGAGTCTAGTATCATCCTATTTGGTTGGTTATACTCAAGTAGGTATAGGCCAACTGCGGACTGAATGCATATTTATGGCTACTTTTTTTATAAAATAGAAGAAAATTATAAGGCTTTCTTGCTTCTATTGTTATAGCAAGATATGAGAACTTGCCACCGCTTCAATTACTGCCGAATCAACTCACCCCTGCTGAAGTTTCAAAATGATTGAATGGATTTGAAAGAATGAAAGAAAGTTTTAAAGCCATCCAAGCATCATTTTGACCTTTATAGTGGAGGAAGGAAAATTAGCAAAAATAAAATTAAAATAAAAACGAAAAGAAAGTCTACAATGCAGTATGCTAAGATTCTGTTTAAAGCTCTAGAGTTCTTCACTGCAATAAGTGTCCAGTCTTGCCAAGTCACGTTGATATCCATGACTAATACTTCTATAGACTATAATCGACTATTTTGTGCACTGTGCAACTATGGTTTTGCTTATTTGGCAGCCATGTTTAATTGATGCAAAAAAAATCATGAAGAAATTAATGAAACATTGCCAGACACTTGATGATCTTGACAATTTACCTAGTGTTTTATCTCGTATACAGGAAGCTCATCGGAGCAAGGTACTTCAATAAAGGACATGCTGCACTGGCAGGGCCAGTACTCGACCCTTATGTTTACTCTGCACGAGACTTAAACGGTCATGGCTCTCACACTCTATCGACAGCAGGTGGGAACTTTGTTCCTGGAGCTAGTGTGTTTGGCGTGGGGAATGGGACTGCCAAAGGTGGCTCCCCCAAGGCCCGAGTTGCTGCTTATAAAGTGTGCTGGCCAGAATTTGGCAGTGAGTGCTCTGATGCTGACATCTTGGCAGCGTTTGATGAAGCAATACATGACGGGGTTGATGTGATTTCAGTTTCACTTGGTGTCGACCACCCTCAAAATTACTTTGAGGATGGCGCTGCAATTGGGGCATTCCATGCTGTCAAGCATGGTATAGTTGTTGTATGCTCAGCAGGAAATTCTGGTCATTATGCTGGAACTGTCACAAATGTTGCACCATGGATAATAACCGTTGGAGCAAGTACTTTGGATCGAGAGTTTGAAGCTTTTGTTGAACTCCGTAATGGGCTGCGCCTCAAGGTCTGATCTATCTCTATCTGTTCATTTTTTTGGGAAAAAAGTATAACTGATCAACTTTCTATCTGTGGGCTGTGTAGGGAAGAAGCCTTTCTAAACCTTTGCCAGATGACATACTTTATCCACTTATAACTGGTGCACAAGCCAAAGCTGTCAATTCTTCTGCTGAAGATGCGTAAGTATTGTCTGTTTTCAAAATTGAAACTATTGCTGATTTGAAGCTTATATTTTGGTGAACTCATGTTGTAGTAAATGCAATATTGTCCTTACTTGTAACGTATACTCTTCATGCAGGATGCTTTGTCTTAGAGGAACTCTGGATCCTAAGAAGGTGAAGGGCAAAATTTTGGTCTGTCGTAGGGGTATCAGTCCAAGACTAGACAAGGGTCAACAAGCAGCTCTGGCCGGAGCAGTTGGGATGATTCTTTGTAATGATGAGGCCAGTGGTAATGTACTCTCTGATGATTATCACGTACTACCAGCTTCAAACATTAATTATAAAGATGGGGTTGCTGTCTTTGCCTACATAAATTCAACAGAGTATCTCTCTCTCTCTCTCTCTCTCTCTCTCTCTATATATATATATATATATGTATGTGTGTGTGTGATATGTCTAATCTGAAGACAATTGATTTTTTTCATTACAGTGATCCATTGGGATTTATAACGGCCCCAACAGCACAGCTGAATAGAAAACCTGCTCCATTCATGGCAGCTTTCTCCTCGCAAGGGCCAAACATGCTCACTCCTCAGATCCTTAAGGTTTGGCTGGTTATATATATGCATGATGCGTGATTCAACTATATTGTTTTCCGAGTCAACATGTGCCACTTTTTTCAATTAGTTGTTATGTTCTGAAGTCTGAGCCCACACAGCCAAAGCTTTATACAAAAATTAAAACAATCGACATTGGTTAATGACCATTTTTTTTTTCTCTGTGATATTCTTGTTCAGCCTGATATCACTGCTCCTGGTGTAAATATCATAGCTGCATACACCCAAGCAAAAAGCCCTACAGGACAAAGCTATGATAAACGCAGGATTCCGTTTGTTACTGAATCTGGCACCTCCATGTCTTGCCCTCATGTAGCTGGAGTTGTAGGCCTTCTGAAGACGCTCTACCCTGACTGGAGTTCATCTGCAATAAAATCTGCAATCATGACAACTGGTGATGAGACTAATGTTGATTCTGTTGTTAATTCTATATTTTAACCCTGATGGTGGTGGTTATGACGATATATATGTATATGCTAATTGACTTGTTGAATCTTTTGGCAGCAAGAACGAGGGACAACACTGTGAATCCAATGCGGAATGGCTCGTTCATTAAAGCAACGCCATTCAATTATGGGCATGGTCATATAAGACCAAATCGTGCCATGGATCCTGGCTTGATCTATGACCTAAACATCAATGATTACCTAGACTTTCTTTGTGTCATTGGCTATAACAAGACAATGATGCAACTTTTCTCTGAAGCTCCTTATAAATGCCCCAGGTCAGCCAGTCTTGTTGACTTCAATTACCCTTCAATAACAGTCCCTGATTTGTCTGGCTCAGTCACTGTGACAAGAAGAGTGAAGAATGTTGGTTCTCCTAGAGGGGCCACATATGCAGTCCGAATTCGCGAACCAGTTGGAATTTCAGTATCAGTGGAGCCTAA
This sequence comes from Rosa chinensis, assembly GCF_002994745.2. NCBI lineage: Eukaryota > Viridiplantae > Streptophyta > Magnoliopsida > Rosales > Rosaceae > Rosa > Rosa chinensis. The sequence continues at coordinate 159,634 of NC_037092.1, read as the reverse complement.
TATCTTGAAGTTCAATAAAATAGGTGAAGAGAAAAGTTTCAAGGTAACCCTGAAAGCTAAGAGACCTGGTGCAGCTAAGAACTATGTGTTTGGAGGGCTTATTTGGTCGGATGGCAAACACTATGTAAGGAGTCCAATAGTAGTTTCCTCTGCTGCTGGTGCTGTTTAGACATTAAAGCGAGTATGTAGGCTTTTTAGTATTAGGAAGGATCCAATCTTTAATTTGGTTTCTGACAGTCAGTCTAGTTTTTTCCTTGACCTTTTCATCTTTTTATCTAGCTTAGCCTTGGTTTAGGGGGTTCAGTTTACAATTACATGAGGTGGGAAAAGGCGTTTTCACCATCAATGTTTAATCTTTTTTTTATATTAACCTTTTTTTTTTTCATGAATCATTTGTTAGCTATACATGTTCAATTTTCTACGATTTAGGAGATATGCAAAAGGAAGTGTTATTCTTGTTTCTTTTATCTGGTAAACTGAGCTAAGAGAAGATTGGCTAGCAGTTAGGACAATGATTTGAAATTATTCGAAACGAGAGGATATTTAAGAAGATTGAAAATGACAAAAAGGGAGACATGGATCTCGAATGTAAAATGTGGTGAGCAATCAAAGGAAGAGGCATTGGAGCCCATCTCTCTATCAATCAATCATCTTTGTGGGATTGGGAACCAACCAACTTAAACCAACCACAGAGATTGCCCTGCCCTGCCATGCCCTTCTCCTCTCCTCCCGCTTTCATATAACGGTCAAAAGGCTGTTGCCTTGCCTATTGCCAATTGCCATGCTTCACAGCACCGTCGTTTCCCCCAAGGCCCTTCAACTCAATCTCGGCTTCTCTTCATTTCTAGCCACAAACCAGAACCAGAGCAGGAGGAGGAGGAGCATCATCTTTTGCTCACAAACCAGAGATGGTTCTGCGCGTGGTGGAGTTAAGACTAGCACTACCAGTAGTAATGGATGGAGACAATCTATGTTTGTCGGTACGAAACCTGCCCTTGAAGATTCCATTCTGAGTGTCAGTGGTAAACATGTGTTGACAGACGTGCCTCCCAATGTGGTCTTCACACCAATTCCCAACTCATCGGCAGCATTCCTTGGCGCCACTTCTCAAAATGCTACTTCACAATCACGCCATGTTTTTAAGCTCGGAGTCTTACGGTATGCAACTATGTTCATCTACTCTGTTATATATGCATTTCTTTTTTGAATTTCTCGTTCATGCTTATACTGTTGATCAAGCAGATATATACTTTCTATTCAACAGTTAATTCTTTAACATCCATATGTTTTCGTCGGATTTTTTTTATCCTTCACCGTTAAGTAGAACTTCTTCTGTTATATTCTACCCATTATATATTGTTTCTTAGCGACAATAACTAAGGACTCGATTTTTGAAACCATGTCTGTCTTTTTGTCCATGCATGGAGTATATGCATCTTGCTTCCTAGTCTTACATTTTCATGACTGCGGCAAGAAACTCTGATGATCTTCTCTTGATGCAGTGATGTCAGATTATTAAGTCTTTTTAGATTTAAACTTTGGTGGATGATACCACGAGTGGGCAGTACAGGAAGTGACATCCCTGTGGAAACTCAGCTGTTGCTCCTAGAAGCAAAGGAGGAGGAGGGAAAGGAAGATAGTACATCTTATATCTTATTCTTGCCAGTTCTGGATGGTGAATTTAGAAGCAGCTTGCAGGGAAATACATCCAATGAACTTGAGTTTTGCGTCGAAAGTGGTAATAGTTTATAATGACGTCTAGCTTCAAATATTATGCTTCGATTAGATACAGTTTGTCATATCAACTCTTTTCCATTTATGGACGTGGAGGGCCATATGATGCTACTTAGTATTCTAACCTGCTATGGGTAATTAACTTGGCATCTGGTCCTACCAAGGGAGAAAAAAGATCAATATTTCCCACTGACATTCTCACCCGAGTCACCTCTGACCTCTTCTTTTTCTAGTCTAACATATATATGGCCTTCTTATGCATTTGATAGGTGACCCCGCTATAGTTGCCTCAGAATCCCTAAAAGCAGTTTTTGTGAATTGTGGGAACCATCCTTTCGATCTGGTGAACGAATCTATGAAGTAGGTTAGCTCTCTGAGTTATTTACAAATTCAAGTCAATTTACTAAAATAGTAGGGCATGGGCATTAATATCAAGATGGCATTGCCTTTGTAGTTTGTAGTAAAGAAGGCATTGGACACAGAAGCTTATACTAAAAATTCTGTTCTGAACTCAAGCATCGCACTGGAGCTCACACTTGCTGCTTGAGTTCACAATTTAGCTTGAATTTATTGAAACTGAACTTATTCTCTTTAGTTCTAAATTCTAATCATATTCAGGACTTTGGCGAAGCATTATGGAAGCTTTGCTCTTAGAGAAACGAAACAGGTGAGGCAGCCAACGTTTCACCTAGAGGCCCAAAATAGTAACCTATATTGGATTTTCTCAGCTATTCTGAATTTGTGATGCATAACACATCCTCTGATTCTATGATGCAGATGCCTGGAATGCTGGATTGTTTTGGCTGGTGTACTTGGGATGCCTTTTATCAAGGAGTTAACCCTAAAGGAATTAGAGACGGCCTCAGAAGGTAAATGTAGTTTCACTTTTACTCTTCCACTCAAATGACCATTCCTTCTATAGAGATATTGTTACTTGAATAAGTTCGATTGGGTTGCTAAATCTTGTGACAATACTCCAATCATTCGCTAGCCCTTAATGACGAGGCCACTGTTATGCTATCTTGAAAATGATACTCCAATTGAACATGATACTCCTCTAGAATGATAGAAGTTATACATGATATTCTTTTATAATGTAGAAGTTATACAGTTTATGCAATAGACTTCTTATAGGATTAGCCTCTTTTCACACATTTGAAAGTTCCTTTTGATTTGTTTTCCTGTTTACACTCTGATCTTTCAAACAAACCTACACAGTTTATCAGAAGGAGGTACTCCAGCTAAGTTTTTGATAATCGATGATGGGTGGCAAGATACATCAAATGAGTTCCAAAAAGAAGGGGAGCCATTTGTTGAAGGGACACAGTATGTTCATCATCTTTTCTTGTCAATTTAGAAGCACATTCAGGCTTAATTACTGATTTTCTCTCAACTGCAGGTTTGGAGGCAGATTAAATAGCATTGAAGAAAATAACAAGTTTCGCAGCACAACCAATATGGTTGATAGTGACAAACCAAGTGGTCTCAAGGATTTTGTTTCTGAGATCAAGAATTCCTTTGGCCTTAGGTAAGATTTCTCTTATGCACTTGTTAATCACCTTCCCATGCTATACAGATACGGGCATTTCCAGCTAACTGCTTCTGTCAGAAAATTTTCAGCAACAGTGGTCGTGCTAGAAAAATTCATCATCAACTAGTGCTCTTTTTTTTTTTATAATTCATGATATACTTGAGAAGGCAGATTCATGTGTATCTAGTTTTGAATATGTAAATTCCAGGATGTTCCACTAATGCTACATTTGTTTTTTTTTTTAATTCACAGGTATGTGTATGTATGGCATGCCCTTTTGGGATATTGGGGAGGGCTTGTTCCAAATGCTCCAGGAACTAAAAAGTATAACCCTAAGTTCAGACACCCAGTACAGTCACCTGGAAATTTGTCAAATATGAGGGATGGAGCAATGGATAGTATGGAGAAATATGGTGTTGGTGTAATAGATCCTGCAAAGGCATATCAATTTTATGATGATCTACACGGATATCTTGTTTCACAGGATGTAGATGGTGTTAAGGTTGATGTTCAGAACATACTGGAGACAGTTTCAGCAGGTTTAGGAGGGCGAGTCTCTCTAACTAGACGATTCCAACAGGCACTTGAGAAGTCCATAGCCACTCATTTCCAAGATAACAGCATAATCTGCTGCATGGGCCAAAGCACAGACTCCATTTACCAGTAAACTTGTGCTCAATGAAATTTATGTGAATAATAAATAACAATATTAACTCCAAGCATATTATTGGATTTAGACTAGGGTAGTGATGAGTATTAGTGAAAAGAACATATTGCTGTGTAGTGAAAATGTATGCATGCTATTTTTATTTTTCTATTTTTTATGAAGTTTCTACACATTAAGGTAACCTCCCTCCCCCAATTTTCTATTGCAGTTCAAAAAGAAGTGCTATTACTCGAGCTTCTGATGATTACTACCCAAAAAACCCAACAACACAGACACTGCACATTGCTGCAGTGGCTTTCAACAGCATATTCCTTGGTGAAGTTTTTGTCCCAGATTGGGACATGTTCTATGTATGATTGACTTGCTTAGTGTGATATTAAGCCTTTGTTGCCTTACCACCTTATGCTGGTCTTAATATATTTACAATTTTCAGAGCCGGCATGAGGCAGCTGAGTTCCATGCTGCTGCTAGAGCTGTGGGAGGTTGCGGAGTCTATGTAAGGTAAGCATCATGCAGGCATATAAAACACATGCAGTTGCAGTACTTTCATTCAGTAATGTGAAGAGTATCGGTAAAACTGACAGTCCTTCAATTGATCAGTCTTTACTGCCCTCAGACTCTGGCCTGCCATTATATATGATAGTACTATAAAAAACATCATCACTATTAATCCATTTGTATTATATGAAGATGGATGTCTCATATCTGTTAATAATCAGTGGATATATTTTACTTCGTAGTAGTGACACATCCAACTACAAACTAATTTACTACTGCAGATGTACAAGAATAATTTTCCACTAAACTTCAGGACTATCTGCTACTGTGACTTGTTTGTTGTTCATACCTATTGTTAGGGTACAAGTACCAGTTTTTCAAGACTATATTAAGGAATCATGCATCATGTTGACTAATCATTTCTCATCAAAATGTAAATGGTGTATAGCTATGACTAATATATGCCCCAATTGACAACAGTGACAAACCTGGCCAGCATGATTTCGAGATACTTAAAAGGCTTGTTCTTCCTGATGGAACAGTTCTCAGAGCTAGATATCCTGGGAGACCATCACGGGATTGTTTATTTGTTGATCCAGTTATGGACGGAAAGAGGTACGAGTATTTCTACCTGCTCCCACGCACTACGTACTGACTATGTTGAAGTACAAGAGCAATGCTAAATAATTTTGCTTTTTTAACCATTAACAATCTCGTCTGGATCCGTGCATGATAGTCTTCTGAAAATATGGAATTTGAACAAATGCAACGGAGTTATAGGCATTTTCAATTGCCAAGGAGCAGGAAGCTGGCCTTGTCTGGAACATATCGTCCAGGTAAAAGCTAGTGAGGAGCTATCTGGGAAGGTCTCTCCTGCCGATATCGAGTATTTTGAAGAGGTATCTGGAAAGCTTTGGACTGGAGATTGTGCAGTCTATTCCTTCAAACAAGGTATCATCATCTTACTGTAACCATCCCATTTATACGAATCCAAGTGCGTACTTGCAGCATGTCCTATCACCTTTTAATTTGAAATTATTTTTGCACATTCTTATGCAATTTCAGGGTATCTGTCTCGTTTACCGAAGGACAAGTCAGTCGATGTCACATTACAAATTCTCCAATGCGATGTGTTTACTGTATCCCCTATTAAGGTCGGCTTCTATGTAATTGGGGTTAAGTAGTATTAGTAGTAAGCTACAAGGGATTCTGAAATGTTTTGTGTGATTTTCACAGGTTTACAAGCAAAATATTCAATTTGCACCTATTGGATTATTGAACATGTACAATTCCGGTGGAGCTGTTGACAGTATTGACTTGTTCAGTGATGCCTCTAGTTGTGTTATACACATCAAAGGAAGAGGGGCTGGTAGCTTTGGAGCATACTCAAGTTCAAAGCCCAAATCTTGCTCGGTGAACTCGAAAGATGAGGGATTTGAATTCAGAGGTGATGACAATCTTCTGACTGTGACAATTGCTGCCGCAACTAGTTCTTGGAACATTAGTTTCTCTTATTGAGGCCTAATTCTTTTCCCAGCTACAGCTTGCAAAGCTTCACCTCTAACAACATTTTGACAGATTTCAAAATTAGGAGATTAGGTAATCCTTATAGTTAATTTGTATCTATACAAAGAAATAGAAGCAATGCATGGAGTACAAATTCATAATATTAAATGCATCCGGTCATTCTACAATATTATGTCTATGATTGTTCTTACCCCTGTAAGCATATATTTGTTCAGTATCTTTGTTCCTTTTTTTTGTTATAACTTATAAAGGAGGCCTAAAAACAAAGAAAACATAAACAACTAATTACTCTGCGCATTCACAGTTCTTTTAGGCCTAGCAATCTCATCAATGTCAGCAAAATAAGCATGAATCGCATGAAACAGGGGAGAATCAAAAAGTGATGAGCCCAAACTCATTCTCAATACCATTCTTTGCCATAACATTTGCAGTCGTATTGCATTGCCAATAAATATGGATAAAACTCACAAGTATCTTTGATCTCTTTATCAAAAAAAGTTAAGAGAATTACATTTTTTGTTTTTTTTTTAATCCACCCAAAGCGGGTGCCAATATATGTAGTCGTCACAAGCCAGAATAGACCGTTACATACCCTTCCGCTGCCATGTACAGACAGACAAGAAGATAGCGGTAGTACCCATAATGGTACATACATATAGACCCACTCATTAGACAAGTAAAAAACGTAGACATAACGAGATCCTCCTTTGGTTCAACTCCAAAGGCGCTAGAGGTACATAGAGTGCACATAAATGCTTAGCTTCCTAATACAAGGAAATTATTGTAAATAGATAAACTAAAAACATAGGAATGGGCCTAGGGCAAAACACCCCAACCCAAAGTAGAAAGCCCAAGAGGGATATTCAGCCAAGGCTCAATAGTGAAGCCCAGCCCATCATCTCTCCACAGCGCAAATCCTTTGAGCTCCATCGCCGCTTGACGCCATCGCCTCTGATCACGCGCCCAGCCCAGAAGTGAGGTACAATCTGGACCACAGTTCGAATCCACCCGAACCCGAACCTGGCACGGGTCGCACAATCGTCGTCGTTTAGAGCAAAACCTAGCTGTTGCCGTCTGGAGTGAAAACCAGTCGTCTCCTCGACATAAACCTCCAGCCCCAAGCTGCCTCGATCCGAATAGGTACAGCTACCACCATCAAAACCACAAGAAAAGATCCCATAGGACTAGACCATGTGTCGCCCGTCCGGCAGCATCCCCACGACGTCAGGGAGACGCCGGAGAGCCACCGATCGAGGGGGTGGAGAAGCCTTGTTAATTAAGAGAATAACATTAAATTCAAAATAACTTAAATAAGTAGAAATGGACAATATTTTCTAAAATATTTGGGAATGTCATGGAATCAAACCATGAACGAAACTAATTCTCAACCAACCCCTGCATCGATCACTTGAGGCGTTGAGCTAAACCTAAAGGCCTAGAATGTCTTTAAGTTGGGAGATGTAGCTGGAAAATGGGCCAAGTAAATGGGTATAAGGCCCAAAAAGGAGTAACGGGTTTCCGTGAAGGAGGAAATGACAGCGAGGAGGACAGATTGCTTCGTTGTTGGAAACTGTTTGCTTTTGCCTTGACCTCCCTTTCCTCTCTCTCATTCTCTCTGTTTACACACGCGCACACACAGAGAGAATCATAATTCATAAAGAAACTGCTCTAGTGCTTTCTTTCCTTCCCTTTCCTTTGTTTTTAGAATTCCAATTGAAATTCGCGTTTTCAGAAGAAGACGACGACGACTTGAGTAACAAGAAGAATGTCTTACGCATATCTCTTCAAGTACATCATCATCGGAGATACTGGTATGATTGCTTACCCCGAGATCTTCTTTTCTCTTTCTACGACGATTTCGATTCTGATTTGTTGTTTTCCAGGAGTTGGCAAATCATGCCTTCTTCTTCAGTTCACCGACAAACGCTTCCAGCCGGTGCACGATTTGACTATTGGTGTTGAGTTTGGAGCTAGGATGATCACCATCGATAACAAACCAATCAAGCTCCAAATTTGGGACACGGTTTGTCACCTTCGCCTGAATCGATTTCTTTTTCTTTTTTTCTTTTTGGAATATGTATTAAGGAATTCTGAAGCTATTCTATTCTCAATTGTTGGGCGCAATCGAATATGAATTTATCAGGCAGGTCAAGAGTCATTTAGATCCATTACACGATCCTACTATAGAGGAGCTGCTGGCGCTTTGCTTGTCTATGACATCACCAGGTACGCTTTCAATTTCAATGTTTCAACCACACTGGGACTCAACACACTGTTGCACTATTATTTCATATACCGAGAATGCGTTTGCTCATTTGGAAAAACTCTGTTACAACAAGTGTTCTTTTTGGAGAAACATTCACTAGGCACAGCTCATAATTTATCAATCCAGTGGGGTTGGGCATACTAAGGCTCGGTAACAACCCCAATCATAAACTGCATCGATATACAACTGCAGTAAAGAGCATGAATAAGCTTGTTTGATTTCTAATTTTTGCTATCCTCCACTCTGTTCTATGCAATTATGGCATGTTAAGCCACTGGTACTGATAAGATGGCATTTTCGTTTACTCTTAGGAGAGAAACTTTTAATCACTTGGCTAGTTGGCTAGAGGATGCAAGGCAGCATGCAAATGCAAACATGACCATAATGTTAATTGGTAATAAGTGTGATCTTGCTCATAGACGAGCTGTGAGCACAGAGGAAGGGGAACAATTTGCAAAGGAACATGGATTGATCTTCATGGAGGCCTCTGCTAAAACTGCTCAGAATGTTGAGGAGGTGACGCACACTGACTTATTGATACAAAATCAGTCTTCATGATGTTTGATCTCCCCTTAATTAATACTGAATACTATTTTGGTTCATTCCAGGCATTCATAAAAACTGCTGCAACCATATACAAGAAGATTCAAGATGGCGTTTTTGATGTATCAAATGAGGTTAGTTTTTTTGTTTCTTGCAGTATATGTCCTCATACATCTTGTAGTTGACATTATAAGAAAACATGTAGGAGATTACTGTGGTTTATGTAGGTTGTCGGTAGTGCCATGTTTTCGATTGAAATCTTGCTTTTGTAAATGTCTAGGAAAGTGATTGACTTTATGTTACTACGGAGCCATTTTCTGAATGCTTTTTATAACAATCATTAGATTTTTATTTGATTGGTTATTTTCATTGCTTAGAATATACTGAATTAGTGTGTCAGCAACTATAATAGGTAAAGCTCTCATTTGAAATATCTCATACCCTGTTGTCTTTGTTATATAAGGACTATGATGGGTTTTGGCTCACACTGTGTTTTTTTTTTTTTGGTCAAATGCTCACACTGTGTTGACTCTGTAAAAACAATTGAGATTTCCATGATTCTGAACTGTTACCATAACACTTAGTATTATTGTCTTTGTAGAGTTACCAATAACTAAAAGCACTTCCAATATACAAGTCAAAGGCAAATTAACTTGTTACCGTTTTGAATGAGTGAGAGCTGTTAATTTATCAAGTTTTGCTTTTGTTTGCAGTCTTATGGCATAAAAGTCGGATATGGGGGAATTCCAGGACCATCAGGAGGCAGAGATGGTTCTTCCTCTCAAGCTGGAGGCTGTTGCAGTTGAAGTTTGATTCCATTTGCCATGTTTATCTGGGTGGCGTTTACATTCTTTGTTTGTTTTATTGGTTAAATCTGAAGATTACGACTTTCTTTCTTTATATAAAGATTTTATAATTGAAATACCTGTATAATTCTCTTTATGTTTTGTCTTTAATTGTAAATTTGACAGTTGTTTGAAGTAGTATTATTGACGCAAACTGCATATTGTGAATAGACAAGAAGTTTCTTTCTTCTGGGGCTTGCTGAAACCTTGATGGGGTTTAGATGTTGAATTTCCAATGCTGATTTACTTCTTGTATTACCTCGCTCTTTTATTTTTTGGTCTTAAATTTTGGGTTATTATTAGGGAGATGAATATTCATATTTACCGAGTCGATGTTAGGAAATACACACACTAGAGTCTTAAGCCCCCGCAGCGATACATTGTTGTGCCTATCTTTAAGCCCACGGCTTCTCTCTTCTTCCTCGGCCACAGGCAGGCCTCCACCGACCCAAGTTTATTCCTAGTCAGCCTCAAACCCATCAGGTTACTCTGCTGCAAGAATGGGGAAGATTGAGATCGGGGAACATTCGCTTTATATTATATTGTATGCTGAACTGCATAAGGAATGACTTCTTTGCCTAACAAAAAGTAACACGTAAGAAGTTGATTAGTTGAATTTGAGCACTTGCATACTATTTCACTCATTAATTTGTCCGGTGATTTAATGTGGTGAAGACAATTGAAAGTAGTTGTAGATCCAAAGAAGATGACAACCCAAAATTCAGGTTTTAGTCTTTATAAAAAGGTTATCATGTGATGTGGGGCTAACATGGGAATTGATCCATTTCTTTTCCTGCTGATGATGGTATCAAGAATCAGTACTAAATTCTGAACACAAAACACAACAGAGCTAATTAAAACATTAACTTTAAAATGTACATTAAAGTCATCCAAGTGAACAGCCAAGGTGAACCAAAAGAACACAGATCATCAAGTTTAGATAAGTACACAAACAGATTGTCGAGACTGTAACTTTGATTCAAAAGTTAGCATCTCTGTGTCATGTATTGCCCGGTATTCAGAATTTCAGATTGTAGACACAAAAGCGGAATGACAATTTGTAGAACACACTCCAAGATGGTAAAATCAGGGATAAATTATCACTTTGATTTCCTTTACTTTCTTCCCAAATGCCCATTCTGATCACTTCCTTCAAGAAGATGATCCTAGCAAACAAAGAAACGCCCATAGGTCCTTCTTTAACCGGGAGGCTTCTTTCTCAGCTTCAAGATACTCCGTGAGATCTAGATCATATGCACAGAAGGGACAGTAAAAGTCACCGGTCTTATAAGAGATAAATTTGGAACCCATGCAGCTTTCATGATACGCCAAAGGGCAATCACTGGTACTACAAATCAACAACTGACCACCTTCATTACACATTAGACAATGATCTTTCTCTTTCGAATAGTAATAACGAGTCAATGCACATTTAGAGCTCAAGAAATCACGCTTCTCCATGGCGATGAAATCCCAGTGTGAGAGGTCCTTGACTCCATCAGCAATGGTCTTCTTCTGGGATACATCTGCTGATGCAGGACGTGTTATATTAATATGAGAATCATGCGCACTGTTGTAATCAGATTCTTTGGCAAAAACCTTAGGCTGGCTTTTACCTGGAGGAGCAACAGGTGATGTTGTTAGTTTAGGACAATGCTCACTAACACCTTTGCCTTTATCAGCAATGCTCTTCTGTTTGGATCCATCAACAGATACAGGATGTGGTACTTCAATATGAAACTCATGGTCAATGTTACAACTGGAGTCTTTAGCAGAAACCTTATGCTGCGTCTCATGTGGAGGAGCAATACCTGATATTGTACGTTCAGGACTAAACCCACTACCATCTTTGAATTTATCAGCACAAGGATTTTCTACAAAACTCTTATGGATTGCATCCCCACTTGTCTTTGAGGCAGTATAATCACCACGACCATCCTCTAGTGCCCACGTTTCCACCCTCATATCCATCCGAAATTCTGACAACACACACTTTTCTCTCTGGGAAACTGGAATGTCCCTTTCCAATGAACCTTCCAACATTTCTCTTCCCGCTAAAGGAACTGAGTTGTCCTGTGCCGACTGCAAAACATAAGAGTCATCCATCTTCATCTTCTTGGCATTTACACCTGAACCATCATAGTTTTCATCCGCCACTTTTTCGGTTTCTGAGGCATTTTTACCCCTCTTGGAAGGCAATGCACTTTCATCATTCCGCGCTTCTTCAACGCCAATGTTTGGAGCATTAGAGCAGCCACCATTAAGCCCCAAAATACCATCACTCCCAGCAACCCTAACATATGCTAATCCACTCTTTCTTCCAAACAATTCAGCATATGGATGACTACAATCAACAACAGAATCTTTAAGCATGTTCAAAGCACATGTCGGCATAGAAGCTCTTTTGTGCTCAATAAAGGGCTCAATATCCCATTTCCACTTCCCTCCTCCTCCCATCCTCACATCAGATTCTGCTGTCTGACAGAAGTAAACATTTAAAATTCACTCCCAAATCTCAAACATTTAACCCTAAAATTAAAATTAAAACTCCAATTCATCATGATTAACACCCAAAAAAGTTGCTTTCGAATTTGAATCCCTGACCTCATTCACAATGCGTCTAAGAACCTGTTGGCAGCTCTCCGACAATTCGAAGCTGAGTTTGGACCGCCGGCGGACGGGAGGAGCATCGTGAGCGCCGAATAATTCCTCCAAGCATCGCAGAGCGACCCTTTCGTTGACGCTGTTCCGCAAGTCGTCGGGTAAGTTCGGTGGGATTTGGGCGATCAAATCGTGTAGAATCGATAAGGCGACTTGTTTCGAGCTTGCGAGGGCTTCGAGGGCCAAACCCCAAGCAATGGCGGACTCAAATGCGCTCATCTTCCCCATGGAGTAAGATCGGTTTTACTTACATTCGCTCGATCAGCTTTATAACTAAAATTCTTTTCGGTCTGACCCGACCCATCTTTTTTTGTTTTTTTTTTTTAATTAGTGTGATTTTATTTTTGGACCGGTTTTAAAATTGATAAAGACACTCCCCGTACGTGCAGGTGATCAAATGATTCGGAAACAGAGAGAGAGAGGTCGGAAAGGGTCGCCAATCCACATTCGCGGCCATATTCGTTTGTTGGTGAGTTTGATGAAGAGACAGATTTTGTGTAGCCAATCCAAGGCCTTATTATTGTTGTACTTGTACAAGTACAAGTACAACAATGCTGCTGCTCTTCCTAGTGTTGGTATTCGGAAACTTCCATTATCGGCGCAGATGGGCAGCTCTGCCACTCCGGCTGACTCATACATTTCAGAAGGCGAAGACCATATCATCCAAGACAAGGACCTTCTCCGCCGCACAGATTCGGGAACAACAGGGTCCCTCCATGTTCTGGAGGATTTGGTTAATCGTGCTTCTTTGGAAGCTGACCGGACCCTGTGCAATAAGCTGCTTAACAAATGTACCCAGTCTGGCCAACTTAAACAGGCCAGAATTGTCCATGCTCACATCCTTACTTCCACGTTCAACGATGACCTTCCCATCCACAACACCATTCTCAACACGTACGTCAAGTGCGGCAGCTTGGACGACGCCCACAAGCTGTTCGATGAAATGCCTCACAGGGATTTGGTCACCTGGACAGCCTTGATCTCTGGCTATTCTCAACATGATCGACCTGAGGAAGCACTTGTTCTGTTTCCTCAAATGCTTCGCCATGGACTGCAACCCAACCAGTTCACGCTGTCTAGCTTGCTCAAGGCTGCTGGTGCTGGGCCTGACCCTGATGATAAGCACGGCAGGCAGCTTCATGCCCATTGCTTCAAGTGCGGTTTTGATTCCAATGTTTATGTGGGCACTTCTCTCGTGGACATGTATGCTAGGTGTGGCCGTATGGACGAATCCCAGATCATCTTTGACGCTCTCGACACCAAGAATGAGGTGTCTTGGAATGCTTTGATCGCCGGGCATGCTAGGAAGGGTCAAGGAGAGCATGCTCTGAGGTTGTTCTGGAAGATGCTGAGGGGAGGATTCAACCCCACTCATTTCACTTATTCTAGTGTGTTTACTGTTTGTGCCAGTGCAGGGTCTATGGAGCAAGGTAAGTGGGTTCACTCCCATATGATCAAATCGGGTGTTAACCTTGTTGCTTTTGTTGGGAATACTCTTCTCGACATGTATGCCAAGTCAGGCAGCATTGATGATGCTAAAAAGGTATTTGACCGGTTGGTTAGACGAGACATTGTTTCTTTTAATTCGATGCTTACTGGATACTCCCAGCATGGGCTTGGGAAGGAAACTGTGCAGCTGTTTGAACAAATGCTTAGGATTGGAATTCAACCTAATGATATAACATTCCTCTGTCTTCTTACTGCCTGTAGCCATGCTCGCCTCTTGGATGAAGGACAGTATTATTTTCACTTGATGAGGAAAAGGTTCAAAATAGAACCACAGGTTTGGCATTACGTTACAATGGTTGATCTTCTTGGCCGAGCAGGTCTTCTTGATAGAGCTGACAAGTTCATAAGAGAAATGCCGATTGAACCCACTGCAGCTGTCTGGGGAGCCTTGCTAGGCGCTTGTAGGATGCACAACAACATCGACTTGGGTGCCTATGCTGCTGAGCGTGCTTTTGAGCTTGATCCTTATGATTCAGGACCCTATATTATACTCGCTAATATGTACGCATCTGCTGGAAGATTGAATGATGCTGCAAAAGTGAGAAAGATGATGAAAGAGAGTGGGGTGAAAAAGGAACCTGCCTGTAGTTGGGTGGAGATTGAGAATGCAGTCCACATGTTTGTGGCAAACGATGATGCACACCCGCAAAGAGCAGAGATATATAGGATGTGGGAGATGATTAGCAAGAAGATAAAGGAGGTCGGATACGTTCCAGACACTAGCCATGTACTCTTCTTTGTGGACCAGCAGGAGAGGGAAGTCAAGTTGCAGTTTCACAGTGAGAAGCTTGCACTCGCATTTGCGCTTCTTAACACTTCTCCTGGATCCACCATCCGGATCAAGAAGAACATTAGGGTTTGTGGTGATTGTCATTCGGCAATCAAGTATGTCTCAAAGATGGAAAGGCGAGAAATCATTGTGAGAGACACCAATCGGTTCCATCATTTCCGTGATGGCTCTTGTTCTTGTGGGGACTATTGGTAGCGCATTGGCATCCTATAGTTCACATGTGGGACAATTTTCTTCTAAATACAAAGAGGGATTCAAGGCTTCTGCATACATCATAAGTCATTAGATGGTTACTGGTTCTTTCTGGAAGCAACTTCACGTACAAGGTAATGTCATATTATTGCCAGCAGTGGATCTGATGTGCTAGGCCATAGAATGAGGGGAAATGTGTGCCGAAATGCTTTTAGTTATGAATTTCGAGAATAGGCCATACAACCACAAAAGCTCAAATGCAAGTTCTTCTGTCGTATTTAAGATCATTATTTATCTGGCCCATAAAGTTTCAGCCAACCGTGAGCTGCAAGGCAAAAACCTAGGAAGAGCTTTCATAAAGATGACGAGGTATCATATCTTATGTTACAATGTTGATGTGTTGAATTACGATATTTTCTCATCTCGTGAATACAATTGAGGGGATGCTCATTAATATATTTCTTGAATACAGTGTGAGGACATGAGGCTGATTACTATACTTCTTGAACACAATAGATGATATATATACTTCTTATGTGTAAATCATACAGGTCGAGCATATAAAGGATGAATCATGTAAAACGGTTATTGAATTTTGTGCAGATTTTCAGTCATATATACCATCACAGTATTATCCTACATTCTGCTGTGTATGCCTCTCCTATCTAAAGATCTTAACATGTATGAATGCAATGAATTGAGCTTCCCTTTCCCAGCTTCGGGCATGTTTTAATTGAAGGAAAAAAGAATGTTATATGGAGAGATTAGTATGAGCCTGTTTTATCTGTTCAAGACTTGCAGTCTCCAAAACAAGCCTTTATATCTGTGCTTACCGGAGCATAGAAAAATGCTGCTGTATTTTCTGGCCAGCTATATGCCCGAGTGAGAGACAAGAAAACATTGTTAGTCAATAAAATATGGATTGGATCTTCGTTGTTCTCTCTCTCTTTCTAATATTCGAATGTATTGACACGTAGCTGGGAAGTATAATGGTAGGATTAATGGTTGCATTGCTTGGGGTTAATGACGTGGTAAAACAAATATGGACAAAAACAGAGGGGGGAAAGAAAGAGCGAAGAGAAAAAGATGGGATTTGCATTTGCCTGTGGTACTCGAAACTTTGAAAAGGAAAATAGAGAGAGGAATGGAGCGGAAAAAGAGGAACTAACCCAACCCATCTGTTTGATTTCATTGCATTGTTTGAAGCTGGAGAGAGAGAGAGAGAGATGGGCGGGTAAAAAGCGTGATGGAGGAGTGTGTATGCATGTGTGTGCGGTTAGAGACGTTTTAGCTTAAAATCGCGTAGCGTGTGATGGTGTGAGCAAAACAGCTCCTTTGTAATCATCATTCTTCCTTCAACAGACGTTACATGCGTTCAACATCTCCAGATAATACGAACTCCTCTCCTCTGCCACAGCCACCCCAATCAGCCTCATACAGGTAGGTCATCATCGAAACATAATCTGATCAATATATAGTGGTTGGAACACTAATGATTCCATATTAAATCGATCGTATTCAAAGTTTCATCTCCCAGCACTACAATCACATCGGGTTTCCTTGTTCTTTATCATATCACTTCAGTTCATCAATCTTTGTTTCTGAAGCTCACAAATTCAAGGTTCGCATGATAATGTGCATTTAGTTATGAATTCATTCACAGATTTCATTATATATATGCATATGCATTTAGTAGCGCTGCTCTGTGTATATTGAAGAACTTGTCCTATAAATTTATTAATATCTACCTCACCAACCATGATTTTGAGCATGTCCTTGCTCATGTATAAATTTTAATCCGTGTCGAAATTAAATCCTTTGTATTTCCATATATATATATTGATATTGTACTTAATGTGTGCTTTTGCCTTACTGGATTTTAATGTGTGCTTTTGCCTTATTGGATTTTATGAGTACTTTTCTCATATAGATGGATTAACAGATCAGTAGATAGAGCTGTAGTAGATATATAGCAGAGATTGTTTGATTGTTTGTAACTTTGTATATACACATCTCTATCAATCTACGGACTATACATAATGTAATTTTCCTTTTTCATCAGCAGATCATTAAGAAAGGCTTCCATATATATAGAAATATGGAGCATGAGCTGCGTGACAGCAAGAAAAGAGTAAGAGAAGGAGATGAAGAACATATGATTTGTTCAGAGAAGCATACCAAATTAGATGATGATATAAATGGTATTTTTGACTTGAAAAATGAGGTGCCTGATTACAACTGCAACCACAGCGGTGGTGGCAGCAGCAACAGTAGCATAACTGTTAATAGTAGTTGTAAGACATCATCATCATCAGATTCCCATGATTACTGTGACTTGGCATTGGGGGTATTTGATTTCCCATGGCTGAAAGATGGTGTAATCTCGAAATCAGATCAGGAGTACTGGAATTTTGAAGACGTCTTCTCATCACCCCTAGAATATGATCAGATTCACACATCCACCCTAAGTACTATTTCAGCTGGAGCTCGTATTGAATTTTCTAATTTCAGCTGGCAATGTTTCTATGATGAGACTGATCCGGATAAAAAGGTAGAATTTCCAGAAGATAAGCCCAAGCTTGAGGAAGATGTGTGGCGTGCGCCCTCTTAATCAATTAATTTGAATGAAGACTATGATCATGGGTAGGAGAATGATCGATCAGCATTAGGGTGCAGACAGTTGGAGCGAGCGAGAGCTAGCTCCCTGCTCAATCAGTCTCTGATCATGGGACTTACCAATTTATAGTAGCTGGCATTGCCAGAATTTGCAGCAGAAGGTTACTAGGGCAGTATGTATCAATTTCTTCTTAAACCTCTCTCTCGATCCCCCACTAGTACTGATTTCTTTTTCTGCCTTCTCATGCATTCACCATCTTTGTTACACTTCTGTAGTTTATGCACTTTTGTAGTTTATGCATGTTCATTTCATATTGGATCTTAAACTGTATCGCTTTGTTATCTCAACCATAAAAAGGTTTGAAGTTTTCGAAGTAGCTTGGCTTAATTGAAGTTGGAAATCATTCTAGTAGATTCCAAATCTCTTGGTCTTATATTCATTACAAGCTAGAGGATTTTTTGTCTTTTCTTCTGTTTTTCATGGTTTTGTGTGTTCTTTAAGCAGTAGAGTTACAAGAACAGTAAATTTTGCAGGACTTAATTAATAGTCATAACAATTCATATATGCGCAATTTCCTTAAATTGCAGTCCTCTCTTGTCGACTCTTCAATTATGGTTTCATTCGCAGAGTAAAAATACTTGATCAATACGTCTTTGCCACCAAGGCCTAGCTCTTTTCTTCCAAGTGTTCAGAGTGTTTCTAAAAACTTTTTGGAGATATATGAACTTGATTTTTCTTGCCACCATCTTAAAACAAGGACGTCAGGAGTTTCTGCAAGGACAAAAGCCAACGCCATAGATCAAACAGCTCATGCGAAAACCGTGAAGTCACTTTTTTTTTTTGTGTTAATATTTTACTTCATTTACAGTAAATAAAGAAAACGTATCAAGTTTAAACACAACACGTTACATGAGTATAAATTAAGAGATTGCTAATTATTGCTTCATACGAACACGAATCTAACATTATATATAGATTAAGAGATTTATTATTGCTTCATACGAACACAAATATGACACACGAGCCACAAAAATGATTAGTAAAGAAGTCGAATTAGTGGGGTTTAGCTAGCCTTAGAATTAGAACTCCAAATGCTGCTATTTGCGGGTAAAAGTAAGAGGAGTTAACTCACTGTGCGCTGTGCCGACACTCTTTGCTGTTGATTTGAATAGCTAGCTACCTGCAGCCTCATTCATTATGCATACACTGATGGATGAGTGGAGGATGACTATGTACGTACGTGTGCAGTACCTACTCTTATTAGTTTTGGGTTGGATTAAGCATGATTGGTCCGAGAAAATAAATAAAATAAAACTAATCATCTCGAAATGGAGCTTTCAATTTCTATCGGAAAGAAAGAAGGGAAGAAGAATAGTCCTAGTTAATTTGCCGTGTGACTGACAGTTGGTAAAAGTCATAATAAGAGCTGAGAGAGAGAGAGAGAGCCGTCAATCATCGAGGTGTGCCGATGATCCCTCACGTGTACTTGACGCGGCCTTCCCGCGACTGAATTATACAAAAAGGAGAATATATAGTTTAGTACTGTAAATTGCAATTGGAATGTAATAACGCAATATTAGTATTGGCCGTGTCTTTATTAATTTGATCTCGTCTCTTGTGTGTCTGCTTCATACATTATCTTGTTTCCCGTTCGCAGCAAAAGCGAGGGTTTGGTCGTACCGTACCAATTTAGGAAAGAAATGCTAGTGAGTGACAGATCCTACTGCTCTGCTCTCCAATTTCAATTGTTTGGCTAACAAGACCACCATTTCCGAGCGACTCTAAATCAATCCACCGCTGAGAACCAAAAGGCCGAGGAGAGAGAGAGAGAGAGAGAGTTTCAGGATTGGTGTCTCCGGCTCTGGGCTTGGTCGGAATTTCGTTTTCTGTACAAAAAGAGGAAAGATGATGGTGAGGAATGTGGTGATTCTCATGCTCTTTGTAACAGTGATTGCTCCCATTATTCTTTACACCGATCGTCTTGGCTCCATTCACACCTCCTCCTCTTCCTCCTGTAAGTTCTCTTCTTCGGTTGCTTTGCTTCTTTCCTTTTCCTTTTCCCTTTCCCTTTGCTGAAGCCAATTGCCAATTGCCAATTGCAGCAGCCCGAGACGAATTTGCTCAAGATGTTACTGCTTTCGTAAGTTGCTCTTCATTCTCTGGATCTTTTTAACTTACTTTTGCATTTTCTGAATTCAACACTCATCTTTACCTTTCAATTACCGCACACAGCCTTTCAATGCTCAAACTGGCCATCTAAATCTGCTTCCCCAGGTTATTTAAAATTCCTTTCCCTTTGCTTTTTGTATTTAATTGTAGCACCACCCAGAGAGGTGAGGTTTGGACTTACCTTCAGATTTTTCTTCTTCTTGTTGCCCATAGGAATTATCCACCCTCAAAGAACCCATTGGAGTCGTATATTCCGACAACTCTACTAAGTCACTTCCAGAGACAAAGGAGAGTGAAGCCAGCACCAATCACTCCCACCAAGGTACTCGAATTTCCTTATTTCTTTCTACAATTGGTCTTTCTAATCAACTTGGCTGCATTGCTTCTCTTACTGATTATTATTATTCTTGTTGGATGGGCAATCAGTATCCGCTAGAGTGTTGTCTACCACCACCAACGAACCAGATCTCTCTCAAAAAAAAGACAACCCCATCGTACAGGTCACTCAAACACTTGAGCAGGGAAACCAACTTCTGGCCGACTCGGGTGCTAAACCAGCAACTTCTGAGCAGAATACTTATAATGCCTCGCAGAATACGGTACAAAATTATGATATTTTGCCTTTAGTCTTTGGTTTCATTGTCAGTTTGAATAGCATATTTGAATCCCTGGTTACATGCGTTGATGTCTTTAACAGCTTCTAGTTGTCTCACAAATTTAAAGTTATTCTCTTTGCCCTGGGTTTGATGGATTATCATTACCTAAGTTAAGAATAAACTATTTTGGTTTTGGACATCTTCGACTACCAGGCTATGTTTATTCACAATTGCAAATGACTCCCCTTTGTGAGTTAGGTTTTCTTGATACTAAAACATATAGACCAATGCTATATTCATGTTGACATGTTTGGAAATGGTTGCCCTTTGGTAGACTTCTAATTGAACTATGTGCAATTTTCTGCAATAAATAGCTTCCAATTCTAGTTCCTTAAACTAAACGGAATTCTTTTTTTTTTTATTCTCATCTTTTTATGGCTCTGCTTCTTCTTCCAGGAAATAAAGCTTGACCAGCAATCCACCCAAACCTCCATCAAGGTTGATCAAAGAAAATCTGTCAAAACTATATCAGAAAAAAATAATCATGAAACGACTATTCTGGATGGTCGAGTAAGACATCTGAAAGATCAGCTCATCAGGGCAAAGGTCTACCTATCTCTTCCAGCCACAAGAAACAATCCCCATTTCGCAAGGGAGATTCGACTGCGGATAAAGGAAGTTCAGCGAGCACTTGCAGATGCAAGCAAGGATTCTGACCTGCCAAGGAAGTATGTCTTTTCTTAACAGAAATTAGCATTGCTAGCTCACCCGAGTTTGTCATTCCTTCTCCTTTATGATTATGTTTGTTTTATTAGTCTTCTGATTCAAAAAACTAGCTCTTTCCATATTTCTACCACGATCTACCCCTTTATCTTTCTTTGTTTCGTTTATTTCATCTGGTATAATGGTTTGTATTGATGCAGTGCGAATGATAAGTCGAAGGCAATGGAACAGACATTGGCTAAAGGAAAGCAGATTCAAGACGACTGTGCTGCTATGGTGAAAAAGCTTCGAGCTATGCTCCATTCGATGGACGAGCAACTCCGGGTCCACAAGAAGCAGACTATGTTCTTAACGCAGTTAACAGCAAAAACAGTTCCTAAGGGACTTCACTGTCTTCCCTTGCGCCTCACCACTGAATACTATTCCTTAAATTCTTCTCAAAGGAACTTTCCTAATCAAGAGAGATTAGAAGATCCCCTGCTGTACCACTATGCACTCTTCTCAGACAATGTATTGGCAGCGGCAGTTGTCGTAAACTCAACTGTTACCCATGCTAAGGTATCCTCTCCCTTGGTGCTGCCCAGCACCAATCAAGTATCTTCCGTTCATGTCTTGGACCTTCAATTTTGGTTCACATCTCTAACTGATCAACTTCTTGGTATCTTGGCAGGACCCTGCAAACCATGTTTTCCACATTGTCACTGACAGGCTAAATTATGCTGCGATGAGAATGTGGTTTCTGGTGAATCCACCCGGCAAAGCCACTATTCAGGTTCAAAATATTGAAGAGTTTACATGGTTGAATTCAAGTTACAGTCCTGTTCTGAAGCAGTTGGGTTCTGCATCCATGATAGATTATTACTTTAGGACTCATCGCTCCAATTCTGATTCAAATTTGAAGTTCCGAAACCCAAAGTACTTGTCTATCCTGAACCATCTCCGGTTTTACCTTCCGGAGATCTTCCCAAAGCTCAACAAAGTGCTGTTCTTGGATGATGATATAGTTGTGCAGAAGGATCTTACAGGGCTCTGGTCCCTTGATTTGAAGGGAAATGTTAATGGGGCCGTAGAGACTTGTGGAGAAAGCTTCCATCGCTTTGACCGGTATCTTAACTTTTCAAATCCTCTTATCTCAAAGAATTTTGACCCTCATGCTTGTGGATGGGCATATGGAATGAATGTCTTTGATTTGGAGCAATGGAAGAAGCAAAACATCACAGAGTTATACCACAGATGGCAGAAGCTGGTAAGTTTAATGGTTTCATTTTTCTTTTCTTTTTTCCTCGAAGTTTTTATTGATTGGCTTGACTGCTTCATTTCCTTAAGAATTACTATGTGTGCAACAAAACTCTTAACTCTTGAATGGAAACTAGCTGATTACAGAAACTCCTTAGCTCTCATTCAATTATAACATGATCAGGAAAACATGGATTTGAGTTTTAGACTTCTGTTCTACTGGATGTAGGCATAATTCAGATCAAAATTTGCATCCCTCTAAGATACATTCATGTTGCCGTCCTTTACCGGCCTGTGTTTTGTCTTCTTTACCTATGTGAACCGAGTTTATTTTTGTGTGTACAGAATCATGATAGACAGTTGTGGAAGTTGGGAACACTACCACCTGGTCTCATAACTTTTTGGAAACGCACATATCCACTTGATCGTTCGTGGCATGTGCTGGGGCTTGGTTATAACCCTAGTGTTAACCAGAAGGAGATTGATCGAGCAGCTGTTATACACTATAATGGCAACATGAAACCATGGCTTGAGATAGGTATACCCAAATACAAAAATTACTGGGCAAAATATGTTGATTATGATCACATGTATATGCGAGAATGCAACATCAATCCATAGAATGACTCTTATGGTATTTGGAAGTTTTTGTGCAATACCTTCTAGGCTGGCCATAAATTGTGACGGGTTTTCCTCGATATCCCTCTGTAGGCATTTTTTTTGTTCCGAAGTAACAAGCTCTCAAGCTTTATTCTTTCTGTATACATTTTGATTTTTTCCCCGCTCTCGTTGCTCTTTCCTACTTATCGGACTCAAGTTAATGATTACACATATCTGCAGAATTCACAATGTACTTGTAAATCTTTTATCTTATCTAGTTAGTGTATTGTACCAGTTCTCCTTGTGTTGTGCATAGATGTTATGATATCTAGTACCTCAAATAGTAGAGGGATCCTCTTCATGTCCTTTGTAATGTATATGTACATGCAGCTCCGTATTGTTATGCTAATCTAAGTTCATTGCATATTTGTATGAGTATTACCTGATTAGCTATCATGTTTTGTTGTTGGACGGAATATTGACATATTATTACTTCAATCAGTGTTTTAATAATAGCTTGTTGAATAAACTAAGCATTGGTGCTAACTGTGGAATTAAGCTTAATCATAGGCAGCTGCATATTATTAGGGAATGGCAGTGGGGCCACCTCCTACACGTAATCGTTTTAAGCGTAATATGCGAGAGTAGTTGTGGGTGGGGCGGAATTTGCATTAGTGGAGGTTGAGCAGCGGGAGATGATGATGATGGCTCTTATGCTGTGAATGCTGTTTGGTTCTGGTGAGTAGTGAGCAGTGACAGCCTGTTCCGTGATTATTATTATTTTCGCTTTACAAGTTTGCTGTGAAGTGTACTGGAATATAAAGATCAAGAAAGAAGACACAGTGCCCACGCTTTCACGTGGCGGGTCATCCATTACCCAACGACGTTGATCTCTTTGCTGTCTTCTACCACAGCCCAGAATCTTCTTCGATGGGACAAAAAGAAAGCGAGGATTATTAACTTGCTCTTAAAAAAGGGTAAGAGTAGGAGGACCGTTAACTAAAGTACAAAGTCACTAATGATAGAAATAATGTTGTTTGAATGAATTTAGATCTAAATTTTACGGATAAAGAAGTTTTCCCCTCCCCCTCTTTTTTGGAAAAGCGCCAATATGCATATGTAGAAAAACTGAAAAAGGGAAGCGGGGAAGGAGGAGCAACCATTTGACTTGGGACACATAATTAACTATCTGAACATGACTCATACATATATACCCTTTGAGGAAATTGTGAAAATGGTGTTCGGTGTTCCTTTGTCCCATTGGGAGTACAGATCGAGATGAGACCTAAGAATGGTTTATGAATGCCGAATGCTAACCAGTAATCTCCGGGGGAGCGTTATATTGATTTGATCGAAATGTATCCTTTTATCCTTATTGCTCAGGACAGACATGTATGTCTTTATGCATCTATATGTGCCAATGTCACGTTCACTCTCCTTGGTTGCTTCACTGGATCAATTGCTTATAATACAACCAAGAAAACAAAAAACTGAAAATCAAAGAAGGCAAATAAGAAAATGGTGAAATATTATCATATCCTGTGTCTCTCAACTCTATCCTTGTTTCAATGCTTCTTCTTCTTCATACCATGTGCTGCTACCACTACTACCAAGTCTGCTGGAATTCAGCCAACCAAGCTTGTAGACTCTGTTTGTCGGAAAACTTATTCGAGTTACTCGTTCTGTGTGGAGTCTCTCTATAGCGACCCAAGGACTCCAACTGCTGACAGCTATGTGCTTGCCTACATCTCCTTTGGCTTGGCGTATCTCAATGCCTCCACCACCCAACAGCATGTTGCCCGCCTGTTAAACAAGACAGCAGCAGGGCATAGCCAGCAGCAGCTGCAAAGATGTTACCATGATTACAACAAGGCCATTTCTGCGCTGCAACTCGCTTACAACGACCTCAATTCCGAAACTTTCTTTGAGCTTGCTGATTTGGCAGGTGTTGCTTCTCTTGCTGCCGATGATTGCCAAGCTGCTTTGAATACCACTTTTTCCCCTCTCACCAACATGAATAGTGATCTCAAGGGTCTCTGTAAAATCTGTGTGGTTGTCTCTAAACTCTTTACTGGACTTACTCTGAAATGAGAGTTTATTTTAATTTTATGATTCATGTGAACCAACTAGAATGCAATCATGAATGTTGATAATGACAAAACAGATGTGTACGTGTACTGAGTGCTCTTCTTAAACAATCGATTATGGCTTCAAATTCTGAGGTTACAAATTGAGTTTGTCAGTGTTTAGTTGTTGGAGCTGTGGGTTGAAATCATGCATCATAAAAGTGACGAAACAATCTTCAACTCTTCAAGTGAGTGGTCGGTACTAATAACGTTGATCGTTGATGTTTTTATTTAACCAAATTACATTTTACTATTAAGAAATGAGAATGTATATACATAGCAATTACTGGCCATAATCTGCACTCATACTTAACCATGTCACCTTGGCGGAGTAACTTCAACGGAGTAATCTCCGGAAACACAGCAAAACAACCTTCACCGGCAAGCCAGCTCCAGGCCGAAATATGTCTTGACGCGCCGACACGCACCACCCAAAGTTGTCTCTGCATAAAGAACCAAAACTCAGCAAACTGAAGGATATCAGTCCCACATCGAAAACAAGAGTGAGGTAACTCACTATTTCACCTATAAAAGGTCCACTTCTCTCTCTTCATTGATTAGACGTTCAATAGCTATTTACTGCTATTGTTAGTAGAGAGAGAGAGAGTGAGAAGATAGGGTGGACAGTTGGACACATGTGCAAGGCAACAAAAAGCATAATTGAATGCTCCTTCTTCTTTTTTGTTGGATAATTGAATACTATATTTTTTTTACATCATCAATTTTAGTTAATTAAATAAGTATTTAGTTAAAAAAAAAGTTAATTAAATAAGTATTTAGTTAAATGCTATAAAAATTAAAATTAAAAAAATACAAAACAGCCTAGGCGCCGCCTAGTCCCCCGCCTAGGCGTCTGGGCGCTAGTCCCCTATCCACCGCCCGACTAGCGCCTAACGTTTTTTAGAACCTTGACAGAGAACAACTGATTAACCGTAAGTTGGCAAAAGGCAGAAGAGACTCTCCATCATACAGTCGAATGATTGAAGAGGCACGCTAAAAATCAATAAACAAATGATCATCATAATCCAAAAAAATACAAAAAACAAAAACAAAAAAAATGTTGCGACCATTTGCTAGGTGAGATGCCTAGTTTGATTCATAAAACTAATACTTGCATTTTTGAATAAACAGAGTAGTAGTTAGGAAGTATATGGCTAAACCTCTATTGATATTTTATTGAAAGAAAATATAATACAACCAACGAGGAGGGGACATAAAATCTAACCTAATATCGATTTAAACAAACAAAATGAATAGCAAACAGGTGAGCTAAAGTACTAGACTAACGAAAGCAGAAATTAAGAAGTGTCAAATAATCTTTACGCCAAGTAGATCAAATAACTAGTTGTTGCATAATTAAAGTTTTTTTTTTTTTTTGCTATGCATTGGAAAATTCAAAATTTCTTCTTTGGCAATTGTCATCAGTCATGACCTATTTTTTCATGTCATTAAGCAAGTTAAAAAATAATAATAATTAAAAAAAATCCCACCAAACCTGGAACACCTCGATGAATAAAGTGGTAGCAAGCTGTATCACCCGGGCCAACCGTAAACCATTTCTGTGTTCACTTGTGACGGTATCAGTATGGATGGGCCCGCCATATATTCACTTTTGTTGTTGGTGGTAGTAATCATCCTCATGTCATCCTTTGCTTTCCGTCCCCGTCTTTGGAAGCTTCCCGCCATAGTTCAAACCCTAAGACAGTTGAATGCTTCTGCTCAGGTGGAGCCAAACTTGAATTCGATTGAAGCCGGTCGTCGTCGTCGTCAAAAGCCAAACCTGAGTCTTTGGCGGTATAAAAGTGATACATATAGCTGTAACTGTGAGATTATAAATCTCGGGCGCTGTGGCAAAGTGAAAGATGCAAGGAAGCTGTTCGACGATATGCCTCAACGAGATTCTGTCTCTTATGCGTCCATGATCAATGTTTACTTGAAGAACGATGATCTTCCCAATGCACAGAAGCTCTTTCAGGCCATGCCCACCAGTAATATTGTTGCTGAATCTGCGATGGTTAGTGGTTATGTCAAGGCAGGCCGTATAGCTGAGGCTCGTCAAGTTTTTGATCGCATGGAAAACAGAAATGTGTATTCTTGGACCAGTTTGATATCCGGGTATCTCAGTTGCGGACAAGTTGACGAGGCCCGTCGGCTTTTTGGTCGTATGCCTGTCAAAAATGTGGTGTCCTGGACTACTATGATCCTGGGTTACGCTCGCAACAACTTGATTGATGAAGCGCGCCGTGTGTTTAACCTTATGCCTGAAAGGAACACAGTCTCATGGACAGTTATGATCAAGGCTCTTATTGAGAATGATCAATTTGATGACGCACTTAGCCTCTTCAATGATATGCCACAACGGAACCTATATTCTTGGAACATCATAATCTTGGGTCTTCTTAATGCAAATAGAGCAAGTGAAGCCATCAAACTCTTCAGTTCAATGCCTCAGAGGAATGCAATTTCTTGGACTACTATGGTTACGGGGTTGGCACATAACAAGATGACTAAACTTGCGAGAGAGTACTTTGATCGAATGCCTAACAAAGATGTAGCTGCCTGGAATGCTATGATTGCATCATATGTTGACGAAGGCCTCATGGCAGAAGCCGGTGAGCTATTCAGTTTCATGCACGAAAGGAATGTTGTTACTTGGAATCTGATGATTCATGGTTATACTAAACGTGGGCCAAAAGAACAAGCCTTAAAGCACCTAATTCTGATGCTTCGGTTTTGCTTTAGACCTAATAGGACTACCATCGCTAGCATATTGAGCTCATGCGAGGACATGACGGAGCTAATGCAAGCTCATGCACTGGTCCTCTCACATGGGTTTGAGCATGACACAGTCGTTGTGAATACACTAGTCTCTATGTATTCCAGAAATGGGGATGTTACTTCTGCTAGGTTTGTTTTTGATCATCTTGGGGCTAAGGATGTGGCATCATGGAATGCAATGATATTAGCATATTCAAATCATGGATATGGTCACCATGCATTGCAGGTCTTCGCACACATGTTAAGATCAGGAGCCAAGCCAGATGAAATTACTTTTGTTGGAGTCTTATCAGCTTGTAGTCATGCTGGTCTTGTCAACAAAGGTCAAAGGCTTTTCAATTCAATGAACCATGTTTATGATATAGAACCAAAGGCCCAGCACTATTCCTGCCTTGTGGACATCTTAGGCCGAGCAGGACTAGTGGATGAGGCTACGAAGGTAGTACGCATGATGCCTGCTTCTGAGAAGGATGCTGCTGTTCTAGGAGCATTGCTTGGTGCTTATAGGTTCCATGGAAATATTCCAATGGCAAGTCTTATTGGAGAGGCACTTCAAGAGCTAGAGCCAGGTAGCTCTGGGGGGTATGTACTCTTAGCAATAATTTATGCTGCACGTGGAAAATGGGATGAATTTGCTCGAGTAAGAAAAAAGATGAAGGAGAGGAATGTGAATAAGGTTCCTGGTTTTAGTCAAATACAAGTGAAGGGCAGGAATCATGTATTTTTTGTGGGGGACAAATCTCATCCTCAAGCTGCTGAGATTTGGGGACTGCTTCAAGAGAATCTCCTACCACACATGTGGGAGATGGGATACTCAAAACGGAATGCATCTCAGATGGATCACCAGAAGAGGAATTGAATTAATTAATTTTGCCAACCATGTAAATTGAGATGATGAACATCAGAAAAGATTAAATGTACAATGTACTCAAAATATAATCATATTTTGCTCGTGGTTATCAGACAGTTACTTGATTCATGATTTCCTTTAAATTTTCAGTAGCACTTGCATGTTTATATTAAACAGTCTGCGATATCCTCTGCTAATGTGAATCATTTGTTATTGTGATGAAGTACTTTCTGAGGCTTTTTGAACCACTCCATCTATTTGTTCAAGCTGCAACACTGAACTCTTTTTGGACCTAGGAAAGGCCGCGCTCAAACTCTCTGGTTTGAATAACCAAAGCACAAGGTTACAAAATAATGAAATATAGCTAGTTAATTGTATCAGTCTAGGTATCTAGATATCAAAGTATTGCTGAATTATTAGAAGATGCCAAAAGTTGACCAAACAATGATAGAGGAGAATCTTTGAGCAAAGAGATGGCAAAAACGATGAAGATGATGGATTAACAGCAAAGATAACATCGACCCTATCATACTTATTAAAAAAAAAATCATATTAGTAAAGACATTGATAAGACAAAAATGATCGAGCAATCCATGTAATTAGACCTACAGGCCGTCCCCTTTATCTGTTTAATATTCAAAATCCAATTGAACCCTTTTAAGTTAATGGATTTGATGGACCAGTTCAAATTCCCGATCGAAGAATATTTGCATTCAAACATAGTTGTGCTTTGTAGGCTAGCAAGTAGCGAGGTATTGTGGACACCAGCAACCTTTGCTCTTTTTCTTCTTTTCATGCACAAGATAGATAAGCACATATCGTTGCAAACCAAAGCTTTCTCACCACATGTCAGTCACAATTCGCAAAAGAGAGAGATTCTCGATACTGCCTGTCAATAGTGACCTTTAGACTTTACTGCAGCATCAGTAGTTTTCCAAATCAAAGGGAAATTTTGTACATTCAGGGTTGATCTGAAATTTCAAATGACATGGGAGCTAGGTAGGGACTAAACTCGCATCGATGAGTTGATGCGAGTGAGCGAGCACATATGGAATGAAGGGGGAAGAAAAGCATTATTTGGCGCCAACCATTTGCTTTGCTCTGTGCCTCTGTCAGCCGGCCCCTCCCCGGGACAATAATTTATAAAATAGTCCAAAGACCCAGAATACTGAAAAAAGAGTCAAACCGGCAACGTTCTTTCCTGTTTGAAACTTCGAAATTCAAGTCCAGTCTAACGGTTCTTTTCTCTTTTTGCCTCTTCTGTCTTCCAATTACCTTGTTTTTCAGACCATGTTATGATGGGCTGTTCGGCTGTTCCCATTGTTATTCTTAATATTTTTTTATTCTTTTCTCGTCATGCCTCAAAGTTGAGTTTTGTAAAAATAGTAAAATGAACGATAAAGTTGAAGCTGAGCGATCAAAATAATATTTCTCAAATATCAGGTCATCAAAGTGTTGAATGACCGTTTCTTATTCTCTGAAAAAAAGAAAAATGTTGAATGACCAAAAGTTTATATATCATTAAATTATATGAAGTAATTATTTTATAGTCTTACAATATCACGTGGCAATGACAAATGGTGATTAGGATCAATAACATCTTGGACTATGGTATTTGTCATGAAGTAATTATTATATGAATCAATTATATCGAAGAAACGAAAACAAGTATTTGTCATGTGAACGCCAATCACATTGGCTAGAACTACAGTACATTGTAATGGCCTAATAGTTACAATTTTTGCAAATTTTATTGATGAAGTTTCTCCAAACTAGTAAAGATTTTTCCTAGCTAAACTGAGCAGAACATCTTTGACCTGTTTTTAAGTATAAGAGAATCCTCGAGGGAGAAGATGAAGTCGAAAGCAAACTGGGGAGCTAGAGAAAAAACAAAAGGAAAAAAAAAAAGAAGTGGGTTGGAAAAGAAAAGAAAAGAAACCATAGAAAAAGTAGTCCGTGGGAATATTTAGTTGGTAAAGTGGGGGGGGTTTGTAATAAGTGGAGCGGGTTTGAGCGAGAAAGAGGAGGAGGAGAGAGAAGCCGTCGACTCGACTGGGATACCCAAAGCAAACATTTCATTTTCTTGTGTGAATTAATCCCATGAAAGAAACGGAAGCGAGCGATTGAGAGGCCATTGCCACTATAATTCATTATAAGCAGGCAACTGGGTTAATTGAAGGAAGCAAGCAAGCAAGGAAGGAGGGGGATCTGATCCATCCGAGACGCGCACTGTTAAGAATTGAAGAAGATGGGAGGAGGAGGAGGACTGCGAAAAGCGGCCAAGAAGATGGTGGTGGCAGCTGCCAATGCATGTGGTGGTTCCTTCTCTTCCAGGAGGAAGCCTCTGGTGGACCCCATCGTCTTCTTCGATCATACCACCGCCACTGCCTCTGTCAGTCTTCAATTCTGATGTCCTCTGTTTCACTCTCCTGTTTTTTTTTTTTTTTTTTTTTTTAATTTAGATCTTATATTATATTTACAGATCTCAGGTTCTTCGGCTGTGTCTCCCACCAACTCCACAGCAGCAGAAGAAGAAGAAGAAGAAGAAGAAGAATGCATTGCCAAGGAGATGGAATCTGCAATCACCAATTCTAACAATGTACCTTCCTCTTCTTCTTCTAATAAGGTAACCCCATACATACCATAATCTTCGGCTGTTTCTTCTTCTGCTTTTCTTTTTTCCTGCAACAATATCCGCATCTTTTCACTTACTTTTACGCTGCTCCTTCTATCTAAGTTTATTAATCCTTTTGTTTCAATTCAACCATCTTAATCTCACATTTCTCGGTTCCCAACACACAAGCAAACCAATTTCTTACTTCTCCTCTTGCTGGATTAATCATTTTCACACAATCTAGTAGGCAATGTTAATGCTGTAACATGTAATCGAGTCAATTGCAAGTGCTAAACAATTGAACTACAGCAGTACATCAGATGTATGACATATTCCATATCCATATGTATCATATTTTCTATGGTCTTTTAATTACGAGTCTGTTTCTAATTGCATAGCTGCTAATAGTAACTTTATACTAAGACAGCATTAGGCCTACTCCTACTTGTTCAAATGCAGTATGAACCTTGTAACGGCAGTCTTCTAAACCTTTTATTTGTTGATTCTTGTGGCAGAACTTGTGCGCAATATGTCTAGACCCTCTGAGTTACCATAGCAAGGGACGGATCTCAGGGCAGGCTATATTCACGGCCCAGTGCTCCCATGCATTCCACTTTGCCTGCATCTCTTCCAATGTCCGCCATGGTAGTGTCACCTGCCCCATCTGCCGTGCCCATTGGACTCAGCTGCCCCGCAATCTGAACCCACCTGGTGGTTCCCTTTCCTCTTGCAACCCAACTGATCCCATCCTCCAAATCCTTGATGACTCTATAGCCACTTTCCGCATCCACAGGCGCTCTTTCCTGCGCTCTGCTCGCTATGATGATGATGACCCAATTGAGCCTCCCGATCACATGCCTAATTTCCCCCGTCTCCAATTCTCTCTAGCACCCTTACCACCTAGTACTCCACCCCATAGCTTTCAACCGTCCTGGTGCACCACACACCCATATCATCCACCCCCACATCACCTGAGCTATAGCTCCACATCATTGTTACAATCGCCAACCAGGCCAAAGCCCTATACTACTATGTATGCCTCTTCGGACAGAGCTTATCTTTCGGTGAAATTGGCAGAGCAGCGAGCAACTGATTTTGTCTTGGTTGCTAGTCCCAACGGACCACACTTGAGGCTTCTCAAGCAGTGCATGGCATTGGTGGTTTTCTCCCTTAGACCTATTGATCGTTTGGCCATTGTTACCTACTCATCAGCTGCTGCTCGTGTCTTCCCTCTAAGACGCATGACATCTTATGGGAAGCGAACAGCCCAGCAGGTTATTGACCGCCTGTTCTACATGGGGCAAGCAGATCCAGTGGAAGGGCTCAAGAAAGGGATCAAGATACTTCAAGATCGTGTATACAAGAATCAAAATTCGGGTATCCTGCATCTTTCTGACACCCCAACTCGATCCTACCATGCTGCTCTCAATATGGACGTGCCCATTCCAGTGCATCGTTTTCATGTAGGATTTGGATTTGGCACTTCAAATGGTTTTATCATGCATGAATTTGAAGAGTTCCTCAGAAGGCTCATAGGTGGTGTTGTTAGAGAAATCCAGTTAAGGATCAGCACAACGGAGGAAGCCAGCAGTAGGATTGTAAGAATAGGAGAGCTAAGAAACGGAGAAGAAAGGAAAATCTTAGTGGACTTGAGTGTTTGTGGACATATTTGTGTGGGATACAGCTACATAGAGGATGGTGAGATTGACGAACCTATCACAACAGGGGAAACTATGGTGAGCATAGGAGACGGTAAAAGTAACATGAGTGCAACTGAAGCAGCTTCTGCTGGGTCAGGGACGAGCGGTCCAATTATTGGTGGGAGGCCTAGTAGTGCAGACAGTTGGGACTACCATGATCCTTACATGGCTAGAAGATGGGCCAAACATTTGCATGGCTACAGGCTTTGAATCAAATCCATTCCAACAACACAACACGTTCACATGAGTAGATATACACAAATCAATCATCAGCCTGCATACTTTAGGTAGTCTAGGACCATTGACTTTGTGAGATTTATGCTCCAACATTTATCAATGAAGAGAGAATGTTCACAACACGGATTTTACTTTTCATTTCGTAGCTACAACGCGCTCAGTACTGTATTCTAAATTTAAAAGAAAGAAAAATTAATCATCTTTATGTAGTCTTATATTATTTGATCTTTTTATTTTTATTTTTTATAAGTAGGAGCTTGTGAGTTTGACTTATAGACAATTAGTTGTTGTAATCCTCAATTGTTGAAAGTTGTTTTTTGCTCTAAGGCTCTGTTTGGGATTGCTTCGCTTTTAAAAAAATCAGCTTTTGTTCAAAATTTTAGATTTGATTGTGTTTAGTAAATAAATGAAAATCAGCTTTAATTGAAAGTTACAAGTCACTGGCAGCAGATTTTAGAAGCAATCTAGAGGTTGCTTTTAGAAGCTGTTGTGAATCAAAACAAACTCTGCTGTTGTTTTATGTATTGACAGCACTTTTAAAAATATTATTTACCAAACACAAAACTGTTTTAATTCACAATTGATTATTCTCACAACACAGTAGCAGCAGTTTTTTTTAAAAGTCATAGCAATCCCAAACTAGCCCTAAAAGTCATGATTTTATCACTCCAATTTATCACTCACACTCCACTAAAATGGTGCCGAAACCATCACAGTAAATAAACTGCCACATCAATGTTTGTATTAAATTAAGCTTACTCTTCTCTTTTCTTTTCTTTTTTTGAACTAAAATATCTTTAATATTTTCTCAAATTTTTCTTTTTTTATCAGATAAACAACTCAAATGCTACAACTAGTTTTTCGCGAGTTGAACTCACAAACTCTCATTTACGAAGGAGAGACTATGCATAAAATGGTACTGGGCTTTTCTATAAATTTTTGTATTTTATAAACACTAATATTATTTTCCGATATTTAGGTTTTAATATACAATTTGAATATAATTTACATTAATATTCGGTATTTCTCTAACATTTCTATTAAAAATCTTTTTATTAAAGCAATATCGACAGGTTGGTCTTCTTGGTATTTCTCTATGAATTGTGGTCATGGACTGGACAGGGTGAATTGGCGTTGTTGACTTGACTGCAAGTGCCAAGTGTTTTGCCGTGTGGATCAGTAAAAAAAGTGTGTTGGTGATGAAAGGCAAAGAGAGAGTCGAGAAAAGAGTGCAGAAATGGACAAATCTCCGAAAAGCGTGAAGTCGTCCAGGACAAATCTGTAGAAAGCGTGAAGCTAGCAGCAGCAGCAGGAAGTAGCACCGCACCTGTGGTGACTAATTGGGACGGAAGATGTTTCCGAGACTGATGCAGCCTCCTCCGCCTCCTCCTCCTCCTCCTCCGCTCGATGGAATTGAAGATATGCAAGGTCACAATCACCGAGCAGACCCTTGCCTCGTCTTGACTTCCGATCCCAAACCCCGTCTCCGCTGGACTGCTGACCTTCACGAACGATTTGTCGACGCAGTCACTCAACTTGGTGGCGCCGCTAGTCTGTTCCTCTTTCCTCTTTTTCAATATACTGTTCTTCTATTTTTCTTGCTCCTTCCTTGTCTCTGATGATGATGAGTCTTCAAATTTCATCGACACGCTAGGATAAGATCCCTTTCACTCATCTACAGCATGTAGCTTTGCCCTTTATCGTCCCCCCTTATTCTTTCTCTGCCTACTATGAAGCTTGTTTCAACAACCAAAAGCAACCCTTTGAATTTGAGGTTGTGAGTGTCACTTAGTGGTTGCCTCTGCTTCCTTTTTGTTACTAGTGAATCAAAGCTGCTGCTTTTAAGTTGGATGGCTGATAATTGTTGCAAAATTGTTTCCTTGAATCTTCTTGCTATTTACTAGTCTGACCAACGCCCTTGGATATATTGCAGAAGCTACGCCCAAGGCCATTATGCGAACAATGAATGTCAAGGGGCTGACACTTTTTCATTTAAAGAGTCATCTACAGGTTTCTCTTTGTTATTCAATGTTCATCATCATTTATCCTCAGCTCAGCCACTTGTTTCGACTTACTATTTCATATTGCATTGCAGAAATACAGGCTAGGTAAGCAAGCAGGAAAGGATATGGATGAGGTATCCAAGGATGGTAGGTTTTATTATTATAACTCTCTCTCTTTGTGCACAAATTTGTTTCGTTAGATAGGTGCACGCAAGATTAAGCTTGTTTTTGTTTTACTTTATTTTGTTCCTTCCTTCTTCGAGAGAAGAGGGTTCAAACTTGGGGATATCATCCAACATTGTAGAGAGAAATACCACTAAACTTATAGCTAGTGGGTAAACCTTAAGCTTGTTAGGGACTGACTAACAATATATATTGTGCAAACATGATCCCTCACATTATGTCCGACCTAAACATAAAAATGTTTATGTATGCAGACAGAGAGAAACATATAGCTGTAACCCTACACTTGCCCTTGAAAATAAATGGAGAATGGGCATGAATGCAATGTTAGACAAACTTAGGACTCCAAAAGTTTAAGCTATGAGAGAATAACCAAGAATCTAGCCCTAACACCCCCAGCACCTATGAGACTGACAAAATACAACTCAGTATAAACTGGGAAACTGCAATTGCAGAAATTCGAGCTGAAGATCTCTGAGACAGTATTAAATTTTTCCTTAGAAGCTTAAATTGTAACCATGTACTAAAAAATTTCTTTATGTAGGTGCAAAACAGTAGTTTCTCTCTCTCTTACTCTCCTTTGAAAATAACATTGTCGGCTCAAGTAAATCATACTATGCAATAGAGGCTAATCATTAACTATCTATTTTAAATGCATATGAAAGGTATCTTTATGATTAGAATATTAAATTTATGCCTGACTTCTTGTGCCAATCATTGTGAGGATTGTCAGCTTCATACCTTCTAGAAAGCCCTGGTACTGGTAATTCTTCGCCAAATTTGGCTACTTCTGATATGAATGAGTAAGTGAGTTTACATCCTCTCTTCATAACCTTTTTTTATGATTAATAGATTGTCATTTTGTATTAAAATGTTGGGTTTTACCAAAATTTCATCTTTAGGGGTTATGAAGTCAAAGAGGCATTACGAGTGCAAATGGAAGTACAAAGTAAACTACATGTGCAAGTTGAGGTATAATAACATATTCTGTGGGTTAAAATTAAATGTATTTTTGTATTTTGTATTCCTGGCTTCTGGATTCCTTGAACAAGCAAGTTTTGATAGTGGTTTTGCGATTATCTCTGGATTTTCTTTAAATATGGTTGACAATTTCAAACCATAATCTTCAGTGTATCTACCTAGCTTGTGACTTTGCTTTTGATACAGCATTTTACGACGCCCCTATGCTCAGGATATAATTAATTGATAGTTCAAAGTGTTAAGTTCACCACCTACTAGGAAGTTGGAACTTCTGGACTTGATATCTGCATCATGCTACTTAATCTTCTTACTAAATTCCTGTAGGCTGAGAAGCACTTGCAGATTCGCCAGGATGCAGAGCGAAGATATATGGCCATGCTTGAGAGAGCTTGTAAGATGCTTGCCGATCAATTTATTGGAGGTTCAGTCATTGATACTGATGGCCATAAATATCATGGCTTGGGGAATAAGAATCCAAAAAGTTCCTCCCTCGACCCACTTGGCTTCTACTCACTACAATCCACAGATGTGGCTGGAGTTCATGGTCCAGAAGAAGAAGTGCTAACTAGTGTCCATCCCCAAAGGGCTGATTGCTCCACTGAAAGCTGCCTCACATCACATGAGAGTCCTGGAGGACTAACTTTGGAAGGATCTCCAGGTGGTGGGAAAAAAAGAATGTTGAGCTTGGAGTCGGCAACTGCATCTCTAATTTGGGGTGAAGCCAAGGTGAGAACCCAAGAGATTAATCTAGCCCCAGTTGAGCCTCATGGAATTACAAGGTATGGCATATAGGCCCGAAACATGTGTTTGAATGGTTGATCATCTCGTGATCAGAATCAGATCCTAATGTTCACTCTGTGCATTACAATATTAAAATGTAAAATTTTCAGTCTTCCTGTCCATCTAGTTGGCAGGAATTGGAAGCGGCAACTAGGTCTCCCAACTCCCAAACTGTAAATTCAACATACTAGGGGCTTAAATACCAGAACTAATTGCTTCTGATTTTTGCAAATCATGTGGCAGAAGTTGCATGGACTGAATTTGACTTTATGCAGCATCTTCAATTATGTATTTTACTGCAGGCTTGAAAACCATAGGATTTGAGGGTGCTTTAATCAACTTTCGCAATTTTGTGATCCTTGAGTAGACTTGAAAGTTTGCCGATAGGGAAGTACTATAGCCGTACGAGCCAGCCTATGTCGCTCTCCATAAAATCAGCCTGTATTCTGCGCATACAGGACTCCGCAAGCTTGCACTTGGGAGGCTTCTGAAGCTATGATTTCTCCCCGCATTTTCAGACTTTTTCTTGCTGGATTTCAAGACAAACTTCTCATAAACTCTCAGGTTTTCGCATGCATTGTACAGAAAACGTAATCATTACTATTTTCTTGTAAATATTTCTGTGACAAAAAAAGAATTAATTATTTGTTATTTGGCCGAATCAGCAAAACAAGGTGAATAAACGTAATCATCATATCGAGTATTGTAATAAGAAAAGAAAAGAAAACACATTTAACATGCGTCGCTCTCAGACTGAGGCAAGGGAAGATGACAAAATTGCCGGAATAATCGTTGTCTTGGACAACAGACGGAATATTATCATATCAAAGAGAT
Source organism: Rosa chinensis (assembly GCF_002994745.2). Taxonomy (NCBI): domain Eukaryota; kingdom Viridiplantae; phylum Streptophyta; class Magnoliopsida; order Rosales; family Rosaceae; genus Rosa; species Rosa chinensis. Next base: position 121,844 of record NC_037092.1, on the reverse strand, counting down.
TCGATTAAGGCCGGTGGTATCATGTACCTGTTGCTTTTGTGGTTAGCTAAAAAAAGATGCTTTTATCATCCACCTTTCATTTTTACCCTTGCAAAACACCAAAAAATAAAAAATAAAATAAAAAAATCTCTACTCCCGCAGGTCTTCTTAGCAGTCCGTCCCTTAGAGCAACTCTTAACAGTTGCAATGCTCGGGGTCTTGCAAGATCCCGGGCACGCCGGGCCCTCGGGAATTTTCTGAGGAATTACAAACCAGTTATTACTTTTATTTTGGAAACCCACATAGAAGAGTCTCAGATGATTGATTTGGGTGATGATTTCAATCTTAATAGTTTTGCTGTAGGAAGAACTCTAACTGGTGGTGGTGGTTTGTTGTTGTTATGGTCAAAAGATTGGAATGTGGATGTGTTTACCCACTCACTTGGACATATTGATGGTGTTGCTCTTTCACCGGATGGTCACTCCTTCCGTTTCACTGGTTTCTATGGTGATCCTACGGCCAGTCTCCGACCTCACTCTTGGGAGTTACTCCGCCGTATTTGGTCACTGATATTTAGGGGATGGATCGTTTTTGGAGATTTTAATGAAGTGCTATCTTTAGACGAAAAGACTAATTCAAGACTAAGACCAATGGGGCAGATGCTGCGTTTTCGGGCAGTGGTGGAGAAATGTGGGTTGACATGTATACCATTTGAAGGATGTCCTTTTACTTGGACTAATGGCAGAGATCCACGGGACCTAGTGGAGGAAAGGCTCGATCGAGGTTTTGCTAATAATGAGCTGATGGCGATTTTCCCACATGTAGTTTGTTATCACATTTGTAGTAAGGTATCTGATCATAGACCTCTTCTCTTTGACATCATGAATGAAGTACAGTGGGTGGCTATGAAATCAAAAAAGAGACGCAGGTTCCAGTTTGAGGAGGTTTGGACAACTGATGATGGCTGTAAAGAGGTTATAAAAGACAGTCGGGGTCAGTCTATTGCTTTTGGAAACTCATTACAAAGCAGCCTTTCAACTTGTGCTTCTGCCCTTTCTCACTTGGGAGCAACAGGGTTCGGTAACATTCGGTCTCAATTGTGAAGGGTGAAATGTCGTTTGGATGCAGCTTATTCCAACAGAGGAGATATGCCCGATCTTCAGCACTTATCTAAATTGGAATCAGAGTACTTGGAGTTGCAAGAAAAGGAGGAAATTCTCTGGCGACAACGGTCAAGGATTGATTGGTTGCAATTTGGATATCGTAATACGCGTTTTTTCCATGAACGAGCCACAGGGAGGAAAAGGACTAACACTATTCATGGTCTCTTTAATGAACAAGGAATTTGGCAATCTGATTCTGATGTTATAGGAGATTTGTTTTGCTCATATTTCACTCTCATGACACGTTTACTTACTTGAAATGGAAAACAATCATGACTCGAAAACAAGTGCAATGGGAGAAAAAAAGAATCGGTATTGATTCCGAATGAATGATTCCTAAACTCATCTCCCCCCTTCGTAATCAAATTCCTGAATATTCAGGAATCGATTCCTGATAAATAAGTGGGACCTACACTCATTCCGATTACTTCATGTGTTAGTAAACACAAGAATTCTTTTACCCGGAATCATTCAGATTCCTTTGTGTTAGTAAACACATGAGTGTTTTTACTCCGTAATCATTCCATTCCATTCCAAGTAAGTAAACCCGTAAACGTGCCCTCAATTGTTCACAAAGACGGGAGGTTTGGGAATGGACAGGATTTTAGGTTGTGTTTCCAGTTTGGTCACACAAGAGATGAATCCAAAGTTGTTGCAGCCTTTTGTAAGAGAAGATCTCGAATATACTCTGTTTCATATGGCCCCATCTAAGTCACTTAGAGCAAATGGACTTACAGCTCTCTTTTATCAAAAGTATTGGATGTAGTAGGAGATGATGTGTCAGCGATCTATTTACAGGTTCTCAAGATTTAATCATACCTTGCTAGCTTTAATACCCAAGATTGCTGCGCCTACAACAGTGGTGGATTTCAGACCGATCAGTCTCTGTAATGTGATTTATAAGTTGGTTGCCAAGACTTTTGCGACAAGAATGAAGAGAGTTTTGCCGTTAGTAATATTCCCAACACAAAGTGTTTTTTATCTCCAAACGGAACATATTAGATAATGTTATGATTGGTTTTGAGGCTATGCATTTTGTAAAACGAATCAAATGTGCTATGGCAATTAAACTGGACATGGCTAAGGCCTATGACAGGGTGGAGTGGTGTTTCTTAGAGGCAATGATGATCCGCTTGGGATTTGATTAAGAATGGGTTCGGTGTATCATGGATTGTATCATCACAGTCTCTTTCTCAGTGTTGTGGCAAGGTAGTTCAATGGGTCATTTTACTCCTTCTCGAGGCATTCGACAAGGATGCCCGTTGGCTCCGTATCTCTTTCTGATTGTAGCTGAAGGCTTTTCGACCTTATTAAGATTTGTGGAGTCAGCAACTTTACTAAGCGGAGTTCGAATATCACGGTATGCCCCACCAATCTCTCATCTATTTTATGTTGATGACAGTTTATTGTTCCTCGTAGCAGATCAAGACACACCACATGTTTTGCAAAGTATTTTCAAGATTTACGAAGATGCTTCAGGGCAACAAATCAATTTCCACAAATCTGCACTTTCTTTCAGTCCAAACATTGAAGAAGCATATCAGGATTATTTACAAGATTTCTTGGGGATTCCAGTGGTTGCTTGCCATGGGAAATATCTTGGTTTACCGGCCTACACTTGCAGGCAAAGGAAAAAGGCTACTTTTCAAATCAGTTCGTGATAGAGTGTGGAACAAACTAAATGGGTGGAAGGAGAAATTGCTTTCTCAGGCCAGGAAAGAAGTGCTATTGAAATCAGTGGTTCAAGCTATTCCTTCTTATTCAATGGGTGTTTTCAGACTGCCTTTATTTATGAGTCGACTTTCTAACATGACAGCCAAATTTTGGTGGGGCAAAAAACGTGGAAAGAAAGGTGTTCATTGGCTCTGCTGGTCTGCACTTTGTCGTGGCAAGTTGAAAGGTGGCCTGGGCTTCAAAGACTTTGTGGACTTTAACCAAGCACTTCTTGCAAAACAATGTTAGCGTCTGTTCTCTATGCAAATTCTTTGGTGTCTCAGGTTTTCAAAGGAAGGTATTAGCCCCACACTTCTCTACTTTCAACACCAGTTAGCAGATCAAGTTCTTTAATTTGGACTTTGGAGGTCCCTATTATGGGGACGAGATTTGCTAGTACAAGGTTTACAGTGGTGGGTGGGGAATGGGAAATCAATTTCTATCTATCATGATGCTTAGATACTAATTGAACACTCTTTTCGTATTTTGTCTCCTCCAAACTTACCTCTCAATTCTATGGTTTCTAATTTGATCACTTTGGAGGGTACTTGGAATCTTGATCTAATAGCTCTTTGTTTTTGGGAGGTTGAAGCTGCTGCAGTTTTCTCCATTCCATTGCCTTCACTTCCTTTTCCTGACAGGTTGTGTTGGCCTTACACTAAACAAGGAGTGTATATAGTCAAAAGTGGTTACCATCTGACCCAATCTCTTCGTGCAAGATTGGAAGGAGATGTGGGTAGTTCATCCCATCAAGAGAACTCAATTTGGAGCTTGGTATGGCAGCTCAAAATCCCGGCTGGTGCAAAGGTTTTCTTGTGGAGAGCACTTCATGATATATTAACAACTGTTGTTAACCTTCACAGGCGACATTTGCTTTCTTCCCCCATATGTGCACGCTGCAACATGGCTCTAGAAACCACTCTCCACGCTCTTTGGTCCTGTAAGAAAGTCAAGCAGGTTTGGTATCTCTCTCCATTTTGTAATGCTATTGAGAGTTGGAAGAATGGAACTTTTCTGGAGTTATTCATTTTTGCTACGTCTGTCTCTTCAATGTCTGAAATGTCTTTTATTGTGTTTATGTGTCGACGGTTATGGCAAAACCGTAATGAAGGGTACTTTCAATGTAAATTTATTAGCCCTCAGTTAATCCACTTCCAAGTTCAACATCAGGTGTAAGAATTCGTCGCTGCATTTCTACCTCCCCCCCTTGGTTCATCTGCATCTACCGCTGCTACTCTTGAACATTGGGTTAAACCTCTCTTTCCTTATTCGAAACTTAATGTTGACGGTGCAGTTGATTTGAATGCTGGTTTACGCGGTATTGGAGCAGTGTTAAGGAATGATAGAGGTGAGATGATGCTGGCGGTTTCTAAAGGAATGCAAGGTGGGTTCACTCCTAAGGCTGCAGAGTTATTTGCTGCAATATTGGGGCTGCAACCTTGTATTGAGGCAGGTTTCCAATCATCTTCTTTGATGTTGGAAATGGATGCATTGGAGGTGATTCGTGATTTACGTGAAGAGGAAGACAACATGTCTATGGAGGGTGCTCTTATAGAAGAAGTGAAGACTCTTTTCCACTTCTTCTCTCCGGTTATTTGTACTTATACCCCTAGAAAATGTAATCAGGTAGTGCATGTTTTAGCTAGGAAAGCGCTTTTGTTTCCTGCATTTCAGGCTTGGGTAGAGAATGGACCTCCTTGGCTATCCGAAGTACTTATATCCGATGCAAATATCTCAATTGCTTAGTAAATGCAATTCTCATTTCTCAAAAAAAAAAAAAAAAAGATTCTTTATATTTTAGGGGAAAATCAGTTTTTTTTTTTTTTTTTTTGAAACCCTTTTAATTTTTTTTTTTTTGCTCCAACAGATCTTTTATACATATCCCCATATTAGGGATAGTAATGAAAGAAAAAATAAAATTTTCTAGGTTTACAGCAATCGCTAAAATTATAGGCCTCGTTTGGTTGACCGAAATGTTACGGTGGGAAAATGAATTATACTAATTTTCCTTTCAAGGATGGAATGGAATTGATTTAGCATTTCCATTTGTGGTGTTTCGAAGGATTCAAGACTTGAGATTAGAAAATGGTTTGAGAAAATTAATTTGTTAATGACTTTCCAATAATGCCCAATTAAAATTAAATATGAAAGATTAAAAATGAATGAGTGGAGATAGGAATTATTAATTGACCAAATTTTATGAGGGGCTAAACAAGTAAATTTTCAATTCCATTGAGTGAAAGAATTGAAATAACACACCCTAGATGGTATTTCTATTCCGCCTCTTTTATGGAATTGAACTCCTGTCAACTCATTTATTTTACTTTCCTCTCCAGACTTATTGTTTGAGCCCAAAAGTATTTTTGGCAAGATCCTTTAGTGGATTTAGTATAGCGGGCCGATACCTGCGGCCCAAAAATAAGCCTGCTTGGGTTTGGGTTACAGCTTCACCCATTCCGTAATCCATAGGGAAAACGAAACCTTATTGGAATCAAGTAGCAGAGATTGAATAGGAAACTTCAATCAATAATCCTTCTATAGCAAGGAACAGTCAAAGCCCTAGGTGTAAATACTAGGGTTCAAGGACAGAAGAAAGACCTCTCTCAAATCAACTAATCCCAGCGATTACAAAGCCTCCTCAGAGCAAACCTTCAACCTCGTTGAAACCCGGTGACCGCGCGCCAGTCCTAGTCTCTCCAAGAGCCGACTGTCAGCATCACCAGATCAACCCGGCGACCGTGCTTCCAGTCCTAGTCTCCTCGCGAGCCGCCTGCCAGTGCTACTGCCACAGATACTACCAGTGAAGCAAGGGTAACGCCCTCGCAACCCATCTAAGCTAAAGATACGCTTTAGCAAACCCCGTGCTTTCTCAAGATTTCCCAGTGATTGCTCTGCTCAACCTACAACGTTGAGTATCGATTTGGTGACCGAAGAGATCACACCCAAAGTCCTTATCCGTAAGGCAAAAGTCCTTTCCCGAAAGGCTAGAGAAGAACCCTGTGGCGAGGTTGGTGCTCTCCTCGTCCACAGCGCTTGAAGAAGAAGTCAGGTCAAGGGACTACCCCGACGACTGCACCCCACGGTGCTGGCATGACTGCGCAATCACACGCTCAAAAGAGACAGTTTGCACCCCTACCGGATTTTCGTGTCAAACATTTTGGCACGCCCAGTGGGACCTGTAATAGTGTCTCTTCGTGAACGCAGCCATTGGGAAATCGAGCGAAAACCCTTACCAAAAGGTTTACGCTAACTGCTCAAGACACAGGACCTCCAGTTACAGACCGCACTCTCGCGCGGACTGTCGTGGTCTTTCTGAAGAACAAGTGATTCAACGATTCTCTCATCCTGCTTAATCATCTGACATGTCTACTGAACGGGAAGAGAATCACCCTGCCACTACTGAGGGCCAGAGTGTTACTGCTCAACAAGCCGACGCTGACGTTAATGTTATCACTACCGCTGTTCCTAATACAGTGGAAAGTGGAGGAAGAGAGGCTTTCGTCGCGAAGCCTATTCCAGAAGGAGCGACCTCGGAGGTGAGGTTCGCGATCATCATGGAGAACATTGAAAATCACCACAAGAAGATACTCGCAGCTTTTGAAAGGGAACAAGCGAAGACGGACCGGCGCATGTGCGAGCTAGACCAACGCATCACCCAACATGCAGCAGATACCCAACAACAGATCGCACAATCAGAAAGTGCAGTAAGGGCTCATGTCACGGGTGTCGCTAGTGAGCATAGTCAGCACCAAAAAGAGATCCTGGCGGCCATCGCGAACCAAACACAGCAGACTACATTAGATATGGCAAGTCTTCGCATGGACGGCGCTAGCCTCGCAACCGAGGTGGCCATGTAGAGAGCCGAGCTGAACCAAGCAAGAGAAGTGCTAAACAAGGATTTAGGGGACCCTAATGCTCTCCTCGGTTCTCTTGGCCAGCTGTAACGCCCCAAACCGCACCTCACCAGCTTGGGCACGTCACAATGCCGCGGGGCTCTAAAATATAAACCGAAAGCTCGATTCACATTCTAGAGGACCGCTAGACATTTTGTTTGTAAACTTTTTGTAGAAACACAGCGGAAGCTACAAATATTTTGAGGTGAAAATCCTTGAATCGTTAGGTTCAATTTGTTCGTCTAGACTCGAACTGAATGCTCACTCAAGAGGTACAGAATTTAAGGAATAAGAATTTAGCTAGATTTGACCCAAGAATAGTTTCACACAAGTTCCGGGACACAAAGTTTGAGAAATGGAAATCAGAATAAAGCCAGAAGGTGGTTTACCAAACTTGTTCTGCACACCCAGCTCCGTCCGCCATTGTCCCGTCACCAGTGCACAGTACCTGCATCCATACTGTTGTAGGGGTGAGCTTTCGTCCTCGCTGCTCAACAGGAACTCTACCTCAACTAGATTTAAAACCAATAAACAAGTATTTGGGCTGCCCAGTATGAAAACATATTTAAACCAAATATTTAAAAGAACGACAAAAGTCAAGTTCTTCAACTTGAAAACCGATGCATGATGCTTAAATAAATACGGTGCCAAAACCAAGTATTGCCTAATGGCCGGTCCCATAGACCCACTTCACGACCTTACCTCAAATTAATTTATCACCAGGTAAGCGTAGCGAGAGCGTCCACTACCTAGCTACACACACGTACCGAGTCCATCGTTACAACGACCGGCGTAACTAACCCTCCGGAGGTTAAGGGGATCGAACCCAAGGAAGACAGAGCCACCCTTCGCTCTCAAGTCATCTAACTTACTTGACCGTATAGCACGACCTCGACACGCTATTAACAAGTTTCAGTGTCGATAAAAGAAAAATAATATAATATAATAAAATAAACCAAAACCGTGCGTAAGTCATGCGATACTTTAAATAAAAGTAAACTCTAGCGAGGCGTAGGTGAGTCCCCCCTACCTGGAATCCGTACTTAGACAATCTCTGAGCTTCCACCTTCGTTGCTCAAGCCTTGGGTAACTGGAAATCCTAAACCCAATAATCTTTGGTTAGTAACTCTCTAGAGACAAATGGTTATCCTTCACCTATATACCAATTTCGACCAAATATGAATTAAAATCAAAAGATCCTATAAAGAGTACATAACTTTCACCAAGGAGACAAGCTCACCGCCAAACATAGCATATACCAAACTTTAGTAGTAACTTTCCTTTGATTTCAATCTAGTTTCTGTCAAGTACTCAATCACGTCTGCAACTTAATCTAGAATAAGACAATTATACCCAACAACCGCAGCCATCACTTTGGCTCCCACAACACACAATTTTGTATATAAATATACATATACCAAGACCAAACCATTGACTAGTCTTGTTGAACGTCACCATTCATAGAACATATTCCAAAGATCCTTTATTAAACAATTATAGTAACCTACACCACTACCAAAAGCTGACCAGATTTCTACTTTAATTATAATTATACCCAAGAATGCTTCTTACCTCAATTTGATCAATACCCAGTCAAGTAGCCTTCACCCCAAAATCCTTCTTCTTCGATTTATGTACTGCACAATCCCACCTTTTAACTGGCAAGAGCCTTCGATCAACCTCCAGTTCCAATTCTCTACTCTTCCCCAATTCCAAACCTTGATTTAAGAAGAACTATAAATTTCCCAGTCTTATAATCAAATTGAAATACCAAGTGAACACCACGGATGAGTTGGGTTGGATTACTATGCGGCAAAACGGTTAATTAAATTCGAGATCTTTCGTTAGTAAAGTCGTTATTGGTTTGCTTGTGTATTTCGTGGTTTGATAATAAGTGAGGAAAGAAATTAATGTTTATACATGTATTGGGTGGCCTTAGTAATCGGGTGCACTCAATATATGTTTGGTCGATAACGTAACTTCAAGTCAATGTTCGATAATTTAGGTAATTATCGAGTCTACCTCGATTGGTCAAACATGGTCAAATGGTCAAAGTGGTCAACCCTTGGTCAACTCCTGGTAAAACCAGGAAAGTTGGTTTGGACGATATACTAATCGTCAAGATTTCGTTTAACTGTTCAAAAGTTATTAATTATCGGAATGTCGAAATCTAGGACTCCAGTTACCCGAGGAACAGAAGGTTCGCAACTCTCGAAGTACGTGAGAGAACGCATCGGAATCCAGGTAGGGATTCAGGACTCTCCTCGGTTGGTGATTTTCTTTTATATTTTTATTAATGTGATGCATGATAAGTGGTATGGGTTGGTTATGTAAAATGCAATACATACTATAACAAATTACATATAAGTGTCATTTTAAGACTTTAATTAGTCATAAAGCCACTTAAACTTTTTTGTACACATAAGGCCACTTTAGAGCCTAAAACCATCAGCTTCTTTTTGTGTTGTTCTTATTTTTCCCTCAACCCCCTTTCTCTCTCTTCTACGATAGAGCTAAACAGATCGCGTTCTCATATCTCTCTCTCCCCCTCCCTCCCTCCCCTTCACAAATTGACCTGACAACGTTGAGGACCTCACGATCTCGCCGGCGAAGTACCGATCGTCAAACGGCGAGTGGATTTAGAACCTGGCTCGAAGCATCTAGTTCCCCGAAGCATCTGGTTCTCCACAAGCGGGGAGAGAGTGATCGAGCCTCTCCACTGTTCGAATTGGTCGTCGGGCTTCTCGGAGGTGGTGTGCATCACCGGAGGGAATGGCTTCATTGACCACGGTCAGAGTCTCCTCCATCTTCCGCAGCGACCAGATCGTCATCCTTGTCGTCCACAAGATCTAGTATGCGAGCTAGGGTCGTGGATCTGGTATGTGAGTTGAGGTCGTGGATCTGGAGCTAAGCTCCGGCGATTTGGACCGATGAAAAATGATGTTTAACGGCGATGACCAATGGTCTCTCCCTCAGTTCCCAGCACTGTGATCTCCGCCGGATACAGCGTTTTCCAAGGTGTGGAGGAGCGAGTTCAGAGGCATTTGTTTCGTGAAATCGAACTGTTGGTTCGATGACGATTACAGCGAGGTGATCTGAGAGATTACGGCGAGGTCTGGTTCGAATCCGCTCCGTCTCGTAAGCCCCTCTCTCGAACGACGTCGTTTTTTGGTGTGAATTTGAGTATATGTTGAGCATATGTTGAATGATTTCTCCATGTTCTATGCATATGTTGAATGATTTCTCCATGTTCTTTGCACAGAAAGCTACTTGTTTTGACCTTGAAGATAAGCTACTTGTTCTGACCTTGAAAGAGAAAGATTGATATTGGAATATTTGTTTCTTTGATTAGTAAGTGATTAAGCTGGTGGGATTGACTAGATATGTCAATATGAATAATTTTGTGTTTAATCAAAATTCACGTTAGTAGCTCTTTATAACTGTTATAATGGTTTTTCAACGAAGTGATAGTAGCTTTTTATGTCTCTGTTAGTGTCTTTTTAAGCTGATGTTAGAAGCTTTTATTATAATGGCTTTTTAGCACAGTAACAGTAGCTTTCTACATCCATTGTAATATATTTTCACAACTATGGTAGTAGATTTTTAAAACTATAGAAGTAGCTTTTCATTTTCATAGCTTTGTTAGACTTTGAGAATAACTTTCTTAGTCTGTGAAAGTAGTTTTTTTTCTACTTGGTAGTACTTTTGGTTTTTGTGAGAGTAGGTTTTGATGTTGGCTAGTATAGTTTCTGTTTTGCTTGATAGTAGTTTTTGGTGATGGTAAGAGTAGCTTTTGTTACTGGTGATGGTGACAGTAGCCATTTGTTGTTGGTGAGAGTATCTTTTTGTGTCGGTGACAATAGCTTTTGTTGTTGGTGACAATAGCTTTTGTGATCTCGTTGGAAATTTCACCATCGTTGCTTTTGTTTATGACAGTAGCTTTTGTTGTTGGTGATAGTAGTTTTTGTGACCTCGCCGGAAATCTCACCAGCGTAGTTTTTGTTGCTAGTGACAGTAGCTTTTATTTCTAGTGATAGTAGCTTTTTGGTCGCCGGAGTTTGCCGGAAGTTGGCCGGAGACTCGCCGGAGTTGGTCAGAAGTTGGCCGGAGACTCGCCGGAGTTGGTCGAAGGTTGGCCGGAGTCCCGCCGGAGTTGACCGGAGACCTCGCCGGAGAGAAGAGAGAGAATGATTGTTGACTTTTTTTATTCTAGTGGCATTTATGTAAATATGTTAGATTTTTATATCCAAAATATAACACATTTTAAAATCTAGTGGCCTTATGAGGGAAAAAACTAGTTGGTGGCCTTATGACAAAAAAAACATTTAAAGATGCACTTATATGTAATTAACCCTACATACTAACCAATCCGTGAGAAAATGTGTGATGGCTTGAGAGCGAAGCGTGGCTCTGACTTCCTTGGGTTCGATCCCCTTAACCTCCGAAGGGTTAGTTACGCCGGTCGTCCAGGTATTCCGATCGTAATAACGGGCCCGGTACGTGTGTGTAGCTAGGTAGTGGATGCTCTCGCTACGCTTACCTGGTGATAAATTAATTTGAGGTAAGGTCTTGTAGTGGGTCTATGGGACCGACCATCAGGTAATACTTGGTTTTGGTGCCATATTTATATAAGCATCATGCATCGGTTTTCAAGTTGAAAAACATTAAAGTTTGTCGTTCTTTTAAATATTTGGTTGAAATATGTTTTCATACTGGGCAGCCCAAATATTTGTTTATTGGTTTTGAGTCTAGTTGAGGTAGAGTTCCTGTTGAGCAGCGAGGACGAAAGCTCACCCCTACAACAGTATGGATGCAGGTACTGTGCACTGGTGACGGGATAATGGCGGACGGAGCTGGGTGTGCAGAACAAGTTTGGTAAACCACCTTCTGGGCTTTATTCTGGTTTCCATTTCTCAAACTTTGTGTCCCGGAACTTGTGTGAAACTATTCTTGGGTCAAATCTAGCTAAATTCTTATTCCTTAAATTTTGTACCTCTTGAGTGAGCATTCAGTTTCAAGTCTAGACGAACAAAATGAGCCTAACGATTCAAGGATTTTCACCTCAAAAACATTGGTAGCTTCCGCTGTGTTTTGCAAAAAGTTTTCTAACTAAATACCTAGCGGTCCTCTAGAATGTGAATCGAGCTTTCGGTTTATATTTTAGAGCCCCGCGGCACTGTGACGTGTCCAAGTTGGTGAGGTGCAGTTTGGGGTAGGCCTGGGATCGGGTCGGTTTCAGTTAAAAAAATGTGAAACCGAAATTGAAAACTAACTCCTATAAACGGTTCGGTTATGATGTCAAAAAGTTTGGAACCGTTTTGGAACCGAACCGACTCTAAACGGTTCGGTTCTTGCTTTTTTCGGTTTCTTTGCATTCTTTGGAGACCCGCCTGATACTTCACTTCCACTTCCACTTGCAGGGAAATATCAACAGCCTTTCTTGAATCCATGTCGGCCATACCAATGAGTGAAGGACAGAGACAAGAATAATATAATTGAAAGCATGATTCTTAAAGAGTCAAAAGCAAACATGATCTGTAGTACTGCTTTGTGTGTTCTAGTCCATCATGATTCATGACCACTGACCACAAACTGACAAATTCAAAGCAAAAATCTTTCAAAACTCCCACTGAGGATACAATTCTCAATTATGGGTATTTTTAAAAGAATGGTTTCTTACCATTTCTGGGTTCCACTCGAACTCACGAAGTGCTCAGACTTGTGCAATTTCCTCTCCTTCTCTGGTGCGCAAGCCTTTTTGATCTGACCCAAGCTCAGAAGACATCGTCGTTCTCCTCCAATGGCGGTGGCAGTGCGAGGAAGCAGAGCAGGATCTGATTTCGGCAGGTTTAGCCTCCAGAGCTTCTTCTCGTATTGGATCTTCGGGTGCTCAGACTGGTACAAATCCCTCTTCTTCTTCTTCAATGGTTTCAAAAGAATTCCCTCTTCGAGATGTGATCCCCAATTTTTCAATTTGAGAGATGAGTTCCAATTTTTCCGGGTTTGATCGAAGGGAAATGGAAATAAGAAAATTTATGTTTCACGTTTTGGCTATAAACGTCCATGATCTCATGCGGACTAGTTTATTTTAGCCATATAAGCTTGGAAAAACAACCAATTATATAATGACACATGTACTTCGGTTCTTCCAAGTTTAAAAAGACTCACACCGAAACCGAACCGTAAACGCAGCTTCAAGAACCGAACCATAACAAATGTAAGTTAACATTTTAAAGAACCGAACCGAACCGGATTTTTCGGTGCGGGTCGGTGCGGTTTTCCCGGTTCTACGGTTCTAAGTCCCAGCCCTAGTTTGGGGCGTTACAGAAAGACTTTTTGTAACGCCCCAAGCTGCACCTCACCAGCTTAAGCACGTCACAGTGCCGCGAGCCTCTAAAACATAAACCGAACGCTCGATTTACATTCTAGAGAACCGTTAGGCATTTTGTTTGAAAACTTATTGTAAAAACATTGCGGAAGCTACAAATACTTTTGAGGTGAAAATTCGTTTCAATTAGTACAAGGTTTTATTCAAAAACCTATAAAACTCACGATAAAGTTAAACAACGATTTCCACTAAAACTTGCCTCTTCCGGCACAAAGCACATGTCCGACAAAACACATTTCAAAGTCGGTAAGGGTTTCCTTCTCTGTTCCGTGCATGGACAATCCAAGGATAAGAGGCTGTTGGCGATGGCGAGACGAAGAAGATGGTGGTCGCCCGTCTGCGATCGGCCGCCGGACAGTATTCTATAACGCCCCAAACTGTACCTCGCCAGCTTGAGCACGTCACAGTGCCGCGAGACTCTAAAACATAAACCGAATGCTCGATTTACATTCTAGAGAACCGCAAGGCATTTTTGTTGATAAACTTTTTCGTAAAACGCACAGCGGAGATTTTGGAATACTTTTGAGGTGAAAGCTTCTTGAAATTACAAAATTCACTTTGTTCGTCTAGAACTTGTCACTTTCGAATAGTCGAGGACTAATAGACTTAACCACACAATGAACACTCAACAACAAGTTTCAGAATGGCGTGGATCAAGAAATAAAGGTCAAGAGTACATCAGAAACTCGTTTACCGTCCGGAAAGGTTATCAAATTCCGCGCACCCAGCTCCGTCCGCTACAATCCCGTTACCAGTGCACAGTACCTGCACATACACTGTTGTAGGGGTGAGCTTTCGTCCTCGCTGCTCTAAGGGACCTACTTCGGCTAAGTTTGAAAATCAACTAAAACTTTGTAACAATTTGGATTTGGGCCCAGTGTGAAAACAAAGCGAATATATATGTAAGAACGACAAACTTAAAAACTCGATGCATGATTAGAAAACTACGACACTATTTATAGTGATTTTCCGAAGTCATGGGATTTTAGAAAATAAATTAGAGAAATAGGAAACAAGTGGAGCAATCTTAGCCATCCATTTTCCCCACCGCTTGATCATGGCTATCCATTGATTAATGGTGAAATCTATATAGGCCTTTGATCTGTTGGAAGACCCAAAATGATATATATATATATATATATAGAGAGAGAGAGAGAGAGAGAACCAGAGTTCTCCGACCCGGAATGCGACCCGCGACTGGGTCCGACGGAAAACGCTCCTTCGGCCGCCCCTCCTCGGCGGACCATGGGCAATAGTTTCATCTCTCCATCGCCTACAACCCTGTAGCCTTGGATCGTCCATGCACTTGACGAGGTAGAAGAATCGACGGTGAGAAGGTCCAAGCTTCCTCCGGCGAGTTCTGTAATTTTCGGCGATTCCGGCCACCGTTTGGGCCACCTGTGGTATGAAACCTCACCTCCCCATCATGCTCTACACCCCAGTATGATTAGTTTTCCAATTAGATCGAGTTTTGACATTTTGGTTTCTGGGTTGTTTCTGCCTCCGTCGCGGTTCCTCGCTGCTGGCGACTTCTCCTGCCTTCTGGGCTTCGTTTCTTGTTCGATTGCAAGTCTAGACGACGTATTGTGAAGCCATCTAGGCTGCAGCACGAGGAATCCTCGGTTCATCCCCTTTCCATTCTCGGCAGTATGTTGAGCTCAGTATCAGTCGATTTTTGAAGGTATAATTCGGCTTCTTGAGTGGAAGTTTGGTTCTTGTTGTGTAAATCAGAATCTGTTGCTGGTATTGAAACTTTGGAATCGATTGTTTGTGTGTGAAAGGAACTGTGGAGTTGTGGTGGAGCTCGAGTTTGTCTGGTTTGTGTGTTTAGCTTGTTAAGTTGTTGTAGTTAGCAAGCTGGAATACATTTTGACTTGTTAGTGGTTGCTTGGTTGAATGGGTATTGTGTTGCATGTTTGAAATTGTGGCTGTTGTAAAGAAATTGTGTATTGGTTGTGGAATAATCGAAAAGTGGTCAAGTTGTGAAGCTTGGGTGTGCATAGTAATTATATCAGAAGCTATCTAACCAAATTTGAGATAGAATTAAAGTGGAGTGTTGAAGTAATAACAAGTAAAGAAAAGAAATTAATGTGTATACATGTATTGGGTGGCCTTAGTAAATCGGGTGCACTCAATATATGTTTGGTCGATAACGTAACTTCAAGTGAATGTTCGATAATTTAGGTAATTATCGAATCTACCTCGATTGGTCAAACATGGTCAAATGGTCAAATGTGGTCAACCCTTGGTCAACTCCTGGTCAAACCAGGAAAAGTTGAGGTTGGACGATATATTAATCGTTGAGATTTCGTTTGACTGTTCAAAAGTTATTAACTATTGAAATGTCGGAACTTAGGACTCTAGCTACCCGAGGAACGGAAGGTTCGTGATCTCCGAACAAAGTGAAATGGTAAAGCTTCGAAATCCAGGTAGGGGACTCGGGACTCTCTATTGGCTAGTGGTTTTCCATATTTGTTTATATACGTGATGCATGATGAAAGTATATTGTTAGTTCAAATTTAATATGTTTTTAAGTTGACGTGCGTATAAGATTTTTGATGGTGGTGTGTGAGAGCGGAAAGGTGGTCGATGACTTCCTTGGGGATTAGCCACCCCTAAACCTCCGGAGGGTTAGCTACACCAGTCGGATGGTGCGCAGTCGCCTTTCCGTGTGTGTAGCTAGTGTGATAAGTTTGGCGCTCTGTGACTGGTAAGGTCAGATGTTGGTTCTATGGAACCAGGCCATCAGGTAAAGCGCACGTAGTTTTCTAATCATGCATCGAGTTTTTAAGTTTGTCGTTCTTATATATATATATATTCGCTTTGTTTTCACACTGGGCTTTCTGTAACGCCCTAAACCGCACCTCACCAGCTTGGGCACGTCACAGTGCCGCGGGGCTCTAAAATATAAACCGAAAGCTCGATTTATATCTTAGAGAACCGCTAGGCATTTTTGCTTGAAAACTTTTTGTCTTTCTGTAACGCCCCAAACTGCACCTCACCAACTTGGGCACGTCACAGTGCCGCGGGGCTCTAAAATATAAACCGAAAGCTCGATTCACATTCTAGAGGACCGCTAGGCATTTAGTTAGAAAACTTTTTGCAAAACACAGCGGAAGCTACCAATGTTTTTGAGGTGAAAATCCTTGAATCATTAGGCTCAATTTGTTCGTCTAGACTTGAAACTGAATGCTCACTCAAGAGGTACAAAATTTAAGGAATAAGAATTTAGCTAGATTTGACCCAAGAATAGTTTCACACAAGTTCCGGGACACAAAGTTTGAGAAATGGAAACCAGAATAAAGCCCAGAAGGTGGTTTACCAAACTTGTTCTGCACACCCAGCTTCGTCCGCCATTGTCCCGTCACCAGTGCACAGTACCTGCATCCATACTGTTGTAGGGGTGAGCTTTCGTCCTCGCTGCTCAACAGGAACTCTACCTCAAGTAGACTCAAAACCAATAAACAAATATTTGGGCTACCCAGTATGAAAACATATTTAAACCAAATATTTAAAAGAACGACAAACTTTAATGTTTTTCAACTTGAAAACTGATGCATGATGCTTATATAAATACGGCACCAAAACCAAGTATTACCTGATGGCCGGTCCCATAGACCCACTACAAGACCTTACCTCAAATTAATTTATCACCAGGTAAGCGTAGCGAGAGCGTCCACTACCTAGCTACACACACGTACCGAGCCCGTTATTACATTCGGAATACCCGGACGACCGATGTAACTAACCCTCCGGAGGTTAATGTTTTCCGGCATTGCTGGGCGTGTCCAAGTGTGAGTAAGTATTCTATTTGGGTGATTATGCAAAGTTAGGAATTATAGGTGTTGTTGAACCTGTAGACTAAGCTAGCTAGTAGCTTGAGGTGGCATCACTCAATTTATAGCTCAAGCTCTATTTATCCATCATTAAAACTTCTAGTCTACTGCTATCACATGGATATCCCCAGATTGTAGAAATAAAGCTTATTTTCTTCCTATATGTTTTTATATATAACTTTGGTCATTAAGTTAAAAAGGGATAAGAGCTTTCATACCTATCTCTGCAATACTTACTGATGAAGCCTTCTATTAAGAGATAAGATTGTACAAGTATATCTATTGAATGCTTAGTGATTAAGTCATTAAGTGATAGGTATGGACAAACACATCTATATGCAGATTTTATTATAATTGTTTTGCTTGATGGCCAAGAACCATACTAGTATAAATAGGAGCTATCTACCTTATTCATAGTCACTGTACAATAGAATTTAACGTGAGAGTGAGGGAGATAGAGATAAGGGCTAGAGTAGAATGGAAAGAAAGAAACAAACAGGAAGGAAACTAAAGAGAGAAAGTAAAGGATGTGAGGAATAGGAGATTAGGAGCATGAAAGAAAAGAAGAAAACAAAAGAGAGAGAGAGAGATCAAGATAGGATAGAGGAGATTAGAGGAAAAGAAAGAAGAAACAGAATTAGGATTGGAAGAGAAAATAGAAGAGAGAAACATGAGACGTGAGAGAGATACCTGAAGCGAAGGAAGGAGGAATTAACAAGAGTAGTTTGATTTATATTCTGAATGGGATTCAAAGGTGAATTCAATCCTATAAGCTATTCCAATTGTTATTCTTGTTATTATGTTTAGCTTAGCTCTTGTCTAAATGGGTTTAAGCTTCTGCACAATTAGTAACCTAAATGATTTTCAAACAGAATGTAAGCATAGGAACAAATCAAGATGATTAGAGAACTGGTTCCATAAGAATGGGTGTCCTGAGTAATTCTTAGGTTGCTTTTTGGGTTAGATTTCTTATTTTGTCTTAACAACAAGAGGTTAGAGTGATCAAAGAACCTATATGCATTAGTTTAACAACCTTAGACTGAGCAGTAACCTCAAAAATTAGTTTGTAGGCATTGGAGAAAGCTAGAACAAGTTTCTGCATTATAATCATTTAGTTAATTTTGAGCAACCATATCCTTTGATCTAGACTTTCATTTTAGAAACCATTTGCATGTGTTGAAAGCTTGTAATGTAAGCTTGATATCTATATAGTTTTGTACAATTTCATTAAAGACTCATTGGTTAAGTTTGAGGCTAAAAACAGAGGTCTGCAATCTGTTGTTTTTGACACAGTTTTCTTTTCACTAAAAACTGTACATTTCGGCTGGGTATTTGAAGTTGGTGTCTTCATGAAAGTTTCAGTAGACATCTCAAAGATCATTTCAGAATTGAAATCTCATGAAAAAGACTTTTCTAGAGTACTTTATGATTTTTCGAAGTTGAGGGTCTGCATCAGGAAATTCTGCAATTTTCGTTATGTTTCTGTTTGTTCAATTTCGTTTCAATAGTTTCCTGTATTCAAACTTATTTAGGTCGACCACCAACTGAACATAGAGATTCTTCTATTTTTAACAAAACTTATGACGCTATTTACTGAATTCATTTGAGATACTTATGTCATTGTGAAATCAGTTTTTCGCATCTGTTTTCCTTCACAATAAATCTGCAAGACGTTTTTGGTTAGTTATTTAGCATTTCAAGTGAAATCTAAATGGCTTGAGATTTTAGGTACCATTTTCTTAAGACATAAGCTCGATATTGAAGTATGTTCTTAAGGCAGAATCATAGCTTTGTGTTTAAAATAAATTATGTGCTTATGCATAGGAAATGTGAATTGTACTTGGATATTTACTTTTTATGCAGGAACATGTATCTATACAATAGCTTGGAATCCAGGTAGGGGGATCTGGGAACCTCTACTCAATTGTATTGTATGCATATATGTTGCTTGACATGTTTGTTGTGGAATGAATGAATATTTGATGCAATTACATTGCGAAGTATATGTTATCAATTGATGCATCATCCATTGAGTACATATGAAGTATAAGGGTGCATGGTGATGGTGATATGTGTAATGTTATCGATATAAGAAAGTTTGAAATTTATCTTTTGCGTAGTTGAGTCCATAACCTCAGCAGGTACCAGATCCCAGGTATGCCCATTGTTAATGCGCAATTAGTATAGGATTGAAAGGGTAATTCGGGACTGGCGAAAGGGGCATGGACAAGATGACTAGCAAAAGAGGGTTAGGGGGATTGATTTTGGGTGGGGGTTAGTTCATATAGTTGAGTACTCTGAGTCACCTTCGTGGTAAAATACATGGTATGGGACATGTAGGCTCAGTTTATTCTGTTGTGTGAATTATCGGGAATAGAACATGCATTCATGCATACCATATAATGATTGTTTGGTTATCTTTTGTGTGAAGAGAAATAGCTCCCTACTGAGCCACAGGTTGAGCTCACCCCTTAACAGCCTTGCAGGTTATTAAACACAAGAACTATGAAGATTAGTGATCGAAAGCAATTAGAGTTAGTTGGAGTTTTGTATATGTAAGATCATTATTCCGGAAGTGAGTACTCTTAGTAATCTTGAGTTGGATTTATCCTTATACCGAAATGAGAAGTCAATTCCATTATCAAAGTGTCGATTTTATTTTTTTTATTTTTTTTATTCGTTTATTTTTATTTTTACTCACACCTCGGATTTCGGGAAATATTTAAAAAAATTTTGACCCGGATTCGGGGCGTGACTGACCAGACAGGTAACCCGATTAAGATAACAGCCTTGACAAAAGAAATGCCCATCCCAGCAGTAACTCTTCAGCCACCAGCTACAACCCACGTGGTACATGTAAGAGAAGGAGTAGGGGTTCTGAACCAGCCACTACCCTTACAGGCTGCCCCCCATACTGTGGCAACACCTCCTCCTCCACCTCCGGGTCCGGAGTATGTGAGACGCGACGAGGTAGAGGAGATGATCAGGCTGGCTAATCCTAGGACCCAAGTGGATGGGGTCTATGAGGGACCTTTCCCGCCGCATGTGATGCTCGCGCCCTTTCCCAGGGGTTATAAAAATATTATATTTTCTACTTTTTCAGGAGAAGATACAGAGAACGCGGCTACACATCTGGCCAGGTTTAGGGTACAATGCGCCAGTACCAGAATGATGACATCCTCAAATGCAGGATCTTTGGCACTTCTCTCTCAGGAGCTGCCTTTAGGTGGTTTTCCAAACTTCCGGCAGGGACCGTCGCAGATTGGCCCGCGATGGAAAAGCTGTTCCGAGAAACCTTTGGAGCCATAGAGCCTGAGGTTGACTTGGCTTCTCTCACTCAGATGGCCCAACAGCCTACAGAGTCTGCTGTGGCCTATCTTCAGTGCTTCCAAATTCAGAAAGCCAAGCTGAATGTCATCCTGCCCGAGAAGGAGTTAGTCAAGCTGGCGGTCAAGGGCTTGGAACCTCGCCAACGGAAAAAGCAACATGGCAGTATGATCCAGTCAATGGGAGAGCTCATCACAGAGGTAGGCAGCTTTGAACATCTCCTCAGAGAAGCAGACGCCAGGAAGAATGCGTCTAAAGGGACATATGTGCCAGGAAAGAATCGCACCGTAGCGGCCATGAGCTACCAGCCAGCTACCTATGACCCTTACTACTATCACCACACTGAGGAAATGTTTCAGGATGACGATGAGGAAGAGGAGAATGATGTCGCTGCTTATGAGCTGACCGGGAGGAAGAATCCAGCCCTGAAGCA
Organism: Rosa chinensis; assembly: GCF_002994745.2. Taxonomy (NCBI): domain Eukaryota; kingdom Viridiplantae; phylum Streptophyta; class Magnoliopsida; order Rosales; family Rosaceae; genus Rosa; species Rosa chinensis. The sequence continues at coordinate 101,112 of NC_037092.1, read as the reverse complement.
ACTGAAAATATCCAAAGAACCTGTCAAACTCAAATCCATGGCCTTCACCAAACCTGAGTTCGTGACATATACTTACGATGCCAATAAGGCACATGAGATTTTGGATGAGACGATCGTCGTGAAGATGGTGAAGACCGATTTTGGACCTTTTCCTAGACCGGACCAGCTGAAAGGGAAGAAGTACTGCAAATTCCACAACTTATGGAACCACAATACCGCAGACTGTGGGAAGCTCAAAGACCAGATCCAGGTATGGCTCAATAATGGCAGTTTGCAGGTGGAAGCTCCAGTAACGGCGACAGCGCTCGTAGACTTGAACCCTTTTCCTGACACCGGGATCAATATGGTCGATGTGAACTGGTCCAGACAGACACAGAGGAAACCAACCTTGGATTTAAGTACCAAGGGGCAACAAGGAAAGTCTACTGAGGATGAGGTCCCTGCACAGCAGATAACTAAATAAGTGGGGAAAGCCTCACCAGTGATCCTATGCTCGCAATGCAAGAAGAGTGTGGCATCCAAGTGTCACATGAAGAGGTCGAGCAAACGTTTAGCTTTGGCTCTCTCCCGCCCATTAAGTGGGCCTCGCCATTGCAGAACTATCAGCCTTCTAGCCCAAGAGAAAAGGAGAGCGTGGCATGGAGTCGCCACCATCCCCCAAGGACTCCAACTTGTTCAGGAAACTGAAAGCAGCGGCGATTGATCAGAAACAAGCGGAGAAGGCCGCGAACGAAAGAAAGGACGTTCTAACCAAACCCTACATCCCACCTGCTTCAGCTGCCACCATCAAGGAAGGAAAGTGGTACACTAGGGAAAAAGGGAAGGCAGTGGAAATAAGCTTTTCCAGGAAAAGGAAACTGCAACGCAGGTTCGGGGCAGCCAAGCGCACTTTGGAGGCTCTGAATCAGGGCCTGATCAAGCCTTCGCAATTAGTCAAATCACCGGAGCAGTATCAGAAAGAAATGGAGGCACTCGCTGCCAAGCCATTAGTGGCTCCCCGCAGCCTTCAGAAACAAACAACAGGGGCAGATAAGCCCAGTGTTTTTTGCAGGATCACCGAAGAAAGGATACCTCCGCCAGCTCGAAATGAAAGTTCGCCGACGAGGCGACCTCATGTCAGGCGCAGGTTATTTCGCGAAGAACCAGAAGCTAAACCTTCGGTTTTCGAGAGACTGGGGGGCAAGGAAAAGACTACCGAGACTTTACAGTGGAGGCCAAAAAGGGTCCATAGTGTAGTGGTCGCCTCCCCCAGGGTCAGTCCAGAAGGAGGGAAACCGAAGCCAGGCTCGCCTAAACAGACACCTGTGGTACAGGAACGCGAGCAGTGTGGTGTGAGGTCCAAGACCTTACAGAGGAGTCGTTGGTAGATCGGTTGGCTAAGCAATTCAACACTAACACCTCTTCCAAAGAGCCCAAGCTTATTATAGATGACGATATGGAGGAGACCGACATGGCTGATACGTCTTGCAACATGGTTTACGTACTTCCCGTGCGGTATGCACTGCCGGTCGCCGCTCAGGAATGCGTCGAAACTGAGGAAAACAGTGTGCAACCCTTGCAGATCACATCAGCGGTCACGACACCTGTGGAAGAAGCGGTCTTTCTTGAGACGGAGGATGCTCATAGCAAAGAATTCTTCATGAGCTTCACCAAGCCAACACATGCGATGGTCCAACACATGAGACCTCTATATATAACTGCAGATGTTGGTAGCATTAAGGTTAGCAAGCTCATGGTAGATACCGGCGCTGCCGTTAATGTGGTCACTACCAGAACCATGGACTTGCTCGGAATCAAGAGGGAGAAGATCCAGTCCACATCCTTTACGCTCAAGAACTTCGCGGGGATTGTAACAAAAACCTTAGGACTTCTTTTCTTGCGCATCAAAGTTGGCCCAGCTGAGGGAGTTTATGCTTTCTTTGTGACAGATTGTTATGCGGCCTACAGTGCTATTCTGGGCCAAGACTAGATCCATAGGAGCTATTGTGTTCTGTCGACTCTTCATCAGGAGCTCATTATGTGGAACCGGAAGACAGATACAGGGGAGGTGATTAAAGCGGATCCTCGTCCATTCCCCGTTTCTGCGAACTATGTAGATGCTAGATACTATTTGGAGCCTATCACTCCATTGCAGGTCAGTGGCATCGATGATAAAGGCCGCCCCACATGGGTGACGGCCTCTGAATTGGCACAGTGGGGGCTGACGCCCGCAAAAGAAGGCTTGGAGAGGCCTGGCCACGCTGTGCCCAAACCCTTGAATGATTAATGGATTACGACCTTCCAGAAGGAGGGATAGAGGCCTTCCACTCGCTGTACGAAAGACTATCCTCGTACTTAGTGGAAAAAGAGGCCTATGACCGGGTCGCGACCTTAGAGGTCGTCCACGAAGAGCTCTCGGACCAGGAACAAGATGCTAAGGTCGATATTCAGCTCGCTCCAGCAGCGCTGGACGATACACCTCCTAAAGTCAGAGATCCTACCGAGAAAGTTAATCTCGGGACAGCAGATGAGCCTATGGAAGTGGCCATCAGCGCTTACTTAGAGCCTAGTGAGAAACAGAGGCTCATTGAGTTATTACATGAATTCAAAGACTGCTTCGTGGAGAAGTATAAGGACATGCCTGGCCTGTCACCGGACTTGGTTTGCCATCAACTACCAACACTCCTTGACAAGAGGCTTGTGAAACAAGAGCCGCGACGAATGAATTCCGAAACCCAAGTCCTCGTCAAAGAGGAAGTCAAAAAAATGCATAAATCGGGCATTATCAGGGTAGACAAATACAATCAGTGGCTATCTAATATCGTGCCAGTTCGCAAGAAGAATGGTAAGATAAGGGTCTGCGTTGACTACAGAGACCTTAATGTCGCTACACCTAAAGACGTCTACCCCATGCCGGTCGCGGATATGTTACTAGACGCCGTAGCAGGACATGAATTATTATCTTTCATGGACGGCACCGCAGGGTATCACCAGATTCCAGTCGCAGAAGAAGACAGACATAAAACTGCATTCCGTTGTCCCGGGTTCGCGGGCGTTTTTGAATATGTGGTTATGCCTTTTGGACTAAAAAATGCCGGAGCAACGTATCAGAGAGCCATGAACCTGATCTTCCACAACATACTGGGGAAGATTTTAGAGGTCTACATCGATGACGTAGTGGTGAAGTCTCAGAAGAAGGGTGACCACATCACCGATCTCAGAAAGGTATTTGAGCGCATGCGGCAACACAAGCTCAGGATGAATCCAGCCAAATGCGTTTTTGGAGTTCAAGCAGGAGATTTTCTAGGATTCATTGTCCATCAGAAGGGCATCGAAGTCCCTGAAGACAAAGCGAGCGCGGTCATCAATGCCACCGCCCCACGAACAAAGAAGGAGTTGCAGCGCTTGCTGGGTAAGATCAACTTTCTGCGACGTTTCATCTCTAACTCTGCAGGTAAAATTCAGCCCTTCTCCCCATTGCTGAAACTACAGGGTTAGGCTGAGTTCGTGTGGGAGCCTAAACATCAAGAAGCTTTCGACAGAATCAAGACCTACCTCGCGAGTCCGCCGGTGCTTGTTCCTCCGAGGGCTGGATTTCCATTGAAGTTATATATATCAGCAGCTGAAGCTTCCATTGGCATCTTGCTCGCCCAGGATGATGAAGAGGGCATCGAGCGTGCTATTTTCTACCTCAGCAGAACACTTATAGACTGCGAAACTAGGTATACTCCAATGGAAAAGCTATGCCTTACATTGTACTTCTCCGCATGCAAGTTGCGGCACTACATGTTATCTTTTACTACTTGCATCATCGCTCAGACTGAATTGGTCAAGTACATGCTATCGCGACCTATCCTTAGAGGCCGCATTGGCAAATGGGTATTGGCCTTGTCCGAGTTCTCGCTACAATACGTTCCTCAGAAAGCAGTAAAAGGACAGGCCATCGCAGACTTTCTGGCACATCACCCTACTTTGGATATCCCGACGGTGAGAGAATTAGAGATAGCTCCCATAATTATCACCCGACCAGATTTGGCGCGCATTCCAGAGTACGCCATATGGTATCAAGCCACAATCTCCTTACAGCCATGGGTATTATTTTTTGATGGTTCAAGAATTGAAACATTAGCAGGGGCAGGGATTGTTCTGGAAATCCAGCGGGTGATCGTTTCTCTTATTCTTTCCAACTGGAGTTTAAGTGTACAAACAACCAAGCTGAGTACGAGGCCCTTATTATTGGCCTAGAAGTCTTGCTGGAACTAGGGGTCAGAGATGTTCAGATCCGCGGCGATTCTTTACTTGTGATAAATCAGCTTCAAGATAAATACAGATGTGCGAGCTGCTTGCTCATCCCCTATCTGAATCGCGCCATAGAGTTACTGGATCAGTTTGACGACTTTGGTTTGGAGTACATCCCTTGCGAGCGCAACTTCGCGGCCAATGAGCTCGCTCAGTTGGTTACAGGCGTTACATTGAAATATGGAGTTCGCGAACGCATCCTGAAAGTCTAGTGCCGCACACTGCCTTCGTGGCTCGTACGACCTGACCCTCCTGATGATCCAGTCGTCGCTGCCCTCGAGCCTATTAACGTTGATTGGCGCATTCCATTGATCCAATACCTCAAACAGCTAGACCAAGCAACCGACAAGAGGACTCGTTTTCTTGCCTTAAATTACTTCCTCAGGGACGATGAGCTGCGTTGGCGCGAGGAGGATGGCATAGATCTTCGCTGCGTGTATGGTCACGAAGCAAAATGACTAATGCGCAAAGCACATACAGGGGTTTGCGGCGCCCATCAAGCGGGACCTAAGATGCGATGGCTCATCAGAAGACATGGGTATTATTGGCCTAGCATCTTGAAGGACTGTATCGCTTTTGCTAAAGGGTGCCAAGACTGTCAGGCACACGGTCCGGTCTAGCATGTTCCCAACATTCCCATGCAACCTATCATTAAGCCTTGGCCCGCGCGAGGCTGGGCATTGGACTTGATCGGGATGATTCACCCCCATTCTTCCCTCCAACATAAGTTCATGATTGTGGCTACTGACTTCTTTACCGAGTGGGTTGAAGCTGAACCGCTGAAGGGGGCTTCTGGTGCCACCATTCGCCAGTTCATCTTTCGTAACATTATCTGCAGGTTTGGTATCCCCGAGGTGCTCGTTTCAGACCGGGGGGCAGCTCTCATAGGAGGTCCTGTCGAGCAACTTGTCAACGATTTCGGTATCCAGTTTATCCATAGCACTCCATATTATGCTCAGTCCAACGGTCAAGCAGAAGCCAGCAACAAGATTATTATCACCTTGTTAAAGAAGATGCTGATCGAAAACCCTCGACAGTGGCACGACACTCTGTATGAAACACTCTGGGCTTATCGCACCTCCAAGAGGAATCCCACTGCTACCACACCCTATGCACTAATGTTTGGTCATGATGCAGTTTTACCTTTGGAAATCAACGTTCATTCCTTACATGTGCAAGATCAGCACCACTTGATAGGCGAAGATTATGTCCAGGCGATGTGGCAGGAACACGAAGACTTAAGCGAGCAGCGCTTGGCGGCCCTGGATAATTTAGTGATGGAAAAACAGCGCATCGCCCGTGCCTATGATAAGCGGACACGTGGTCGCAGTTATAAAGAAGGAGACTTTGTTTGGAAAGCTGTCTTGCCCTTTGGCGAGAAATTGACCGGTCGCAGTAAGTGGACTCCTCGCTGGGAAGGACCCTTTGTTATTCACCGCATTTTGGAACGCGGGGCTTTTCATCTCAAGGATTTGGATGGTGAAATCCATCGCAATCCCATCAACGGGCGATTCCTGAAGAAATATTACCCTAGTGTTTGGGAGTTCGACGATCCACCCGATCAACCTTCGTCCCAGACTGGGGGGCAATCATAGTTTTCCTCGACTCGCATTATCTCTACGTTCAGGCCTTATTTCGTGGCCCTCGTCTCATATGTTTGCTTCGCCTACGAATACTAGGGGGGCAACACTCTATACACTTTGTAACATGAGGCCTTCCTTTGGTTGTGGCCTTATTTTGATTAATTCCAGGCCTTCTTTTGAGGCCAACTTTTGTTGTAATTTTTCCTTGACAATGTGTGTTAAGAATATACATGATGGCCTATACATGAGGCCTTATTTTTAAAACAATATTTCTTACTTGTGCTCAAAAACATGCATTCATAGAGTGGCTATGCGGCCAAAAGCAGTACAAATTGAAACAGTTACATTTACAATTACAAGGCCAAAAGTGGCTTAAAGAAACATAAGGATTGTGGATCTTCTAAGAGTTCCTGGATCTTGTGGTGGCAAGAAGGATCTGGGCCGTACCGCTGGCACTCTTCCTTTCTTCACCCAGATCCTCCTCCGATCTGAGTCGCCGCTGCTCTCATTTATACCGGAGGAAGAGGGAAGGAAATAATCCATCCCAACCCTTCTAGTTGAATATCCTCCGGGATGGAGTTGGTATCCAGAGCGAGCGCAACTCACAACCACATCTAACTCCAGGGGAAAAACAGAAGCCTCATAGTCGGGCCCTGGAGGTAGACCGCGGAAGAAGAACAGGCGGCCTCAAAGTGGCCTTCCGCCCTTCTCCCTCCTGCTCCACACGAGCAGTCTGAGAAGAGGGACCCCTTAGAATCAGGTTCTGCCGCGTTAGGAGCGTGACATGTTCTTCGGTTTAACTGAGACTGGCGAGTTCGTCCAAATTCCCAGAAACCAAAGACATGCCATTGGACCTGAGATTAGGCCATGAGGCCTACCCAGGTCTTGAGATTAAGCCATGAAGCCTATGAATTTGTGGCTAAGGATGAGATCATGGGAAGAAGATTTTAGAAACTGAAGAAAGAGCAGCAAGGCTTGCGAGGTTATCTCTGGAAAAGACATGATGGCTTGGTTGCTTATTCTCCTTGAGTACAGGTATTTATAGTGTCAGTCGTAGTAATCCCAACCACGCAATGGGCAGTTGAAGTACTTTCAACTCCATCAATGAGAGAACCAATGGAATTGAATGCTAGAATCTCGAAAATGAAAGGATTTGAAAACGCGTGGGAAGCAGGGCAGTCTTCAAGGAGATAACCGCCCAAATTGGGGTTATCTTTTCAACAGTTTCGATGTCAGTAACTACCGGAATTAAAGTAATATTTGGGCCAAGCAAAGTGGGCCAAAACATAAATATTAATTATAATATTGTTCGTACAAAACAAAAAGGGCCTAAACATAAGAGGCCTAAAGTTTTCGACCCGCATGGGTCAAGCGAAGTAAATGTTCATCTAGACGAAAACTAGCGTCAGCAGCAGCTCGCTCAGCTTGTCGGGCTGCTTCGCGAGCCTGAGCTAAGTTTTGAGACATCGTTTCGAAGGCCGCTAGGGGTTGCTCTAGCAGAGGTTCCTCATGCTTAAGCCGAGCCGTCACCGCAGTCAATTGGGCTTGCAGTTCCTGGATTTGAGTCCGAAGATGATTCTGTGTGATCCGCAAGTCTCTGACGAGGATAACTCTATCGCCCAAGAAATCGCGAGATGTCTCTGTCTGTTGTGCAAGGCCCTGATAATGGGCCTGAGCTTGCCTCGCTTGTGCGGTCGCGGTCGTTCTTTCATTGATCCGCTCAGGAAGGTTTTGTAACAGCTCATATATCTCGGTGAACTCAGCCTCAGTGATAGTTCGCACGCGGCGAAGAACCATCAAGTACTCCTGAGCTCTGGCGGACGCGCCCGGCAGTAAGATATCAGGGCTCAGAAGTCGCTGTAGCCCATCCTTCGCCTCATTTATAACTCCGGGAGGGGCTACTTCGAGTACGCGAACAAGCCTTTCCATTCTGGAAGGAGGCTCAGTTAGAGGAGCAGCAGCAGCGTGGGCTTCCTGAGGCTCTATAACAGGGACCGCTTCTGGCTCTGGTTTGACATTCGTTCCTTCTCTCACTTCAGGAACATGGGGGGCAAGCTCCTGGATCACCATATCCTCACCGATTGGGTCTGCTGGATCAGCGACAGGTACCTCCACAGCGATAGCTGTTTCCCCGACAGGATCAGGATTCTGTGGTTAAGGAGGAATAATTAGTGCACAAAGAATAAAATAAGGATTAAGACATTATGCTCAAGAGAGAGTGTACCTCTGCGGCTAGAGGCTCGTGCAGGATTGCTATCGGCGTAGGCTCTTGAGCTGCTTCATCAGGAAGGGGATCAAGCGCTATTTGCGTTAGGGGTTGTGCGGCGATCGGTTCCTCAGGCGGCGCGTCTGAAAGGGCTATTCCTTCTTCCAATTCGGGTGAACTGTCGTCTATGACCTGCACCAGAATTGAGGCCAATTGCGCTTCACTCACGTTGCTGGCAGGAGGTGGAAGATTGCTCGAATCCGTGGGTCCTTGGGCCTGCAAGGCAGATGTCTCTTCACCAGCAGCCGAAGAGCCTTCCCCAGCTTGTCTAGAGGACCGGTGACGAACCTGCGAGCAAAGACAGTTACAGGAATTGAAATAAAGAATGAGTAAATCCTAACGTGGATTTCCCATTTCTTACCAATCGATCAGCGATTGGTTCATCTTCTTCCCAGGGGTCAGTACGAGGATCCGATCGGCTGCGCTTGAGAGCCAAAGCAGCGGCGACCTGCCAAAATCAAGGGGTCAGACTTAGCTCGTAGAGAAGGCATGGTCCTAAGAATAGAGGATTCTTACGGTCTGTGGATTATCATCGTCAGAGGAGGAATCTTCAACTTCAGGCTCCGCGATCACCGCTTTCTGCTTTCCAGGCTAGCCAGCGGCCGGGGAAACGCGGATTGTGCGGCTGCCAGAACGTGGCGCGTTCCCCTGATCCAATGAGGGGTGAGTGAAAAGAAAGTAATGAAGAAAGATACATAAGATAGAACTAAGATACTTACCTCCAGAGGGGTTCGCAGATTACGATACCAGCCTGGACCGGGCAAGGGGCTCGCGCCGGTTGTGTTGCCGGAAGAGGCTGGGATCGTCCTCAGAGAAGCGAGCGAGCATTTCAACATCGGCAGGATAGGGGTTTTTCAGTTCTCCGAAGATGGCCGCAAAGAGTTCATCATCCCGTTGAGTCCAGCAATTAACGAAGACCTTTGCCCACCATGCTTCATATCCTTCCTCAGTCCCGTCCATGGCGTCGATAACCTGAGCCCAGTCAGGAAGATCAACCAGTGCTAGCATGCTTTGTGCTGGCGCAGGCCCAATAGGGGGCACGAATCTACGCCAAGAAGTGTTATAGTTCCAAGCATCGTATAGAGGAAATGGCACCAATTGGACGAGGCCGGGCTAAGAGCGCGCGGTCACTGTAGCGAGGATCGCCAGGAAGGAAGCCATATTCAAGTAAAGGTGGGAATCTTCTACCCAAAATTGTATCGCAGTATGGCATCTCATCCAGGAGGTACAGGTAGGAGAAACACTCGGAGTAAGGAGGGGATGAGTACCTTCCCTCATGGCTGAACCACCGACCCAAGAGTTGGTGGCCGGCGGAAGTAGTGGGATGTCATCGCGACGAAAGAATGGAAAGTAAGTTTGGATCCAGAAGTCCAAGACCCATAAGGGGCCAGACATGCTAATCTCAAATGGATGCATCGTGGCCTGATATAACATGCGATAGAGGGCTCCTAGTACCGGTTGCCCTAGCCAGACGTTGCGGCCGTTGTAGAGGGCCGTCGCCAGAGGAGTCCAAGTACCAGTGGGTTTGCAGGAGGAAGTGCAGAATATGAACTTGCAGAGCCAATACTCCAGGAAAGCAATTCCGCCGGTCGCATTGTGCTCCCGGCTGTAATACGCCAACCATCGTGGGTAGGAGCCACTGTGGGCGCTGCGACCGTGTTGGTCCATGGTCGTAGTAAAGTTCATAGAATCAAGTTGACCATGCAAATAGGGATAACCATCGATTGGCAAGCCAGTGATGGCAAGAATATCCAGTAGGGTGATACTCATTTGACCGAATCTAAAGTCAAAAGTGTTGGTGGCGGTATTCCAGAAACACAGAAAGGCAGCGAGCGGTGAACGATTGCCGCCGCGCGGAAGATGGAAACATAGATCGATGGTGTGTGTGATACCTGCTGCATTCCAGCGAGCCAGATTCCGCGCCCGCTTTTCGAGATACCAAGAGGTCTCCGCTGAACTGATGGAGGACGGCCATTGTCCTATTTTGGCTCGATGGTTTTGAGCGCCCCAGCTACTGAAATCTCCAGGAGTCCTTCGGAGGACCGGAATAGGCCGCCGGACAGGTAGGCTGTAGAGAGCGGCAGCATCGGCTGGAATAGCATCTTGTGGCGCTGGCCCCAGTCCGGTTTGGTGGTCGGAGAATCGAAGGAGCAGGGGTCAATGGATAGATGTTTGGAGATGAATGCGGGCACCGATGTTAGTTCCCTAAGTATGGGCGACTGTTTCGTTTAACTCTTCCTCTTGATAGATGACTATTTTCTTCGGGGGAGCCATTTCTAGGTGTCTGCGAAGGAGATATCAGAAAAATGGATATTTCTAGGTTTAAGAGACTGGAAGGGTTTCTGATGTGACAGGTCTTGCGGTCGTGGGTTTAAATAAGGAATTTTGTGAGGGAAACGATATGACATAATGGTGTTTTGCAAACGAAGGGACGCAACCTTCATTAATGACATCGGTTCAAGCGTTCGACGCGTCGTTTTAGTCCCCTTCAATCAGTTACATCTTCGCGGGCCTGCTTTCGGGGCCTGGGGGGCAATGTTTGAGCCCAAAAGTATTTTTGGCAAGATCTTTTAGTGGATTTAGCATAGCGGGCCGATACCTGCGGCCCAAAAATAAGTCTGCTTGGGTTTGGGTTACAGCTTCACTCATTCCGTAATCCATAGGGAAAACGAAACCTTATTGGAATCAAGTAGCAGAGATTGAATAGGAAACTTCAATCAATAATCCTTCTATAGCAAGGAACAGTCAAAGCCCTAGGTATAAATACTAGGGTTCAAGGACAGAAGAAAGACCTCTCTCAAATCAACTAATTCCAGCGATTACAAAGCTTCCTCGGAGCAAACCTTCAACCTCGTTGAAACCCGGTGACCGCGCGCCAGTCCTAGTCTCTCCAAGAGCCGACTGTCAGCATCACCAGATCAACCCAGCGACCGTGCTTCCAGTCCTAGTCTCCTCGCGAGCCGACTGCCAGTGCTACTGCCACAGATACTACCAGCGAAGCAAGGGTAACGCCCTCGCAATCTAGCGAAGCTAAAGATACGCTTTAGCAAACTCCGTGCTTTCTCAAGATTTCCCAGTGATTGCTCTGCTCAACCTACAACGTTGAGTATCGATTTGGTGACCGAAGAGATCACACCCAAAGTCCTTATCTGTAAGGCAAAAGTCCTTTCTCGAAAGGCTAGAGAAGAACCATGTGGCGAGATTGGTGTTCTCCTCGTCCACAGCGCTTGAAGAAGAAGTCAGGTCAAGGGACTACCCCGACGACTGCACTCCACGGTGCTGGCACGCCTGCGCAATCACATGCTCAAAAGAGACAGTTTGCACCCCTACCGGATTTTCATGTCAAACACTTATGACTTAACCAAACACGATTATTTAATTGAATGGGAAACTATTTCACATTCCAGATTTGATTTCCTAGCTAACAAACGGGGCCATAGAGAATAATTATGGAGACTGTAAATAGAAAAATTATGGAGATTTTGATTTTTGCTTCCCCTTAATATAGAAAATATAAAAAAGCTGTTGGAGTTACTCTTACTTGGCGACTTCCACCTCTCCGCCTAAGCCATGCCAATTCCTCAACAACACTACCTCTTCTTCCGATAACAAAAGTTTAGAATTGCCTGATCTTGAGTTCATCCTCACATAAGCAATAAGGAAATACACAAGACTACAATCACAAATTATTACCTTATTATCCGTAAGCATTTCAAAGTTTTTACCTCATGGGGTCTCTTAGGCCCCGTTTGGGATTGTTTCGCTTTAAAAAAAAAATCAGCTTTTGTTCAAAATTTTAAATTTTATTGTGTTTGGTAAATAAGTAAAAAACAGCTTTATTTGGAAGTTATAGGTCAATGACATCAGATTTTAGAAGCAGCCCAGAAGTTGTTTTTAGAAACTGTTGTAGATCAAAACACACTTTGCAGTTGTTTTATGTACTGACAACACTTTTAAAAATATTATTTACCAAACACGAAACTGTTTTAATTCATAGTTGATTATTCTCACAACACAGCAGCAGCAGTTTTTTTTTTTTAAAAGTCACAGCAATCCCAAACTAGCCCTTATTGCGGAATAACAGTTGCACTAGGACTTTGTTTGATTTGCAGATTTGATGGTTTGGGAAAGGAAGCCGGTTCACTTCATGTGTTTGGTAAGCACAAGGAGAGGAATAAGTTTCCCAAAGAAAAGAATAAAGAGAATCCTCCAATCCCAAAGATTCATTTTCCCGCATTAGTTACTCACATTCTATTTTTTTATTGTATTAATTATGATTTTCACAAAAAGATTTTCAATTTTTTCTTTAAAAAAAATAATAATAACTTAGTCTACCCCACCATTTCATATATAAGTGAGAATCAAACTCATAACCTTTATAATATTAGAATTATAACTTACCAACTGGCCACAGCTTACTACCGGCTCTCAATGTTACCAAACTTGAGAATGAACTTTCATTATCTTAATTTCTCATCTAATGAGAAAGACAAATGAATCATTTTTTTTTTTCATGAAACAAACGAGGTCTAGAAGTTTGTTGACCTGATATTAGAATTGTTTAAGAAAAAATAAATAATAATAATAATAATAAGAGAGAGAAATGTAAACCATGGTGGGATAATTTTCTCCGAAGTGGTCCGCTAGATAAAACATTGGGTATGGGCGAAGGAGCTAACAGGGAAAAAAAAAGGCCTTGTAATTTAGTTTCCTTGTTGGGGTGCGTGGGTTGAGCTATTTTTTAATACTTGGCGCTAACACAGGGAGAGAGAAACAAAGCTCCGAAATTGGAGGGGGCGGGTGGAATTCGTGAGAGAGGGAGAGAGAGAGAGAGATCTGTCATCCGACCTCACCTGGGTACGTTTTCTTTCTTTGCCCTTATTCTTCAAACCCTAATTTCTTGCCGTTTTGGTTAATGATTGATTTTCCAATTAGCTTAATCAATAGACCTCTCTTGTTTTGGGATCCTTGCGTATTTAGCATTGGGGGTTCGATTTCGATACTAACACCTTTGTCTTTATGCGGACAAATCATGGACCCTCAACCTGATACAGTCTGACTTCAATAAAACTCGACGACCACTACCAATTCGTTCAAGCTACTTAGTATGAGAATTCTTTCTAATTCTTAGTAATATAACGTCATTTCTTCGTAATTTTTGTGGCCATGGAGTGCCATAATTGGTTTTCATCAGTTTGATAACTTAAAGGGATGAGTCTGTTGTACGGTCAGAATCTGTATTCCTAACTGTGGGGTTTCTGGTTTGGTAAAAGTTTGCCTCTGATATGCTTCCGGAGAGACAAAGAACTGAAAGAACTTGAGCTCGAGAATTGCATGTATGCCCTTTAAAATATCCCACTTTTAGTTGGGAATTTTTTTTTTCCATCTTATTGATGTATTATGGTAATCTAGATTGTATTTTAGTAGTAAGTACAGCTTTATGAGTCTTGAAGTTTTTTTTTTGTTTGTTAATGCAGCAGAGCCACATCCTGCATCATTTGTGCTAAGATCTATTACTCATGACGTCTTTCTTGTTTTCTGTTTATAGATAAATGACAAATGTATCAACCAAACGGTGCTCCTAGTTCAGGCTTAATCCAGAATAATTTGTTAGTCCATGGTCAATATTTAGACTGTGGCACCAATACAATGGACAATGTCAATGGAGCGAAAAGTCCCAGCAACTCTAATCTTGCCTCAAAGCAGCGACTGCGTTGGACACATGAGCTTCATGAACGCTTTGTTGATGCCGTGGCGCAACTCGGTGGGCCAGATCGTGAGTCACCTGAACTTTTTATTTGGTTAACAGGGTTTTTATTTTTTTGTTAGTTAAGTTGTGTCTTCATCAAAATTGGGGGTAATATGGTGCAGTTATGGTAACTGAGTGGAAGGTTGTATTTGCAAATGAAACTTTTGTCTCTTATTTTCATACTAGAGTGTATGAATTTGGACTTGACCATATGTGTGTTTCCATAGATTCTTACACTAGGGCGGAATCAAATAATATGTTTGAGAACTTTATTGAGATCAGAAGATATGTTGCAACTTGCAAGATTAAAGATCTACATTTTTGTGCGTTATGTTTCCATGCACGAGAATTCTAAATTTCAATTTGAGATATATTTCGACTTTTGACCTGTGATATGATATGTACTCACCCCAGAGGCGTTTTGTTTTCTTTGTTTTTAATATTTTTCTAGGTGCAACACCCAAAGGTGTTTTGAGAGTGATGGGTGTACAAGGTTTAACCATATACCATGTAAAGAGCCATTTACAGGTATACAAAATTGTTCCTGTCCAAAAATTTTCTTTCCTTTTAATCTGTTTTATTTTTATTTTAGTTTGCCTTTTCGCTTTCCACTTTTGGTGTGAGATGGGGTGATGCAAGATTTCTTCTCTCATTGGTTTTTCCATTAATGTAACTTGTGTGTTGCATTCAGAAATATCGACTTGCAAAGTACCTACCCGACTCCTCATCTGATGGTAGGTGTATGCTTCCACTTTTCTATTTATTCAATTATTGATAACATCGGCAGATTGTCTATTGTGATGCATATAAAAGATGTATCGTTATAGGACCCTTCATTATGGTGTATTGATTCTCTTCAAATCTTAATTCAAGGGGGAAAAGCTGACAAGAAAGAACCAGGAGACATGCTTTCCAATGTGGATGGTTCATCGTAAGTAGAGTTGCCTATTATGCACTAACTATTTCATTTTATTATCAGTAGAAAAACCATGTCAATTCAGATTAGCTCCAAAAGCTATAAGCATGCTTGCAGCACATAACTAAATAGGCATCTGGATTCTTGAATAAATTTCTATATCTTAATTTGTTTCGTTCTGTCTGATAGTCACAAAGTAAGCATGAGAGTATGTAAATTATATACTAAAGAATTATGATTGTGTGAGAAACCTATCACTTTGTTTACTATTGACGTATCAGTTGACTGATTGATGTATCTACTAAGGAAGTATGCACTCTTTCTTTTTGCAGTGGAATGCAAATTACGGAAGCATTAAAGCTGCAAATGGAGGTGCAGAAGCGACTGCATGAACAATTAGAGGCATGCTTTCTCTACAAATTTAGCTTTCAGTTAATTAGTATACTGTGTCAAGAATTAATTACAATTTACTGCCCTGTGTTCATACTTGTATTTTCGATTTTGACAAACTACCAATGGACTTACCAATTTCATGCAATCTAAATATGTCATTGGCAAACCCATAGCAATCCTGTTAGTTATGGGTCCAGAGAACTGCATTTGGAAGCTCGTAAATGCATTATTTACCCCTTTTGTGGGATGGGTAGTGAGGTTAAAAGACATGTTCCCCCTTTCTGTGTGGCCCACATGATTGAGAAACCCTATATTCATTTTCCCTGTCAGCAAATGACAAAATTACTATTGTGTGGATTGCATGAACTTGGTAAGTTCAATGGGCAGATTATCGAAATTGGAAACACATGTATGTAATTGTAATATGGTAATTACAGGGTAGTATTGCAATCAACTTAATGGCAAAATTCTTTTGTCAATAAATACCATATTATCGCCCCTTCTTTGGGATGATAAAAATCTCCATGAAGAGCGGGAAATGGGGAAAAAAAAATTGAGATTTTGCATATTCTTGCCTTATTCTTTGTGTGCTACAAAGCCTCATATTACTTTGAATCTTCAGCTTCATGTCTGTCATTGTTTAAGTTTCCAAATTAGCTATTATTAATCTATATGATTCACCTGTCAAGATGTTCTATGACATATCAAATAATTGGCAAGCAAAATAGTGTCAGATCAGAACCTCCCCCACCGACTAACTTTCAGCTCATAGTCAATGCAAAGAGTGGGGGGTGAGGGGAGGGGAGGGGAGGAGAGCCTTGTTGGGTCAACATTAATGAGCTGTAACTCATGAAGCTGATTGTTTCATCATGCACAACAGGTACAGAGACAGCTACAGTTACGGATAGAAGCACAAGGTAAATACTTGAAGAAAATTATCGAAGAGCAACAACGACTTAGTGGAGTTCTTTCAGAAGCACCTGGCCCTGGGAACTCCACCCGTGCATCAGATGATAATTGCCCAGAATCTGACAAGGTTGACCCAGCAACCCCTGCCCCGACCTCTGAGTGCCCCATCCAAGACAAGGCTATCAAGGAACGCGCACCAGCCAAGAGCCTTTCCGTCGATGAATCTTGCTCATCTCGTCATGATGAACCCTCAACTCCAGATTCTGGTTGTCATGTTATTTCTCCAGCTGAGAGCCCAAAAGCAGAGAGGTTGACGAAGAAGCAAAGGTTTAGCATGGGTGAAGCATTTTCTAATCCAGAAGTGGTGCTTACACATCAAATATTGGAGTCCAGCTTAAACTCTTACCAGCAAGCACACACCATTTTCATGCCCAGGGAGCATTCTAATCCCACATCTGGGATTTCTGTCAGGAATGTTGATTTGGAACAAGTTGCTGGGAGTGATATGTAGTTGGTATATAAAGGACTCCAGGATTTTCTCATGTCTTTAATCAAGTGAAAGAATGTTGCCAAGGACGGGTGTTTTTTAAATAGAGGTTCCTGCTTCAAACAGGCCAATGGAGAACTGTCTTATTCAAATTGAGTTGTGAACATGGGCGGAAATTAATACTCCTGCAATATCATTAACCTAGGGCTTGTTCATCACCGTCCCTCATTGCCTGTTCACATCCAGGTTGTCAGTTGGATATTTTCCTTTATGACCAAAATTCTCAAATATGTTATTTTTATGGCACAATTTCTTTTGGTATTTTGTGTTTCCGTTTCTTTCCTGATTGCAGTGAGTCAATGAGTCATGCACCATTAGCTGCCGCTCGTCAGAACAAAAAGTACCGTTAGTTGTTATTCAATATTGCAGCCTGAATCAAAATGTACCAGGCTGCCTGTGCTGGATTGTAAGCTTCAAGGTGGTATTGCAGGACATTTTGATTTCTATGTTTATGTTTTGCTCCATGTTTGGTTGACTGGAAAGGAAAGGAATCACTTTCCTTTCCTTTGGGAAAGTGTTTCCGGAGGGGGGGGGGGAGGGAACCAAATTCCTCCACTTTTTCCCTTCCTTTGGGAAAGTGTTTCCCTTCCTTCCTTGTCCCTTCCTTTCCCAATACCCACTTTCCGTGAAACAAACATGGCCAAAGGCATTGAGTTTCCAATTCACCAAAATATACACTTCAAAGCCAAAGAGCCGATGAGTTTTGGAGTTGTACTTGGGGCACCATAAATGCCAAACGTAAATTTAAAATCCCAAAGTTTTTCTGAGAAAATCCATTTTGAGGCAGCTCCACACGATCCCTGGCACAGGGGCTATCATTCTGAACACGGTTTACATAAGCACATTATAGTCGGGAAAAACCATCTGGTTAAAATGTTCTCCTGAATCCTGACAAGAACAAGAGCAAAACAATACCAACTACCAAATATAATGAACAAAATGAGGACCCAGCTCCCTAAACAAAGAAAGCCTATTAAAGTCGTGCCCATTCTAGACCCACAACTTCACCTGAACTGTGGTTTTCACTTGGGGACTTTTAAAATGCACAAATGTGGGTTTCTCATGAACAATGTAGATCACGAAACCTCATTTGACGCCAAAGTGACACCGTAATTAGAATAAGACTAATCATTTTAAATAAGGAAAGGGAAAACGAACTGCTGATGCAGAAAGTAATATTTGAAGATGGAACAATCATACATCCTAGTTACAAACACCTTGTATGGGGAAGTCATCATGTGTGGTGCCTCCTATGGTTTACTCGCTTCAGGATGCAAAGACGCAATCTTTTGCCAAGGGCCTCTAACTTTTCAAATTTCTCACTTTTGGGCTTCTTTGGAGCAATTGGAACTTTCTTCTTTTTCTTCACCCCTTTCTTCGGGTCCGGTGATTTTTGTTGCTCACATTGAAGGGTTGCTGCATACACCTTCTACAATCAAAAGGGCCAATTTAAAATCAAGAAAAGCAAAATCAAAATGATGTTGTCAAATCCATTTTGAAGCATCATGCATCCAAATCAGTGAAGGGTTAAGGCAGAAAACACCACCAAAAGAGGAAAAAGAAAGGTATCTAAGAGCAATATGAATCTAGCTTCCTGTTTACGCATAACTGTGTAATTTCCTGTGTACCCATAAATCGTTACCAAATGGAATAAGATAACAAATAACGATAAAGTTCAAATCAACAAAAAGACTAGTAAAGATAATATTCTTCATGGCATTTTAGTGAGTAGGATCTCTCATCAATATGCAGTACATGTTCAGCAAGATCTTGCATCAGTATGCCCAAGATTGGCATAGAAGAAAAGCAGGGTTTATAGCAATATAGAATACATTGATTGCCAAAACAGGGGCCAAGATTTTAAAACCTAAGCAACAAATGTATCTCTTATATTCGAACTTTTTTTAATAAGTTTGCAGAAGTCAGGAGACTGAAACATGGGTAAAGCTATCGTACGTTAACATTTCTCATACATGTCATATTTCATGTAATATTTACCACTTTGAGGACTCATGTGGTAACTAGAAAAAGTCCTCATCAAGGTAAATAAGGTCCTCGTTAGAGTTAAGTGGGATTCTCATTAGAGTAATTAAGTCATAAACGTGGTAATTGTAGTATGTTCTCATTTGAGTAATCAAATCCTAAAAGTAGTAATTGTATGTATGTCATATGTTAAAATATTGTAAAATTTCACCTGAAACATATAATTAATCTATTAAAAAAAAAATTTGAAGATGAGAGTATATGCACAACATTTTAAATGTATCCAACATATTCAAATAGATTATTATCCAGATCAGCTAGCTATAGGTCTAGTGGTAGTTCTCTCACCAACGTTGGATGAGTCCCGAGTTCAAATCACCCCCAAGGTAAAATATAATAATAAAAATAAATAATTTAATAAAAGAATTATATATATATATATATAGAAGAGAGGGAGATACCTGATGACTATTGTCAACAGCTGTGCAATCAGAAGATTCTTCATCACTGCCTTCTAGTGAAGAGCATCTTCCCCAACTCTCTCTATTTGAGCTTGTATATGAACAGCATTCTTCATTCTGACCATTTGGCCGATCCTGTAAAAAATAATATAGCAAAATTTCAGAACTGCGCAACATGATAGCCTTTATTGCAAAATTTCAGAACACCTTTGAAACAGGATAACCCTTAAGCCTTCTCATAACGGTCATATATCAACAAAAAGACGGTTTAGGGGAATCGCCAACTCCATGGTTTGCTCCATTATGGTCTGGGGTTTGAACCCATCAAGGCACCTAACTACATTTGCTAGAGTTTCCTGCCTCCTAAAGCCCCTAGTTTTGAGCCCAGGTTTGGGGGATTTCTGGGTATAGAAAAAAATTAAAAAAGATATAATGGTCAAATTTCAGGTCTATTGCCAATCCCTGGGACATAGATAGGCATAGGATAGGTAACAGAAATATATATAAATAAACTAGGTGGAACTATAATCTAATTTGCATTCTCTTAAAGACATTACACCATGCAAAACCTGTAATTTCAAACAGTCTGGATGATAAACAGACAACAGTCCTCGAGAACAAACTAAATCTGCACAAAGAACTATCCTGCCAAATCAAGTCAACCAAAAAAATTGCCCATTCCCGACTTCCTTTTGTGATACTTGACCTTAGTTCAAAAGACAAAATGAAAGAAAGAAAAATTAAACTCCCAAATTTTAAGGATGGTACACATTTAAATAACCTGTAGATTTGACGTATCGTGACAATTAAGTGTGCCATCTTCATCATGCGCAGAGTCCTGCATTACCAATAAAAAGCAAGTTGCACGATGGTTCAACAAAATGGGTACATGGAGGATAAATAAACCTAGATTAAGAGGCATACAACTATAGTAGCCATTGGTGCGATTTCAGAGAGAAGGTCTCCCACAGATTTTTCAGTTGCAATGGCTGCAGGAGCATAAGAAGAACTTGCAGCATCAGTACCAGCAGAATGAACACCACTGATTATCTTATGTAACAGGCCCTGAAAAATCAAAAGATGGGAGAAAATATTAATTTTTATCCACGGAAATAATAGCTTAATTACGTCAATCACTATAAAAAAAACAAAGCTAAGGTGAACCTGACTTAAAACTTATGACATCATCAAAATATAATTTGAAAGCCAGCTATTTTGGTTAGTAAAATTTTCAATAATCTCATCACTAATGAACAGATGATGATGAGAATGCTAACTGTGCATGTGTATGGTATCTATGTGTCTGTTTGTTTTCGGTTGACAATGAAACATTGTACCATCATGAACTAAATGCATGACCCAAATCATCATCATCATCTTCATGGTATGTATGTGGTGCACCTCTCAATTTGAGTTTTAGTGAAAAACTCCTTAGCTACAACGTATCGACTGTGGTACTCATTATTTCAAGGAATCTTTAATAGGATATCAGAATTCTTAATATCTTGTATGAAAGAGAAATCACCTCATCCAAACCAGCGCCAACCTTCAAATCCTCTAGATCATAATATTTCTCAGGCTTACATGAATGAGAAGAAGATATTTGCGGGGGATGAAGAACATTGTAAAAGAAAATTGAAACTGAATCATAATAAAACTGTGGCCGAGAGGAATTGTGATCACCATCAAAAAATATAATATTTTTGTCCCCCTGCAAAGAATTAGAGATATAGTTATTTCTCAAAACTCCAACTGCAATGTATCATGTTCCAGGAAACTATAAGATCCTTAATTAAGACAATACTGCATAGGACTTGTAGATGAGATCAGAATGGCTGGTTTGGATGAACTTGTCGTCCTTGGCATGTCCAAATAAAGCAGGAATGAATGTTTTGGATGCAACCTGCCAGCATAACACGAATTCTCATATTCAGTTATAGATGTGTTCTATATGTATAATGTTACCTATAAACATAGGATGGGTGTTGTTCTTTATATTATTAAGATTAATCTAACAATCAAGATTTATGAATCAAAAGAGAGAGAAGGGATGAGGCTGAAGCTGAGGGTAAACAAAGTCATGAGCACAGAATAACCTGTAAGCAATTAAGATCCATGATATCAAACTTTGCCTTCTTCTCAATTATCCGACGCATGTATTGTACTGCCATCTTAACCTAGTTAAAGAGGACATAGGTCAAAGAACAAATAAAAAATGGAGCGGATATATTAAATGCTTCATCCATGGAAATACTAACAACTTCCAGAGAATTAAAGAAACAACTATGGCATAGATATAAGCATATATAGGGTACGTATATACCAAAAAAAAAAAAAACATCTGTATAAATACAGGAAGGGCTTCAAGAGAGGACATCCTCCCATGAAGAAACCTACAAGTAATAAACAGTACAACTTTCAGGATCCTTTACAAGAATTGTCCCTGCAAAAACCAGTCCAGGAAACTATTTGGTCTTGAATCTTTGTCGAGTCTGGACTCTGCATCACAAATACAGACTCTGCACACAATAGGCTATGGGATAAACCTACAAATGATGATGAAATTAAATGGCTAAACAATTTCCGACTTGATTAGTATTTGTAATGATCCTTGGAGGACCTAGAATGTAGAAGGTTCTGAACATTCGTTTGCAGGGTGAGGAAACTGTCATTTTTCTTAAAAAGATGATGTCCTCCCTTGAATAAAGTTAATATAATTTATTTATTATTATTATTATTATTTTTTTTTTTTTTTTTTTTTTGAGAAAGAGATAATTTAGTTGCTAGAAACGTTAAACACTACAAGAGGACAAAAGGGTTACAACAAAAAAATCCAAACAGGAAGAAACAAGAAGGTAAACCAACACCAACTATGTAACCGCAGCATGCGAATCCAACCAGATATCTGACAGAAAAATACCCCTAAACTTCTGTGGAGACAAATGGCCACAGAGCAAATCCAAACTAAGCTATTTCCCATAAATCCTGAGTCCCTACACCTACAAAATCACATATTCTCACGCGACCTTGGCCTTCTTTGACTGTTTTTTTATGAATCTCAGAGAAAGGAAAAACCAGCCTTTGGATTTACCCAAATTAGTTTAATCTACCCACATACAACTTAAGCCAAAGATACAAACTGTAGAAAAAGAAGGTCAACCATGTTAAATTTTCCTTGTACAAAATGCACCAATGAGGGGATAAGCAAGATGCCATTATACAGGACTAAAAGAAATCTGATAATCCCCAAATAAGTATGATGCTTGTCTACATGTATATCAATGTGCATGGAGAGAGATAGTACAGTGAATTTAGGAAGCCGGATCTTGTACACATCCACTAGCTCCATCATTAGAACATACAAGTTTGAAAAGGCACTATCCAACACCATTCCAGCAATGGAAGGGTCTTCTGCTCCATAAAGAAGGCTGCATTACAAATATGATATTTAATTATGTCAGGAGTTTCAGGAACATTCTTATACACAAGCAAGCATAGAAGCCGGTATTTTCTTTTCTGAGAATTAAAAAAGAAAAAATCATGATCATTGGATCACCAATCCAATACTAATTTTTAACACAAAATGAGTGAGCAAACCATTGGAACGTTGAAATTTAACCAGCTGAAGAAGTCCTCAAAAGGAATCTAACGTAGTTATGAGTCAATTTGGTTAGGATTAGGAGTTGGCATCTCATTGATGCAGAATAGCCTAGAGATTATTTTATATCTTTTAAGTATTTAAATTTTAAGTCTGAGGGGCATGCTTAGGCTTGTGACCCAATCTATCTTAGGGTTTCTATGTTGGGGTTAGAACTGGTATTCTATTCTATTGTAGGGTTCTAGAACTATCTTTAGCTTCATTAAATAGATGCATCGTAATCATTGTTAGCAGAATTGATAAACGAATAAACAGATTATCTTTGAATCTTTGATTATATCCCCTCTATACTATTCTTGCTGTCTCCCTGGTCTGTATTTCCCTCATCCCTAGTTTCTTCTATTTCTCCTCCTCAAAAGCCTGTCCTCAGAGAGATATTTTTCAAACCTTTCCTTCATTTGCCTCTTATTATATGTATGGGATGGGAAATGGAGAGACAGTCCAGGCAAAAGTACCTCCCGAGGTACGAGTAGCTTGGTTTATTTAATACTTGTGATATAATTCAGAGGAGATGGCCTTCTTGGTGTCTCTACCCCAATTGGTGGGTGATGTGCAAAAGGGATGCTGAAAGTTCGGATCACCCACTGCTCCGTTATCCATTTGTTTTATCCTTGTGGAGAATATTGCTTAACAAAACCCAAATGAGCTGGGGCAATCCAACTTCTTCTATTGCCTTCTCATGTGAAAGGTATAAGTTAGTCGATAGAAAAGGAGGGTGTGGTGCTACAGAGATCTGCTACGTTTGCAATTCTTTGGGTGGTGTGGATGGAGAGGAATAGGAGGATATTTGGGGGAGCAAAGGATGAAGAGATGTATATCTTGTCGGATGAAGTATCTTCAGAAAATCTAAGGATTATTCTTTCCAAGTTTTTTCGTATGATTGGAGTCCTGTTCCGTTTATTTACTCTTTTTAATTATTTGTTTGTTTTAGGTAGTTGTTAGTGACTTAGTGTAGCTTGCAATGTGGATTGCTCTACTTCTTCTGGGGTACAACTTGACCCTTGTATTGTTTAGTTTTGTCATTAGAGTTAGAAATTGATTTTCTGTTCCTTTTAGTGAAAGTATGTCTCCTATCAAAGAAACAAAGTAGTGTCAACAAATATAAAAGATAAAGTACCAAGTGACTGCTCCCATAGATCGCCCCCATAGACCTATACGCGAGATTTGTTTGTTGCTTCTTAGATATGAAACCACGATCTTGAGGTCATCTCTCTAACACAGATGAAAGCAAATTTACAAACTTCACAAAGCAAGAGCAAGTAAAATAATAAAGGCTAATTACAGTTTGCACTCTCCAAGTATATATAAGTTGTTCAAAAAGTCCCAAAATCCTCATAAAGTTACAAATAGTATTCTTTTACTCCATTTGAGGATCTGGAATGTGGCTTTAGACTGTTTTTGGTTAGCGTGTCAACTAGAGGGGGCAAACTTTGATGGAATAAACAACAAGGATATTTTGGTATTTGTAACAATAAATCCCTCCGAAACACTAATGGGGTAAAACACTACTTTTCGTTACATTGAGGATAAGAATGGAACTCTTTGAACAACTGGTGCCAAATGTAATCCCAACTAATAATAAATGATGCAATATACCTCATGCCAACCAAGGCTGACATAGTCACCATCAGATAAGCCTGAACCCGAAAAATCAAGAGTGAAAACAGTGATATTTGATGGAAGAAGAATTACAGCGGCTTCATTTGCATCTGCCCTACATCCACTGCATCACAGTTGAGAGTAAGTTGTAAGCTCTTTGTCTAAAAAGGCCCGTCAACATATTTAAACTTTAGGAAAGAAATTCATCTATGAAGCAGTAATGGAAAAGTAATTAACACATATGGAAGTGACGTAGACATTTTTCTTTCTTAAAATAGAACTCTCTCGTCTCTACAATAACGGTTACGTACCTGTTTCCATGGCAGTATACAACACAAGGTAGAGAAGAATCCTCTGGCAAAGGTGAAGGAAGATAATGACTACACTGCAAGGTATGGCCTCTAGCATTCCTAAGCTGCAAGTAAAGAGGAACGTGTTAACCAAGCAAGCTGAGAAACCAAAATGCATTTGCAGCAAATAAAAACTACAATGTCCTGGTAACTGGTGTCCATACTTGCCTCCAAGTCTTGTCGTCTGTATGCTCTGCCTGCAAGAGTGAAATCCCTTTCCCATAGGTACTGATCCGGGTTATAGTCTGCCCTGTAGCAGATGCACATAAAATCATTGACAGAGGGACAGGAATCATGGTAGCACTGAGGATAAGGGTGGAGGCTAGATGACTTAAGTTTCAAAACTAAATTGGAAATAATCCCCTACTTTTCTTATTTGTCTGATTCTGAGCTGGAAAGCTGAGATGCATTAGCATACCTGGGAGGGCGAATCACAAAATTTATGAATTGATCAATCATCTTGCTTTCAGACGTCCCTCAAAGCCACTCCGCCCCATAAGACAATAGGGGATTCACTGAAAAAAGGCTGAATCTCATGGTGAGCTAAAAGTATGAATAAAAGGCTTTGAGCTATTATTAACTATTTAACTTTTCCCCAAAATGAAATCAGAGAGAGAGACCCAGAAATCAAGATAGTAATAAAATTGGCATTCCCATTCCAGATCTTCAATCATCCAACTCTTATGAAATGCTGCTATTCTGATTGTACAATGGCAAAAGAGAGAGAAAAGAAAAGACAAAAAAAACAGCCAAAGCTTTTTACCTGGATTGTAGAATTCCCCCGTGGGCAAACCACAACGACCTTCAACTTGACAACTAAATGCAGCTTTCCTTCCACTTTGCACTCTGCACTTTGCAGTGAGACAGAGAGAGCCAACGACAGAAATCAGAAAATCAAAACTTAAACAAGTATAGCATATTTTGAACTAACGAGATGTTTGTTTTCTTTTACCTGAAATGGAGAATCGGTGGGAATTAAAAATGAAGTTCCTGAAGGTGAGGATGAGATTTTTTTTTTAGAGAATGCTGGCCCATTATAAAATTTAATTATGAGAAAATGCAAAACTCGCTTGTTTGTCATTTAAATTTTAATTCTCAAACATTATGCATCGGAATAGTTCTAATTACGAGAGATTTACCTCTTTACACCTCTAACTTATTTTTTTCCCAATTAATCATTGCAACTCTTATAAGTTGTTATTTAATATATATATTTTTTAAGAATATCATGTCGATATATATTAATACTCAAGCCATAAATGATTATTACATATCTTTCCTCTACAATCTATGGGTATATAAAGAGTTTGTAGAAAACCACAGCGATACATAGATTAGGTTCGATCATTTGACGGTATCAATGCTCACTTATTTAAGCAAGTCCACAGACTATGAAATAATATAGTAAATAAGCAAGCCTAAAAATAAAACTTATAGTTGCCCTAAAACAAAGGAAATAGAGTTCCCTAAAATAAAAGGAATGAGTGTAACAAGACTAACTAAAACATAAAAAGGACTTAGGGTGGAAACTCCAGCCCAAATTACTTAGCCCAAAAGGGCAGCCCCAAGAAAAGAGGCCTAGCAAAGATTGGCTTGACCCAGCCCAAACTTCATCTTCCACTCCACTAGCCGGATGTAAGTACAATTTCGGTGCAGTTCCATCAATCCCTCCGCCGCGACCCTCATCGCCTCAGCTCAAGCCGCCATGGACCCAGCCGCCTTGTCGTCCCGATCCCCACGTCGAGTCGTGCCTTCACGAGCCAGTTTCACCACGCTGTCGTGCCCTCCGATCCAGCATACTTCAGCCCCGCCCAGATCTGGAAGACACGCTTGTACACACCACCACTACAAGGAAGATGGCGTCCGGGACTTGTTGCTAAATCCCTCCAGCCTAAAACCTGAATCAAACCCTCTCCAAGGAGCCCCCAGGCATGTAGAATTCAAATTCCCGTCTAGCAACAGCCCCTGACAGGCGAGGCAGACCAAACGCTGCCCATGAGTGCTGCCGGACAAGAAGAAAGTTGCAACCTTTATACACTGATCGATCCGAGTTTCGCCGAGCAAAACCCTTAACTTGAATTTTTTAGTTGTTATTTAATACTCAATTAAGTTTATTGCTAATTTAATGAACTTTTTTTTGTTAAATTTGTTTTTTTTTTTTAATTATTTTTGAGACTATTTTGCCCTAATTCTTTTTTAGAGAGAGAAAATGGAAGACAGAGGAGACATAGGAGACTTCGCTGGAGGTAGTCGGACTCGGGTTGCTGATCGCTGGATTCTGGTCAACGGTTGCCTAAAACCTCACCGAAGGTCTCCAAAGAAGTCACTGGAGACTTTTATTACCCTCCAATAAAACTCAATAAACTTTTATTGCCCCTCAAAATTGGGAGAAGGGAGACTAATCTCTCTAAAATTAAATAAATAAAACTTTGATTGAAGAAAGAAATTTGGAATTTACATCAATGCAAAACATTATATTGGGGCAATAAAACCCAACAATTATCTCTAAAGGCCAAAACCCAAATATAATTGCATTTTGCCAAAAAAAAAATCCAAAAGAAAACAAAGAGGTAAAAGAAAAAATGAAGAAACATAGTCTGATCCAGTCCACCAAAGGCCACAGCGCCATCCTCACCACTACAAGCAACTAAACCATGAAACTTGCTGAAATTTTAAAACAAAAGCTAATTGCTCTTAGACAAATCACCAACACCAACCATATATATGTAAAGAAAGCACATAATTGATAATTGAAGAAGAGAAAGAAAAATCTAGATAGCGAAAAAGGTTGATGTAAAAAGACACAGTTTCCTACACTAAAGCTTTTGTAGGGATTGTGGCAGTAAAATTGGACTGGATTTATATGTAGAAACATTCCCAATGCAGTAATCCACTAACCCCTAGTCCACTAGACCACTACAAATGGCAATGCATTACAAATTAACCCAAAGTTCATCAGATGAAGAGGTCAAAAACAAGCCAAAAAAAGGGGTTAATTTGTAACAAAACACTCATCTCCATCTCCCTCTCTATCAATAACCCTTTTTAGGCTTTTTTTTCTCTATCTCTCTCACTGGGATTCATAAAAAAGATGTATGATAATAAGAGAGAGATGAGATCTGGCCTCCATTCTCTTGGAGAATGGTAAAGGGGAAGAGAGGCAAACTGTAAGGAAGAGCAAATTAAAAAGAGTAGAAGTGAGTAGCTGATGATTCGATTCTCCTTGCCCAGATCTGAGATCTGTAAGAACTTCAACTCTGGCGACGGGTTTGAGTCTGCAGTCGAGACGAAGCAAAGTAGCCACATCATGCAGTCTGTGAGAGGGTTTATAAGGAAGTCGATTGAGGCGGTGGTAAGGATTCAAATTTCGGTTTCGGTACTTCAAATTTAAGGAAATTTCGGAGAAATTTTCAATTTTGGTGAAAATTTCTGTTAAAAATAAAGAAATCACATTAATTGCATTTATAATATTTTTGAATGAAACTTTTACATCTGATTGGCAGAGGCGGAGCTCACCCATGCCGTGTCGGGGATGGCGTGTTGATGGCAGAGGTCCGGCGACTTTGGAAAGGCGGCGCAGCTGGTGGTCCGGCAACGGTGAATGTAGCGGGTTTTGGCCAGCCAAGCCTGGCAGTTCGTGTTCTTCCCGTGTCCTATGATGAGGCTTTGGCTTGGGCCATTTTATTGGGCCTGGCCTGGGCTATCTTTTTTTATTTTCTCTGTCTTTAGTTTTATTTATCTAAGCTTGTTAGTTTTGTCGCGTCATTGGCATGTAATAAGTCTCTGCATGTTTTTTGTAGGGCTAGTCGGGCTAAATGTATGTGTATGCACTCTAAGTGTCTTGTCTGGCCTAGTGAGGTGGCAATATATGATTAAATGGTTGCAACCTCCTAATGGCAGAATGAAACTAAGTGTCGTCGGATCTATTTTCTAGCGGCCTAGTGGGGCTCGAACTCCTGACCTCTTATATATGAGACCAAAGCTTTACCACCCCACCAAACACACACCCAAAAAAAAAAAAAAAAAAAAAAACTAGTACTTTAGTAGGTTACTAAACTAGTGTTTTAATTATAAATGTGCTATATCTTATCTTATATAATTAAGCCAATTTTTGAGGGAATGGTTAAACTTTTGAACTACCATATATGCCCTCACATAATATAGATATTAATAAATAAATGGATTAAATTCAGTTTATCCCCATGAGGTTTTGGGGTATTTCCATGTTAGTCCATGTCCTCTCAATTTAATCAATTTGCTCCTCGAACTCTTCAATTTTCCTCAACTGTGTCCAATGTCTCATTTTTTGTCCAATTTGGACGTTAAATCTAACAAAGAAGCTCACTTTAGGGGCTAAAATTATCATTTCATGCAAAAAAAAAAAAAAAAACACCACGACCATATTCGATCCCCTTTCTCTCCGCTCTCCTCCTCCTTCTTCTTCTTCTTCTTCTTCTTCTTCAACCTAATCTTCTTCTTCTTCTTCGATCTCCGGCTACCAAAATCACTGCCTCCCTCAAATCCAATTTTTCTCCTAGCCTCCACGAACCCATACCTGCCCACCATCTTCTCTCTGTGGCTAGTTCAGAGTCTCATACTCTCTGTGTCTCATATCCCCAAATCCCAAAGATGCAAACTTGAACCCAGAATCTAACTCACCTTAGCCTTCATGGGCTACTCTCTAATCACACCACCACATACTCCTCCACCTTTTCTCAATGGTGCACCACATTCTCTTTCCTCCCGGTGAACAAATTGTCGATAACAATCACATCGTTCTCTCTAGAGAGTAACTTATCGATTAGGTGAGACCCAATGAAGCCGGCGCCACCGGTGACGACGATCTTGGGCCTGCACTTGCCAAGGCTGGCGGGGACCCTGCCGGCGTTGTGGGGGAGGTCGGTGGAGAAGGAGGCTGTGTTGATTCGGTCATGAACGGAGGAGAAGGATCTAGGGATGTAGGGATTGGGCTCAGAAGGGAGAGAGTGGGCTGGAGGATGTAGAAAGTGGAGTCGACGAGAATGCCAATGACGATGAAGAGGAGGTGTTGCTCTTTGAAGATGTAGTTGATGGATCTGGGGAGAGATTTGGGTTGCTTAAAGGCTTTGGTGGAGTAGGAGGAGGCTAGGGAGGTTGGGATCTTTTCGTCCCTCCTGTGATTCATGCTCGATTGCTTGTGTAGCTATTTCATGCTTCTGCACTCAGCCTCATTTTCTTGTTCTTCTTGTTCGTCATAGAGATGGAGATGGATTAGGCTTGGTGGTGGATGATGGTGACAGAGTGAAGCAAGTGGATTTTAATGGAAGAAGAGGAGGAATCAGAATACTTGATTAGATAACCAAGCCCTGCTAGGTTGATTCTCTCTCTCTCTTTTTTTTTTTTTTGCTTAATTGGTTATCTAATTGGTTTTGAATTTCTCTGATGATTTTGAATCTGTATATTGCAAAAATTGTTTATTTTTACACGTGAGCTTTAAGCAAAAGCAATTATGGGTTTTTCCGCTTGTGAATTGTGAGGAATCAAATGGGTCTTTGTTGGTGACTTAATTTGGTTCTTTAGAATGGGTTTTAGATCTAAAGTTGGAAACTGGCCTTATTGTTTAAGTGTTGATTTAGGGTTAATGGGGAAGAAGAAGGAGGGCGGAGAGAGAGGGGGTCACATATGGTCATGGTGTTTTTTTTTTTGGATTAATTTCAGTTTACCTAGTCCAACTTTAGGGCAATCTTCATGTTAGTCCCTATTCTTTTAATTTCATCAAGACTACCCCTGTACTCTCACTTTTAATCAGCCGTGTCCAATTCATCCAAATCTTCGGTCAAGTGATGACGTGGCAGAAGACAGAGTTGTGAAATTTCTATAGTGCCCCTCGTCAAACTTAAATGAAAAAAAAAAAAAAACTAATCATTTTCTTCAATTTTCTTGGTTCTTCAATTTGCATCTATTACTGTATTTGAGAATCTACAGAAGCAGAAACAACCATAACAATCTATACAAGATCAGAGTTAATCCTTCCATTTCACTTTAACAAAACTTAGTCCCAAATATCCAATTACCAATCAACCCAAAATCCTAACTTTTTGCAGAAACTAACAGGAACACGAACCCCAATTGATTTAGATGAAGCAAGAATATATTGAATCTAACCAACTCTCAATTATCAAATATCCAAAACTTCATTGAACCCAGATAGATTGAACATAGACAAAACCCAATGTCCAAAATCTCATATTCAAACCCACAAAGCATGCAACTTGAGAATAAGAAAACAAACAAAATTGAAAATGAACAAAACCCAGGAGAAAAAATCTAAAATCTTTACCTAAATTGTGAACCCCCATAGCCAGGAACAATGTGATTTGAATCACATAAACAAATTGTAGATGAAGAAGCAAAGGAAGACGTTTCCTTATACAACAAACCCTCAAAACAATGCAGTATTGTTTCTATTAATGCCCGTCAAAACAGAGGAGGAAATCATGAGTCTCTGGCCTGCTTGATAGAGATGGATGGAGAAGAAAGTTGTGTCTACAGAGAAAGTCGTGGTTCGAAGAAATTCAATGGCCGATTTCGACAGAAGGTTCTTGAATTCGAGCTCCAACTCTTCGGATTTGAGTTGCGGAAGTGGGTTTCCTTCATCGGAGTCAGACTCCATGTACAGATCGAGATCGAGGTCATCGTCTTCATGCTACAGCATGCCGAGGCCCAAACCCATCCGCACCAGTGTCTTATTGACTCAACCCGAAACCCATTGGAAGCTGATGCAAGAAAACAGGTTCGTGAAGATGAAATCCAAGGCGTTGAAGATTTACAGCGGCTTGAAAAAGGTGAAGCAGCCAATCTCACTGCGTGGAAAACTCGCAGTTTCTCAATTCCATTCTCAACGACGGAAATGGAAAGAAGGGAAACCCAGCCTTGTAAACAGACTGGGATTGACTCTGAGAGACCAGGTCGAAAACTGAAGAACTAGAGAGTTGTAGAAGAACCGAAGAACCAAGAAAATTGAAGAAAAATATTAGTTTTTTTTTTCATTTAATTTTGACGAGGGGCACTATAGGAATTTCACAACTATGTCTTCTGCCATGTCATCACTTGATGAAAGATTTGGATGGATTGGACACGGCTGATTAAAATTGAGAGTACATGGGTAGTCTTGATGAAATTAAAAGAATAGGAACTAACATGAAGATTGCCCTAAAGTTGGAGTAGGTAAACTGAAATTAATTTATTTTTTTTTGCATGAAATGACAATTTTGACCCCTAAAGTGGGCTTCTTTGTCAAACTTAACGTCCAAATTGGACAGAAAATGAGACATTGGACACGGTTGAGGAAAATTGAAGAGTTCGAGGGGTAAACTGATTAAATTGAGAGGACATGGACTAACATGAAAATACCCCCAAACCTCAGGGGGATACACTGAATTTAATTCTAAATAAATTATTTATATATGAGGATAAGATAGTCAATTGACTATATCATATTTCAAAAGATTGCAATATCTCCCATGAAAAATAGAGAAACTTCCTCAAAATCAGGAGAGGAACTGCTGTAACTTTTTTTAATTTTAAAAAACAAAAAAAAAACCAATTGACATATGCGGAGCACATGTTAAGGGGCTAGTATTGATAATGTGAATGTTGTTCAAGTAAATCTCTATTTTGCGTCTGGCCCAAACTCAAGTAAATCTCTACCCACCTGTTTGGATGTTGTAGCTTGAAGGTGGCTACAAAATATTCTAGGGTTTTAGATCTTGGGCTGTGCCTAGGGGTTTTGGGCACTAGTCTAGGGTGTTGGGCTTGCAATTTTCTTTTTTAATTTTAATTTTTTCAAATTGGTTCGGGAGACTGAAATGTTTGTGATTCATCTCCTTATAGAAAAAGACTTAGAAATTTCTCAGGTTTGAGATATGACGCTAAGAGTACCTGCACCTCTTGTGCTATTTTGATTTCCCATGGGTGAGGTGATCAATAAATGAGTAGACAAGTTTCTTAAAAAAAAAAAAAGTGAGATTTTTTTCAAAACAAAATAACTCAAATTTGAACAAATTTCTGTTCAAATTTTTCTATCAATCCAAATATGATAGACCGTGATTTTTTTTTTTTTTTTTTTCTAATAGATCATGATTCTTTGGTCCGAGATGAACATTACATG
Source organism: Rosa chinensis (assembly GCF_002994745.2). NCBI lineage: Eukaryota > Viridiplantae > Streptophyta > Magnoliopsida > Rosales > Rosaceae > Rosa > Rosa chinensis. The sequence continues at coordinate 68,271 of NC_037092.1, read as the reverse complement.
TGACATGAGCGAGCTTAAAGATGATTATTATTATTATTTATTTTAATTAAATTTTTTTTGGGGTCGTGATCACTTACCCAATTTCAACTTAAAAAATGCACACTTACTCCACTAAGAGTTTTTTGACCCCATTTACCCAATTCAACATCTACTGACAATTTTACCCCCATTAATCAAACTAAAAATCACAGATCTCTCTCTCTCTCTCTCTCTCTCTCTCTCTCTCTCTCTCTCTCTCTCTCTCTCTCTCTCTCTCTCTCTCTCTCTCTCTCTCTCTCCCCCCAGCCGGCAGTGGCGACCACGCCTTCAATACCTTCTTCGTCAACCTCGATCCCTACGCCGGCTAGCACATCCCAAGCCCCATCTTCGTCGACCTCTGCCAATCACCGAACACCGTTCTGGTGCCGATCACTGATTTGGTGCTGACCATCCTCAATCATGGATCACCGATCTGAAGCTCCCATCCCGTTGCGGTATCGAAACCTCACCAAACTGAGACCAGTCGGAGTTGGGTTGCAGGTGAGCGACTGGAGAAGAGGACATGGGGAAGACGAAGGCGGAGATGGACTGCAGGTGAGCGACTGGAGATGGGCTGCGTCGGGGCTGGGACCGGTCGGAGATGGGCTGCAGGTGAGCGACTGGAGAAGAGGACCTAGAGAAGATGAAGGCGGTCCGGTCGGAATCGGGCTGGAGAAGCATGGGTGTCCACATGGGAACTTTGGGTGGCCGGAGAAAAATTCTATTGTTTTTTTTCTTCTGATTTGGTTGGTTTTTTTTTTTTTAATTCTGATTTCGCTGGTTTTTTTTTTTTTTTTTTCCTGATCTCAATGGGAAGAGCTCCGAGAATGGGGAATGAAAAAACAGAAAAAAAAAAAAAAAAGTGAACGTTTACAATTGAACATATAAATTGATCAATTGTGTCTGTAGTGTATTCATTTTGGTTCACTTAAGGGCCATAATATGATTTTTGGGGCAATAATATGATTACTGGGGGGCAATAATATGATCAATTGTGACCTATAGTGTATTCATTTTGGTTTGGGGAGTTTATACAATTCACTAGACAGAAATAATATGAATTTGGGAGGCAATAATATGATTACTGGGGGCAATAATATGGTTACTGGATATTATTAAGGACCGGTCGCCGGATTTCGGTCACTGGTTGTCAGATTCCGGTCACGGTCACCGGATTCCGGTCACCAGTCGCCGGATTCCGGTCATCGGTCACCGGTCGCCGGCGCCCTGCCACTGGTCACCGGAGGCAGGCAAGGTGGATGATGACTTCTCCCTCTAAGTGAAAAAGAAGGAGAGGACAAAAAATTCTCAAAAAAAATAAAAAAGAATTAATTGGGTAAAGGGGAAATAATCCCTTAGAGTGTTTTGGGTAAATGGGGTTAAAAAACAGTTGGTGAAGTAAGTGGGCAATTTTTAGCCTAAAATCGGGTAAAATAATGATCATTTCCTTTTTCTTTTTTTTTTATTTATATGGGAGGGGAATTGATGGGGAAGCCTAAAGAAAATGTAAAGCCGAAAAGGTCGATTTGTCTTTGTTTCTCGTTCAGAAAAAGTCAAACATTTCGTTGACTAAGTTTCACGAAATGATATTCATATAAAAAGAAAAAGAAAAGAAAAAGAAAACGAAGAAAAGGAAGGAGAGCATTGCGGTGAAAATTAAGAAATAGAGTCCGGAGTGGAACTGGCAAGTCTGGTTGCGTGATTGAGCAGAATAGGGAGAGTGGATAAATTGAGCATGGACGACCAACACCAGCTGATGGCGATGCAGATATCACCGGCCGATTCCAATGGTACCACTCCGGCCAAGGAGCAGCAGGCCGCCGGAGTTGGCATTCTTCTCCAGATCATGATGCTCGTCCTCTCTTTTGTCCTAGGTCATGTCCTCCGCCGCCACAAATTCTATTATCTCCCCGAGGCCAGCGCTTCGCTTTTGATAGGTAACTTTCTTCTTCTTCTTCTTCGACGATGACCTATCCTCCTTCCTTATTCTTTTTCATCATTTCGTTAACAAAATTATTATCGGCAGGTTTAATTGTTGGTGGACTTGCTAACATCTCTGATACCGAAACTAGCATCAGGTCTTCTTCCATACCCTAAACCAATATACAAACAGGAATTTTACCCCATTTTGCTAACATCTCTACTTTGTTTCTCAGGGCCTGGTTCAATTTTCACGAGGAGTTCTTCTTTCTCTTCCTTTTACCTCCCATCATATTATATCCAAAACTTACCTTGTTTTTTCTTGCAACATTTTCGTTTTTTTTTTTATATATATATATATATTTTTATATCGGCTGCGGTATGGTTTTCCTTGACGCTTTTTGTTCTCACTCAGTCTGGCTTCAGTCTTTCACCTGTAAGTTTCCTACTGCTACATGGTAGCTCTCACATAATTGTTTGCTTTCCTATTGCATTGCAACCCATGTCCTATTAATCTGCCACACTATTTTCGCTTACAGAAACCTTTCTTCTCTAACTTTGGAGCCATTGTCACTTTCGCTATCCTTGGAACCTTTATAGCTTCTGTTGTCACTGGTGTTCTAGTGTAAGTCTTCTGTTTTATCATTCACATCATTCATAGTATAGTATTACGGCATTCCTCACCTCACTATGGTAGACTCATTCGTCCCTCTTCCTTTTCCCGTTGTAGCTACCTTGGCGGTCTGATATACCTCACCTACAGACTTCCATTTGTGGAGTGCTTGATGTTTGGTGCTCTTATATCAGCAACCGATCCAGTCACTGTCTTGTCCATCTTTCAGGTGATCTTTTGCTCTACCTCATGCTACAGTCAGTTCATCACCACATGCTTAGTATTTTATGATGTGGATTTCCAATTCAGAGCACCCAACAGGAAACATGAAATATATGGAATCCTTTCTAGAAATAAAAATTGATCAATTCCTACTCTATTAGTATATTGTGTTTATGAGCTCCTTGTCCGATCCTAGAGTGTAAATTCATATGTGCCAGGGTACCTTAACATGGCCAAGGGAACACATGTCTTATCGATGTGGTGTTTGGAATTTCTGAATTTCAACTGTTTGTACCTTCTGAATCTCGTCAATGCTTGGCTTTTCTCAAGTATTGAGGCCTCATAATTTAGTGTGCATTGAACATATCAGAGTGTAGGTTTCTTTCCATTCTGATTTTCCACAACTAAAATGAGTTCTAAAATTTGTGTTGGGAGTGATTGCAGGAACTTGGCACAGATATGAACTTGTATGCTCTGGTGTTTGGGGAATCTGTTTTGAATGATGCGGTCAGTTTCCGTTGCTGTGTATTTATAGCCCATTTTGTTATGACATCATTTGGCTAAAGGTTGACCATTTTTACTGGATGAAATTGATTTCTTATGTCCTGCCAATCAACAGATGGCAATTTCCTTGTACAGGTATGTAGAGGAAATTATTCTTGTACCAACAGTTTATATTTGTTTGAAGTTCAGGTCTAATTCAGTCAGTGTTCTTCTATGTAGGACGATGTCCCTGGTCAGGAGTCATGCATCATCTGGAGAAAACTTCTTCATGGTTATCGTCAGGTTTCTTGAGACCTTTGTTGGTTCAATGTCTGCAGGTCAATGTTTAATATCCTCGTGTATAGTCTAGTATTGTTGTTTCCGAGTCCTAATATTTTTTTGTTACTTTTCATAAAAAAGCTCATTTTGCTGTTCAATTGTCAAATTTTGTGATTTCAAATGCTGTGATACCTAGACCTTTTACTCCTGTTATACCAGTTCAATGTGAAAGGACATAATACAGGTACGGCTGCTATGGCTATAACACTAGATTTAATACCTGTAGCCAACACCCTATCTGAGTCCATGTAACATGGATTCTACATGCCTCCAGGAAATACTTTTTGGTGGTCTCCTTGATGCAGAACCAATAGAACAAGAACTGTAGATCTAGGGTTTTAACTCAAGTCGGAACATAAAAGACTACAAAGTGGTTAAGATAGAATAACTAGGATTAAGTAATCCTAAAATCCCTAGGCTTAAAAATGATCAGTAATAATATATGGAAATGATCTTTCCAGTACTTGCTGAAACTGAATCGAGCAATGCCAGATCAATGCTTGGGCCTTAACCTTGTTTACCACGTCTCCTAATTCTTTCTGCCATGTAGGTACTCCATCACTCCTACTTAAACTAGTAAACTGCGACTGCTTTATCAGAGTTGATGCCAGACTAATCTTAATTTAGCATTGTATCTCTTTGGTAATCTGAATGAATTTATCATTTTGAAAATTCATGTTTAGAAACAAAAAGGAAAAGTTATAGAATATAGATGAAAATTAAGCTTCAAGGTGGATACTCATTTGGTTGTGATGGTTGATGGAATCATATATGTTCAGTAGATACTTTTGTGGAAATAGTCTGTAGGTTTGTCATAATTTGGATAGCAATGCTTGCTTACTCATTCGAGAAAGAGTGAAGGTGGTAGAAAAATATTATCAAAATACAATTTACGGATAGTATGGACTATTCAGGTTTAGATATTGGGGTTCATGGGACTAATATATGTAATATGATTTACAAAAGATGGTACACGAGACATTGTGAAGGTTGCAATACCTACTGAAACTGCTAATAAACTTTCATCTAGAATAGTCAAGTCCAAAGGAAATTTGATTGGTGATGTATTGCCAGATTATATTCAGTGAACAAACAGCCTTCAGTTTGTAATGGTCACTGAGATGTATTGCTCAAACAACATTGACAATTTTTTCCCCTCCTTTTGCTTTGAAGTTGCTTATGCTCTATTATATAAATGTCTCCTTGAGTCTGTATTTTGTTTCTTAGTTACTAATGCATTGATATTGCTGTGCAGGCATCGGAGTTGGCTTTACTTCTGCTTTGATATCCTTTTGTTTCATTACTTTTATATTATCTTTGTCAATCTCTATCAATCGACTTTTGATAAGCTACTGTGGGTAGATTGTATTTGGGAAACCTTAATTGTGAAAACCTTTTCAAGTATGCAGGGTTGGATATTGACAAGTGAGTGCTACTTTTATACTATTCTTTGCCAACTTTGGTTAATTACTACATATTGTGGCAATAACATTGTTGTTTCGTTATCTTTCCAGTCTTCAGAACTTGGAGTGCTGTCTTTTTGTCCTTTTCCCATATTTCTCGTAAGTGCTCTTCTTGACTTTTTATTTATTTATCTGTGTAGTAGTTTTAATCTATGCTCTTATATGCAAATTGATGTCAAACTATTGTCTGCCTAGGTACATGCTTGCAGAAGGTCTTGGGCTCTCTGGTATTGTGTCAATATTGTTCACAGGAATGGTAAACTGAAGTATAAATTCTCCTGTTTAGTTACATATCCCGAGTGAAAAGCTCTGTTATGAAAATGCTTCTCATCTTTCAGGTCATGAAGCATTACACATATTCAAATTTGTCAGAGAACTCTCAACGATTTGTTTCAGCCTTTTTCCATTTGATCTCATCACTAGCAGAGACATTTGTGTAAGGGAGTTCTTTGTTGTCCTCACCATATGTAAACTAATTAATCTATTCTTGCACATAACACCACCTCCTGCTTTGTATTGATTGAGATATCTTTTTTTTTTCTTCCTTTGGCAGATTTATATACATGGGCTTTGATATCGCTATGGAAAAGCATAGCTGGTCACATGTTGGATTCATTTTTTTCTCAATTGTATCCTTTCATGAGTTGTGAATGGTTAAAGTTCAGTTATACTCTACCAACTGAAACTTCCTCTTGTTCCTTAACTTAGTATGTGATTGCTTCAGATATTTATTGGAGTAGCAAGGTATGCCTCAGTAAACCAGCCTTTGGTTACAAATTTGTTTAATTACCATCTTTAACTTCCTGGGGTATCTTTTAGTGGCCAGTATAACTATTCCATTTTATATCAACCTTAATATAAGTCAACCATAATATAAGTCTTAATATAAGTCACTTGTTATCTTTTAGCGGCTAGTATAACTATTTCCACTTTATATCAACCTTAGTATAAGTCACTGTCCACTTTATATCAACCTTAGTATAAGTCACTGTATTGTTTTGAAATTACTGACGACTGTTTCTCATCATTTTTTGCAGGGCAGTTAATGTTTTTTCTTGTGCATATTTGGTCAACTTATCTCGACCTTCACATAGACAGATACCAGTAAAACATCAAAAAGCACTTTGGTACAGTGGTACGACTAGCATAAATTTGTTGTGGTTTATTTATTTTTATTTTTATACTCTTATAATGAATTACTGGATTGAGTAGGACTTCGAGGGGCCATGGCTTTTGCCCTCGCTCTGCAATCAGTTCATGATCTTCCAGAAGGACATGGTCAGACTATATTCACTGCAACTACTGCGATAGTTGTTCTGACGGTACACAAATTTATTATTTTTCTTAACATATAATGTTCTAAATGTAGGGTGAATTGAATACCTGGTTTCCCTGATAGATCTGTTTCTTATAGTCATGATTTCTGAACTGAATCTGTATTCAACACTATGTCACTAATCTCAAACCGTTGAACTTATTTAATGGTAACAAGGATAAGTTGTTTGCTTGATTGTGGAAAAATTGAAACCATTTTAGTCAATTTATTTTCTCTTGTTTGTATGCTATTGTATCCAGACTCTTGCACTTCTAGTCATGTGTCTTAAAATGTCTGTTTTTCAAAAGGTAGATAAATATTGTTTGAAACACTAATTGCTCCAAAGTTTTGTTTCTGTATAAAACAGAAAGTCATGTTTTTAAAGAAAAAATGCAAACAATCCTAGCCTCCTTCAGAAATGGAATGCCATTATTTACTTATTTGACACCTGGAGTGGAATGAGGAATTACCAATATGATCTATATTTGTAGTGTAATTGTTACATGAATGTGCCCTTTTCTGACTAATTCCTTAGGTATTATTAATTGGAGGTTCAACGGGTACAATGCTGGAAGCTTTACAAGTTGTAGGTGATGAGAGTACATTGGGTGAAGTAAGTTCTCGAAATCCGCCAAACAAATGTGTTTATTTACTTGTTCTTTGCTAATCTTCTGGCGGTTGAGTGTACTATTGTAATGTTATAAGATCTTATGTGGATCATTCTTATCATCCAAGGTAGGGATGGCAAAAATCCCCATCGGGTAGGGTACCCATAGGGTATTCGACCCTAATGGGGAGAAATTCGGGGAAAATCGGGTAACGGGGATGGAGATCCTCAGTATTCGAATTCTGAAATCGGGTACGGGGAGGGGATGGTATTTTGATCTCCATCCCCATACCCACCATCCCCATACCCACCCAATAAGAATTATACGAAATACATATATATATATTTGTTTATTTATTATATATATATTTTTGATATTATTTATAAATAAATATTTATGTAAACTTCATCTTTTTGTCAATATTTAAATTCTGTTAATAAATATGTTCAAAAAAAGGAAAATTCTTTTAATAAAAGATCTTTATCAACATGTTAATTTTCCTTGATTGAAATAAGAAATTTATTTTATTTTGATGTTCAATTTTAACTTCATATTTTACAATCCATAATTGTTTGTATAAATTTTTATATAATAAATTGGTAATATTCTTAATGGGGATTGGGGCGGGTATGGAGACCTAGTCCCCAATGGGGACGGGGACAGGGAATCCCCAGTATCTTATTACGGGGATTGGGGAGGGTATGGGGATGAAGAATGAAGTCGGGTATGGGGATGGTAATTTAATCCCCTTACCCTACCCTCCCCATTGCCATCCCTAATCCAAGGATACTGTTCACTATGAATACCCTACGCTAGAGTAGGGAGTTAGGACTATGAAGACTGTTTACTACCACTTTGCTTCTCTAATGTCAGAAAAGTGCCAAGGGTTTTGGGTCCTTTACTGTCCTGCTGTTCTGTGTCTGTCAAAGGCTCAGTTATGTGCTCAAGACTATCTACATGCACCCAGCTACCGCGCTGATGCCGTAGGGCTCTGCCATACCAGGCTGTCCATGAGTTTTGTTCATTTTGCCACTCACGATGGCTTTCTTATTTCATGAACTTTTCCTGTATAGGATTGATTGGTCTCTGGTTCGGTGGTTCCTGATATTTTTTTTTCCTTCTTTTTTTCTACTCATTTCAAAAGATACATACAAACATGTATTGAGTTTCTTGTTCATGCGATAGACATTTTTGGTGAGAATACCACAAATGGTGGTATTCTCTGTTTAGCTATTTGTTGGCTGAGTTTTTAACAGATGATGCCAGCCCGCCTGACGGAGATGGCAGGTTTGGATATTATTCCTTATAAGTATACTAGTTTCTTAACCTCATGGACATGTCTATGCTTTACAAGTTCCTCTGAAAATAAGGATAGGACAACCTTGAGGTTCTGTTAAGCTTGTGTTTGTGAAAGTGGGATTCAGAAATAATATTATCTCTAATACCACGTTTAGTTGTGAGATCAGCACATATGTGGTCTCGATTGCTAAGGAGAAGTTTGAAGTGGCTTGTAACATGGATAGCATTACATGGTTGAATTATGATGCTAATCTGCTTTCATGATTACTGGCGATCTTGCAACTCAACAAAACTGACTATTTTGGATGCGTATATATATTTTCAGAGCTTTGATGGTAACAATGGCTACGTGGCTCCTTCTTATGACGATGACGAGGAAGGATCATCAGGAAACAGGATCAAGATGAAACTGAAGGAATTCCACAAGAGGTAACATTTGGTTGTTAAATTTCTTCATGAATGAACCTGTTTTTCATCTTGATTTACATTCTAAGCAGTAAGTTTTTCATCCTGCAGTGCAGCTTCATTCACAGCTTTGGATCGAAACTATCTCACCCCGTTCTTTACAAGTCAGAATGGCGATGAAGCAGAAGAGTTTGGTAAGATAGACTTGACGTGAATTTCTTGAACTAACATCGTCCATGACCTGCATTAATTTTTTATTTAATTTTTTCTTTTCACTGTTTTATGAATCCAGTCTATTTACACTTTTTTTTTTTCCTCAACAGATGAGCCTGTGTCTAGTTCTACAAGACCAGTTGGTGGTTTCCACGGTCATGGTTAATATTCACGGTGAAGCAAGATGTTGGAAAATGGACTCAACTTTGTATATAGACTTACTTTATTAAAAAAAAGGCTTCCCAGGAACGGCACAAATGAGGGAATTGGTTCGCCTCTTGGAAAATATAGTTGTGCAACTGCGCGTAACCTCTAGCACAGTGTACTACAGCCAGGCTTCTAATATTAATTTTTTTGCTAGTTTTTGATAATCTTACGTCCATAGAATACTAACTAGCATCTGTACCTAAATTTGCTCACTTAATGCTTATACAAATCTGATCGACGTTTGAAAATTGGGTAAAAATTCTTTCTGCAATAACCGAGGTATTGCTACTCGGACAATTTGATTCCTAACTGAAAAATAGGACTACCTTAACTTGGAGTTATTCTCTGATGATGCAAGATTTGAAGGAGACGACCAAGATTTGGGTAAAATATGTGCATGGTGTCGTGAGAAATTGGGTGTTGCAATAACCGAGGTATTGCTACTCGGACAATTTGATTCCTAACTGAAAAATAGGACTACCTTAACTTGGAGTTATTCTCTGATGATGCAAGATTTGAAGGAGACGACCAAGATTTGGGTAAAATATGTGCATGGTGTCGTGAGAAATTGGGTGTTGATTCCATCATGTACATGTTATTATTATTGTTTTAATTACATCGGAGGGATTGAATTCTTGATTTATCTTAACACCCTCTGATCGCAAACATCCTTTGAGCAAATTCTTTGGTTAGCTATCTGACTCTTATACAGACCGAAACTATGCTCTTTATTATTTTTATTAATTTAAAATATTTTTTAAAATTATTTTGTGTAATTTATAAATATATTAAAAATATTTTTTATTCATTTAAAAATAATATAACTTGAGAGAATTTATGTAGACGTATTTTAAAAATTGGCTTAGCTAAAATGACATTTTAGTTACTTTGGCTAAAATTTGACTAAAAAATTGATAACATATTTAGAGTATATTTTGTATAATTTTTCTATCTTGGCTCCTTAATTATTTTTAGAGAACATGGTTGGCTTTTAAATATTGTGGCAATTCCACCTGTCTCTTAAATAACTCTCTATTATAGCTTTTGACTATATGACTCTTAAATATAAAGAACTAGATGAATTTGTTTATGTTTTTTATTAATTTAAAACATTCCCTTTAGTTATTTTGTGTAATTTTTAAAATACGATTAAACTATTGTTTTTCTAATTTTTTTTTTAAAATGCTAGGTGAACTACTTTTTTGGATACCACATGCATCTCACCTTATGTGACAGCTGATGTTTTAAGAAGCGTACTTCCTTTGGGGGTTTGTTGTTCCCTATATCTACTCCGACCAATGGAGTTACTTGCAGGTTTCAGCCTACCTCTTGCAATCATTCAATTCTCCAGTTGCAATGACTTCTTTTGTTTGGTATTCGGTAGTATTGAGTTTGGGACCCTGGCTTAAGGTATATATTTGACATAGATTGTCTACCAATATGGCATGTTCTGACACGCTTGGTTGGCTTTGATCTTTTAGCGGAAGATTGCCCTCTACTTTGTGCATTGGATTTGTATGGGCAGTCATATAACTAACTACAAAATTCATTATGGTTACAATTATACAATTTGCAGTGTAAAAACTGATGCGTAAAATCCACATATTTCAAAAGTCACTAGTCAAATAACTATTTAAGTAAAATTTAATTAAAGAATAACTAACCTTGCTAAAAGTTCTCTTATAATGTTTTTAAAAGATAAACTCTTGGAGAGTCTTTCAAATATTAGTAACTAGCCTCTCCTATGCCGTTTTGAGAGTCGGCAACTCCTCTCCAATTTCTTCACCCTCTGTGGTGCGTCTCCACCCTTTTGTGGTGAGGTTTCCTAAGCCTTAGTCTCAGTTTTAATTCTTTTAATGTCTCTTTTTCATCCTATCTCTCCTTGTGCTTGCCCAATTTCTCATCAGATTTTCAAATCTACTATCAAACCTCCCATCCTCCTCCATATCAGACACCTCACCTCACCTCTCATCTTTATTTGATTTTTCTCTTTTTCCACAATCTCATCTTCACATTCAACTCTTGGAGTCTTGACATGAATTTGTTCAATTAACTTCACACCTGAAGATTGCAGTAGTATCGGCAAGCCACCGAAACTTGTGGATATCGCCGGACCAGTGGTGTTGTGATGCTTGGTGGTCTCCACCTCCACTACTACTTTTACTAAGTTCTTTGTTTGTTCTTGTTGTTCTTCCTGTGCATGCAATTTCGATGTGGAGAATGATGGTGGAGAGTTATTTAGCTTCTGGAAGTCAAGCTTCTGTCGGAGCTCATATAGTCATGGTGGTACTCACGGAGGCCAGCTTCTGTGTTGTACCGAAGATTTTGGTTTTATATCTAGGATTTTCTGGTATTTTGGGCTTTTGGGCCCCGGAACTGACGTGTAGTTATAAGTTTGTCTATTGGCTCTTTGGGCCTAGGACTCCTATTTTCTTTGTATTACCTTTGTAATATGCGTTTCATCTAATGAATGAGTTATTTGACAGAAAAAAGAAAACAAAAATCTTGAGAGGAGTGACTATTTCTCGTGTTTTCTCTTTTGGATAAAAATCATTTTAATTCATATTGGGGGCCTATTTTTTGAAAAATTGAACCGTTACGACTTACCCAAAACAGCCAACGGCTAGTTATTCCCAAATTCGCACCTGATAGCCTTGGGGAAAGTTTCCATCCCTTCCAAAATTCGCACCTGGTAGCCTGGCGCTCTGTCTGCCTCTGATTCTTTCTTTCTCTCTTAACCAATAACCAGGATTTGAGAGGAGCCCATTGGAAGGTGTCAGGGTAGACCCTAATTGCTCGACCACAGTATTCAAATTAGGATCGACCTGTGGAAATTAGGATCGAGCTGACCTGAGGTAGGTGTGGATTCTGAGATTCTTATATATGTAATTTCAAATATCTGTGCATCTATCACGGAATATGGATCAATTGATGGTGGAAAAGTTGGCATTGGGCACGGGTGAGGGCGCAGCAGCCCCTCATCCTCAGCGGCGGCCAAGGGTGAGGGAGGTGAGCTCTAGGTTCATGTCTCCTGTGGCGGGTGATCCCTTTCCTACCAGATCACCTCTTCCTAAACATCAACAGGGACAGGGTGTCTCAACTCCAAGCCCGTACCTTGCAGAAAGACAGAGGTCATCCTCCGTGAATAGGCCACGGAGGCACTTGGACTTGGAGCCATTCCGCTGCTCTGACGAGAACAGGCCCGCCCGCCCCGAGTCTCCTCTGCCACCAGATCAGGCAAGGAAACAGCGTCCTGTCCCTGTCCCTGTCCCTGTCCCTTTTAAAGAGAACGGAGGAGGCAAACCCCAACTTCATCATCTTCCTAAAACATGCCCTGGGAAAGTAAGCAATAATGCTTTTACTACACCCTCACGACCTGACACACCCATGGTGACTGCTAGTCTCGATAGGACAAGAATCAGACAGCGGTCTTCCAATTCCAATGTCAGTAGTGCCACAGCAGCTACTAAGCTCTTGCAATCTACCACTGAGGCCACCTCCAGTGACACTAATCGCACTCAAATCACCAGAAGGTGTCTTCCTGATGTTCGCTCCTCCATGCCCGAGGCCGATATGTTGTTGCCGACTGTTTCCAGTAGACCGGCGACCGAAAAAAGTTGTAACAGGCCTAATGCAACTGTCAATGGCAGCGATTTTTCAAAATTTTCTGCTTCCCCTTGCTCCCGTTCTCTCAATTTGCCACTGTCAAGCTCCGAGCACTTACTCTTCCAGTCAATCAAAGGCAGTGACAAATTAGAATGTGCTTTCTCCAAGCCATATGCAAATGCAGTGAAGATGGCCGGCCTCTGTCTGCCCCCAGTCCCACCATGTGCTAGTGCAAAGCCAGGTTCAGAAATAAGGAAAGGAAAGAAAGTTTCTAGTCTCCGAGAAGATGCTCATTCCTTGAGATTGCTGCAAAACCGCTATTTGCAGTGGAGATATGCCAATGCAACAGCACAGGCTTCCATGCTAGCTCAGCAGAGAGAGACTGAGGTAAGTAGCTGATCGCCTCTTTTCTTTTGAGTGATCAAGATTGAGATATCTTCGTGTTTATTTTGTTTCTATCTATGTCCTCCACAAGCATGGTGGCCGGTGCTCAGTTGTTCTAGTAGAATCTGATTCTATGTGAGATTGCCAATTGGATCCAATATCGATACAACAAAATAGCTTAGATACCCCTTCTCATGCATTTCTCTCATCACTATTTCCTTTACAACTTCGTTACATTCCAAGAGATTTTATCCATTGCATATGAATGTTCCTTATGTGAATATATATTTACTTTATTACACTTCTAATACAACTAGTTAGGCTAATTTATTTTTTTGCTTCACTACCTTGCAGAGAACACATTATTCTCTTGCATTAAAGATAACAGAACTATATGATTCTGTGAAGAGAAAACGGATAGACCTTGGCGTTTTGCAAAGAACAAAGACTTTATCGACAATTCTTGAAGCTCAAGTAAGGCTATTGGCTTTAGATGGTTTTGATTGTTTTGCTGACTTTGTGCAGCATGTTATCTTGCCTATGCTTGATCAAATAATTTGTTCTTGTATAAGCATATTGTTATCTGCATCATTCATGACAATTTTGCATTTTATTTTGATATAAAATCAGTATCTGCTAAGCAACTTAAGTAACTTCAGGTCTTATCTCAACTAACATTGCTGTAAAGTTTGGGTTGAGCAGCAGATCATGAAAACCAGTTTGGGCGATAGTAGTTCCAAAAGCACAATAGTTCCACAAAGTAAAGGGTTTAAAAAACATTTGAGCAGTATAAAACTTATTTTTTTTGTCTGGGAAGGTTTCTCTGACTGAAAGGTAGATTCTTAATTCTAAGGATAAGCACCCCCAATAGTTGAACTTGTTTATCTTCTTTAATGTTAAGAAACATATCCTAATTGAGATTAGAAGCTCATCTATAATGTAATGTTATGGGGTTTCTACCATTCCCTGTTACCCTGCAACTTTAGTTGTGAAAAATATAGTACATGTGATATCAGATTGCTAATGCCAGATAATGCAGTCCACTGGTAGTAATACGGCTATTACATAGAGATGCTCAAAATATTTATCATAAACTTTCTTTGGCTCATTCCCTACAACCTTGATCTCCTTTTTCATTTGGGTGGCATGTGTGTCTCTCTGCTTCTTTGTCAAGTCGCATGGTAGGGCTAAGATAGTGAGATGTTTCTTTGTATTTGCATGTTTCTTCCTGTGCAACATGGGACTGCAAGAGAGGGCAGTATTATCTTGGTATGCATTGAGGGCAGTGCCCTTTTCTCTTCTTTTTTCCCCAACAAAACTCACTTCCACTGTAGTGTTGAGATACCATTTCCTGTTCTAGTTTACCACACAAGGTACCTGAAGCATGCTGTTCAGTATTAAGAAATAGAAGTAGCCTAGATTTTAATGTACATATTCTAGTGCACTTAATGATGTTTGTAACTTATATATTGTACTGGACATTATTATAGATTCCATATTTGGATCAGTGGTTTTCTCTTCAAGAGGATTATTCAATTTCTCTGGCAGAAGCAACTCAAGCTTTGTTGAATGCATCACTCCGGCTTCCAATCAGCGCCAATGTTAAGGTATAATTTCCTTGTTTAGTTATAGCTGTTCAACTTATGCTTCTTATATTTTGTTCTCTCACACCAATGATTGCACTGACACAATAGATACTTTGTAGGCTAATAAACAAGAGGTAGAAGAGGCACTGAACTCAGCAATGGAAGTGATGGAGAAAATAGTTTTCCATGTTCAGCAATCTATGCCGAAGGTAAAACGACTCCCACATTATTTTCCTACACACAGAAAAAGTGCAGGACTGTATATCGACGCTGTGGAAGTGTTCATAACAATTCCCATTCTAACTTAATTTTAATTAAATATTTTTTTTAACAGCATTGAGTTGGGTACTTGATAACATATATGTAGTATGTTGATTTAGAGTAAATTCACTAAATTAATTTATGATAAGAGAACAAGTTTTTCAAAGATAATTGATTAAATGAAATTAGAATAAGGTTCGGTTCATAAAGTGCAGAATCAAGTTCTCTTCAGTACAATGTTTGTGGATAAATACTAAAGCTCATTGTTTATGTGGTTTTCCATATCACTTTTTCAGACATAAATTTATGACAAAAACTTTTCTCATTCAGGCAGAGGAAACAGACCATTTGATTTCGGATCTAGCAAGAGTGATTGGTGGAGAAAGAGCTTTCGTTGAAGAATGTGGAAATCTGTTGTCCAAGACATATACAACACAGGTTTGCCACACCTCATTACTGCTTATTATGTCAGCCTTGTATATTTATTAGGCTATGATTTTGTGAAGTTTCACCACTGGTTATGCTAATGCTAGTCTATGAGTTTCTGTTTAACTGCGATTACCTCATTGCCAGTTTACCTCATTATGAGAATATAGTACTTATAAAATATGCTAGTCTATGAGTTTCTGTTTAACTGCGACTGCATCATTGCCAGTTTTATGAGAATATAGTACTTATAAAATATGCTTGGCTTTCAGGTGGAAGAGTGTAGCTTAAGGGGTCATATAGTACTTATAAAATATGCTTGGCATCATTGCCAGTTTACCTCATTATGAGAATATAGTACTTATAAAATATGCTTGGCATCATTGCCAGTTTACCTCATTATGAGAATATAGTACTTATAAAATATGCTTGGCTTTCAGGTGGAAGAGTGTAGCGTAAGGGGTCATATTATCCAGTTGAAACAACACTGTTGAGTTGCTGTTAGAGTGAGAAATGAATCCAGAGTGTAACAACATTGCAACTGGGTGAGCAATGAATAAGTTGTTGCTTAAGGGGCCATATAATTCAGTTGAAACAACACAGTTGAGTTGCTGTCAGAGTGAGCAATGAATCCAGAGTGTAACAAGATTGCAACTGGGTGAGTAAATGAATAATTTGTTGCTTAAGGGGCCATATAATTCAGTTAAAACAACACTGTTGAGTTGCTGTCAGAGCGAGCAATGAATCCAGAGTGTAACAAGTAACAACATTGCAACTGGGTGAGCAATGAATAAGTTGTTGCAGCATGTCATGTGTGCTAGTTAGGTGAATAGTGTGATTTAGCAATATACATACGTGATTTTTCAACAAAACCGGTGAAGTCCTTGATTCTACTTTTCTTTGCAAGGAGAGTAATTCTATTTCTTTTATTCTTTTATTTTTTTTATTACTGTATTTTTTTTTTTTTTTGAGGAAAAGAGATAATATCATTCATTTATCCATGGCCAGAAGACACGTACATCAAATGTTGTCTTACACCAAAATCATAAAAGGTATAAGCTACTAGGCAAAGGACAGGTGAACCTCACTGTTGTCTTAACACATGCGCTCACTTATTGAGCCTACATACAGGAGATCAAATCCTCACTTTAAAACCTCTCTTTGAAAAGTAAACCTAGTTGCCTAGAGATCTCAATTGGTGTACAACTAGAGAGAACTAAGAGGTAAATAGTAAAAAACTCAATGTCAAGTACTAGGCAAGGAGACCCAGGAACCAAAATCTGCCGCGAACCCTCTGCCTGTGTCGACACTGCTGCCAGCTAAAACCATGGCATAAGGAGCCCATTCAGCCCCAATCGTCGCTCACTCACACCGTCAACCCATCCGGCTGCACTCTACGAACGCTGGCGAGGTCAGAAGACATCGCAAGCGCCGATTCGCAGCCGGATAGGCACGGTCGGCAACTTTTTGCTCAAAGTTTCTTCTAGGTTTTCCTTCGAGTTTCTCTCAATTGGAATTGTTGTTGCTGTCAATGACTTTTATTACTGTACTTTGTAAGGGCTACATTAGGGTTTTTACTTTTTAGCCACTGTTTTTATGAAATGCAAGGTAGAAGATTTTTTTTTTTTGTTGGTCAAGAAAACGCAAAGATACTAGTTCTAATCCCTTTTTTTTTTTTTGAATCAAGGAAATAACTTTATAGATTAGAACTCAATAGAGTTGATTACAATCATATTATAACACATCCAGAACACACTTTCTTGAGCATCATCCAAACAAGAGAAACTTGTGCTAGCTTCAAGCAAGAATGACTGTTACATACTATTTCG
Organism: Rosa chinensis; assembly: GCF_002994745.2. Lineage (NCBI taxonomy): Eukaryota > Viridiplantae > Streptophyta > Magnoliopsida > Rosales > Rosaceae > Rosa > Rosa chinensis. Next base: position 51,074 of record NC_037092.1, on the reverse strand, counting down.
CTGCCATATATAGACAGAACAAGAAGATGTGGTAGTACTCACAGTGGTACATATAAATAGGTCCATTCATTGAACACTCCGCTCCGCCATTACAGAATAATTTGAATCTTCCTTCAGTATTACTCCAGAAGATTCGCTAGTACCACAAGTGACAAACACAGATGTAGTTCGAAATAACCCTCCGGGTTCCTAAATTAGAGTCTATGAGTTTGGTCCAAAAACAGGCCCAAATACAAGAAGTATCCAAAAATAACTTGGACACCCTAAGTGTTCCAACTAATCTGGGTCTTAGACATGAGTTGGGCCACCTAACAGATTTGGGCCGCACATTGGGCCTTGAAAGTGATCTGGGCACCCAATTCAAATCCCGCCGTCCTTCTCCTGCATCGATCACGATCGCCGCCGCAAGTACAGGCTGCTGGCCGGCCTGATGTCGAACCCTCAGACGCGAAGCCCAGGCCACCGCGTTTTAATATCTTTGCACCGTCGTCGCTGGAGTGAAAACCAATGTCATATGCCTTAGTGACTTCGCCATAGATCCGACCACCGCGGATTGGAGAGCATAGTATCCCATCACCCCTAGCAGCTCCTTGGATCTGCTCAGTAATCCCAATTTTGACCAAACATCCTTAAGCTGCCCTCGTGGTGGCCGGGCTCGACCTGAAATATCCATCCCAACAATCAGACACTAGAAGGCCATACCGCCCCAACACCATAGGCCGGTTTTCTTTCGAGATTCCTCTTGAGAAAAACGGAGACCTGGGTTGATCGATTCAATCTACAGGAGAGATTGATGTGGTTGGGAGTTCGCCGAAAAGAGATGGCTTTGGAGGGCTGAAAGGCCATGAAATGTAGAGAGAAGAACTCCCCTTAGAGAGGAGGCTGGCATCGGCCGCCATTGGAGTACCCCAAGAATGGGGAGTCTAGAGTTCTAATCCCTTTAAACTCTAGATAATTTGAGAAATAAGGATTTTATTATTATTGTCACTTTACATAAAAAATGTTTAGCAAAATTATCAAATTGAGCACGAACAAGAGCAATAGGCTCTCCCCCAAAAAAAAAAAAAAAAAGGAATGAGCCTAAAAGGGTAAAACTAAAGAAACCAAAACTAAACTAAAAAAAAAAAAAATTGATTATGAATAGGATGCAGCTATTGCCATCCTACTAATTATTTTGTTCACCATACATTCTCTTCTCACCCTACACATATTTTTTTTAATTTCATGTTTACTTTTTTTTTTTTTTGGTCAATGGAAAAATATGTATTAGATGGTCCAACTGATACATCCAAATACAAGAGATCTAAATACAAGAGGTACAAAAGAACCCAACATCAAGAGGCACATAGGCCCCAGCAACAAGAAGCACATAGGCCCAGCAATAGAGGCACTTAGGCCCGTCATAAACAAAATACAACCCATAATAGGTGTGGCCAAATTACAAGTCAGAAGCCCAAAGGTAAAAGAAATAAACCCTAAGCTTTCTAACAGCCACCACATCTTCATCAGCCGCATAGTCTTCCTGCTGCAGTAATCACGTTGTTGCTTGACGTTAATTTGCCGACGCAACATCAGATAGTACCGCCTTCTCCACCGGTTGTGACACACGCCGGGCTCAAGAACGCCCAATAGAAACCGAGTAACCGAAGAGGGAGTGATTACCGAGGTAATTTGGACACCCTCTATTGAGATAACAAAAATCCACCAACGGGTGAAAGTTTGTTTAGAGGTGGTGGAGCATGGAGCCGATCTGAAAGCTAAATTGGTCAAACCTGTCAAACAAAAACAATAACAAAGGAGGAGGAAGATCTGTGCTAAAAAGCTGATGAAGAAGAGATGTGAGATAGGATTTGGGTTGTGGTGATCGAGTGAAGAGGTGGAGAGGTGATGTGGTTGGTGAGAGTGAGAGCTCACCCAGTCATGGCAAAGCTCATGATGGCAGCAACAAAAGATGGGTAGATGGAGAACTTGAAGGAAATAGAAGGAAGAGAAAGAGAAGGAAAATGAAGGAAAAGGGCAGATCTGGTCAAGAAAAAGGCTGGCTGGAAGGAGTGGCGATGGAGATAAAAGTAGTGGTGCTGGAAATGGAGGTGATGGTGAGACTCTCAAAATGATGGATGATTTGAGAAAATTTCTAGAGAGAAGGAGGACCCTCTCTCTCTAGAAACTTTCCCTATGCTTATGAAAATTGATATGGAAATAAGACTTGACGATTGACTTGCAAAGTTTAATTTCATGTTTACTTTGTTCACCCATTTGTAGTACCCAAAATACCATTCTCCAATGTAGGGTTTAACTTGAATTTTTTTTCTATTTGGCTTCCCCCGCGTCTCTCTCAATTGTTTTTGGCTTCCTCCTCGTCTCTCTTAGTCAATCAATCTCATGAAGTCTTAATCAATCAGTCTCACTAGGTTTAATGATGAATGAAAAGATTAAGAATGAAGTTTAAGTACGCATTATGTAAAGGTAATAAGAAAAACTAATTGTAATTTTCAATAAGACATTGTCCCTTATTGTAATTTCATATAAGGATATATTAGTATTTTAATAAATCAGAAATTTATAGGGTGAACAAAGTAATTAGTAGGGTGGCAATAGTCGCACCCTTATGAATAATGAGGTCTTTTTTTTTCTCAGACCCAAAAAAAAAAACTGAGGTTTTTTTTTTTTTTTTTTCCCCCCTCTTCTTGATGACACAAAAACACAACAGAAAAACTAAAACACAAAACCACGACTGACTCCCCCTCCCAGCTGATCCTAATGGAACGCTGGGGACACAGAAAGGGGAAGGCAAAAGAACTAAACAGATGGATTCTGAAATTGACGAGCTAAGGATGCTAGATGATCAGCAACAAAGTTGGCTTCTCGGTATATATGCCGGAAGAAAATTGAATTAAACTGTTGAGCTAGATACTTAATATCTTGAACCAGAACTTAAATTCTCCAAGGAACAGCAGTTTTGCCTTGAATGCAGTCGATCAGGAGCTTCGAATCCCCCTCAACAGAGATATTAGGATAATGATGAAGTAACGCAGTATGTAAACCATCTTTGAGAGCAGTTGCCTCTGCAATGAGAACACTAGAATGACCTAATCTTTTGTTAGCTACAACCAAAGGATTTCCATCCGAATTTCGAATAACAAAACCAATAGTAGCTGAGCCATTCCTAACGGAACCATCAAAATTTAATTTCACTTGCTCTGTGGGTCGGCGAGGCTAGATGCGGCGGAGGTGCTACATGGCCACAGAGCGCAATGGAGATGGTTTTTGGGCGTGCTCCAGCAATCCTGCTGGACCTGGAGTCTGGGCTTTCTCTTTGAGCTGCTGGGCTTCAATTGGGCTAGGGTTTTTGCTCTAGGCCCAATTCAATGTTTTTTAGTTTGTCTAAATTACAATAATTCCTTGTATTAGGAAGCTAAGCAATTGTGCGTACCTATGTACCTCTAGTGCCTCTGGAGTAGTATCGAAGGCGGATTCCCGCTATCTATGTATTTAATGTGTAATGAATAGGTCTATTTCTATGTACCACTGTGGGTACTAACACTATATTCTTGTCTGTCTATGTCCTTAAATGACACTGAAAGGGTATGTAACGGTCTGTTTTGACTTGTGATGAATATATTGTCTCGCCCCGTAGGCTTATCCAAAAAAAGAAAGAAAGAAGAGGTTGCCATTTTCAAGGCTGCATTCTTCACACTCGTAAGTCGTAACCTCGTTTCTAAAACACTTTAGAAAAGGGGCCCATGAGAAGTACAATATATGCGGCACGTGAGATACTCAATACCCTGTCAGCTCCTCGGCTATGGTCTATGGACCATAGAACATTAGAGGGTCTCAGCTCTCTCGGACGAGAACCACAGCCCTGCGCCTCGGCAGTATGAATGCACTTACCCTCTGTAACCATAACCATAATATTTGTATCAATAGCCACCATCATTTCTCAGCGTCGGCGAAGCGCAATTGGCCCAAATTGTTTTCAATTCATCCCAGAAACCTTCGTACAAGTACTGGGCCTTCGTCTCTGGTAATCGAGACGGTGGAAGGCCAAGTTGCCGCTGATTCTGAGCAAACTCCTTCATCTGTTGCTCGTCGTCTCATTCTGCTTCGTCATGCCAAGAGTTCCTGGGAAGACCCCTCGCTGAAAGGTATTTCAATCTTTTTCTCTTTTTCTTTTATAATTTGTTTACAGATTTAAATTCAGTATGTATTTTGGCGTGCTTATAGATCATGATCGACCCCTGAGTGCAAAAGGACAAGCCGATGCTGTCGAAATCTCTCACAAGCTTCAACAGTTGGGCTGGATTCCTCAGCTTATTTTATCCAGGTACATGTACAACTGACTCGCTCACAATTTGCATTTGATATTGGCCTTTCTAAAATTGGTTTGAACTTCTAAGCTGCCGTGTTTGGGCTGCAGCAATGCAGTGCGAACCAGGGAGACTCTTACCATAATGCAGCGACAAGTGAGGGGCTTCTTGGAAGCTGAGGTCCATTACTTTTCCAGCTTTTATTCCATTGCGGCCATGGATGGGCAGACTGCTGAGCACCTTCAACATATTATCTGTAACTATTCAAGGGATGACATACTCACCGTCATGTAACCTCGGCTCACTCTTTACTCTTTCCTTTTGGGCATTTTTTTTTCCTCAAGGAACTACCAATGAGGTTTGTTGCTTTGTTTCTGCCAATACACATAAAAAAACCACCTAGTTTTCAAACCGATTTATGGGTTTGGGTAAAGATTTGCAAAGTTATTGACCACAGTGAGGATTTTTGACTACTAGCATTTGTTTTGTTGGCTCTTGTCATAAGCCTAAAGATCTAGGCAAAAGTAGATTGCTTCTTATATGAATTCAACTAATATTATTGATCCAAAAGAATCAAACATCTGAAATACTTACATCTAAAATATTATTTATCATCTGTCTGTACAGGAAATGAACCATGTCAATGACTTAGCCCTCACAGGAGTTTCTAACCTTGCGGGATCATGGTCCGCAGGGTAAGAAATTTTCCGCCTGGTACTGGAGGGGAAAGATGCCCAATGTGACCTTAAATTAAAATTTTTAGAATATGTATTTCAAAGAAACCAAGATTATTATTACCTCTTAAGCAACACACTGATGATACTAGTTACAGCTCACTTCTCATAACCTCATTTGTCTATTAATTTTTTTTTTAATTGGCACTCCCAAAAAGTCATTATGCACTCAAAGATCACCAAGTTTGGAATGATACTCACAAAATGAATGTAGAGACAGAAAAATGACGTTCTGCGAGTGCCAATACCATTTCCCTTTTGGAAAAGGGAGAAAACATATTTTAACAAATGTTGCAACATACAGGTGTATGGGACATAATAGGGGGTGGGAGGAGGCAGCATCAATGTTGACAGGTGCCTCCATAGAACTGAAGACTTGCAACGCTGCTTTGCTTGAAGCTACTGGGAAATCTTGGGATGAGGTTAGTCTTCTTTCATTCCACTATTATTTTTTAACTGCTGTACTTCCCTTCTATATGCTATATGTCAACTTAATGTGCATGTTTAACATATTATTCTGTGGAGATTATAACTTTGGCATTGCACCACACGTGACCAAACTAAGGTAGAGCAAGAGGGTTTTCTTAGTTGTCCTTCCCCCATCCATAATTTCTTGAAGAAGAAAACGTTACGAGAGGTAATCAGCAAGTGAGAGGAAGCAGATCTTTTAGGCTCTATTTGGTTCATGACTGAAAAATTATTTTTCAAACTTATCCTCCATTTTTAAAAGCTGGTTTTGAATTCAGGGTTTCTAAAAATTTTGAAATTGTTTGTAATGACAATTGGTTTTATTGTCTGCGGTCTCCAAAATACATTTCCAGAATTTCTTCATGTTACAATTCAACCAATTGGTCATACCCTCAGAAATTTTTTGGTATTGAATATGATAATTGGTTGATTTCCCTCAGAAACAAGACAGCTACCATTCAACCAATTGGTCATGTGAATATTGGTGCCTCCTGTTACCTTGCTTGCAGCTAGCATTCATACCTGCCAAAGACTTTTGAGTGAGTTCTTAAGTTGAGTCTTTGGACATTGACACTTGCCCAGAAATAATGACCCAAACCTTGAACATACACTTGTGTCCTAGAATAATCTCTCCTTTGCAGTTAGCACTTATGCCTAATCGAGACTCTTGAGAGAGTTCTTAAGTTGAGTCTTTGGACACTTGATTATATTAAAAAGAAGTCTAAGATCATTACCTCCAACCTGAAGTTAAGGACTTTCCCATGCTACTTTTCTATTTTCTCCTATAGTGAATCATGCGACAAGCAAAGATTGACAGGTATTATACACTCATGTAATTCTCTAAATCTTGTTTGTGTTCTGATTATATGTCTCTAGTCAGATTTCATTGAATAGAGCTACTAGATTGAGTAGAATATAGTGTTTCCTGCGACTGTTTGGGTCATGGTATTTGGAGCAAAATCAATTTTTTTTTTCAAAGGAATTTTCTTTCACACTGAAAATCGTGCCTTCTTATTGCAGGCATTTGCTCTGGCAGGACTAGGGGGGTGGAAACTGCAGGGCATTGTGAAACCAAGTTAGCCTATAAAAGCCACAACTTTTAAGTTTAAACACATTCATACTAGTAGAAACTTTGCAAGGTGGGCAGGAGCCGGGAAGCACAGTTGCCTTCTGACACAGCATAGGAAGTTACCCACGATTGCTTTTCAGTGGCCGAAGTTGCATCTTCTTTAATTGTTACACTAGTTAGAGATAAAAGTTTTGCATTTGCACTGATAGGTAAATGTAGGTCTCTTATTGTTCAATTGAAGGCATATACGTGAGATTCCTCTATGCAATCTCATTTCAACGATCCGAGCTGTTGATGTTTTAGGTCTCCAAGACTAGATTATATGCAAAAAATTAATCGAATTATAAAATCTTAAAATTATCATAAATTATCCTGATATTAATTATTCTTGAATGGAAAGTCAATTATTTATTTGGAAATCAAAGTTTGCATTTCAGACCTCTAATTTCCACATGAAATTCAACATTTCCCGACGAGAAACATCCTCTAGTAGGGATACCATCATATACCAATACTCTCATCTCACATACCAAGTTCGAGGAGGTGAAGATGACGGTGACGAGCACTTACGCACACATCAAAATGTACCTGTTAGCCTAATGGGACGTGTTCGGATTTTTTTTTGAATCAAACCTAAATCGGGTGTTAATATATTCATCACAAGCCAGAATAGGCCGTTACATACCCTTTCGCTTTTATTTATATATAGACAAGAAACTAGTGGTAGTACCCACAAATGGTACGTACATATAGTCCTACTCATTATACATTCAAATACGTAGAAATAGCGGATATCCTCTTTCGGTACTACTCCAGATATGCTAAAGAGACATAGAGTGCACATCGGTACTTAATTTCATAATACAAGGAATTATTGTAATTTATACAAACTAAAAAACATATAAATGGGCTTAGGGCTAAAAACCCCAGCCTAAATTAGAAAGCCGGGCAGCCCTAAATCGTGCCTTCTTATTGCAGGCATTTGCTCTGGCAGGACTACTGCAGGGCATTGTGAAACCAAGTTAGCCTATAAAAGCCACAACTTCTAAGTTTTAACACATTCATACTAGTAGAAACTTTGCATGGTGGGCAGGAGCCGGGAAGCACAGTTGCCATCTGATACAGCATAGGAAGTTACCCACGGTTGCTTTTCAGTGGCCGAAGTTGCATCTTCTTTAATTGTTACACTCGTTAGAGATAAAAGTTTTGCATTTGCACTGATAGGTAAATGTAGGTCTCTTATTGTTCAATTGAAGGGATATACGTGAGATTCCTCTATGCAATCTCGTTTCAACGATCCGATCTGTTGATGTTTTAGGTCTCCAAGACTAGATTATATGCAAAAAATTAATCGAATTATAAAATCTTAAAATTATTATGAATTATCCTGATATTAATTATTCTTGAATGGAAAGTCAATTATTTATTTGGAAATCAAAGTTTGCATTTCAGACCTCTAATTTCCACATGAAATTCAACATTTCCCGACGAGAAACATCCTCTAGTAGGGATACCATCATATGCCAATACTCTCATCTCACATACCAAGTTCGAGGAGGTGAAGATGACATTGACGAGCACTCACGCACACATCAAAATGTACCTGTTAGCCTAATGGGACGTGTTTGGATTTTTTTTTTGAATCAAACCTAAATTGGGTGCCAATATATTCATCACAAGTCAGAATAGGCCGTTACATACCCTTTCGTTGTTATTTATAGACAGACAAGAAGCTAGTGGTAGTACCCACAAATGGTACGTACATATAGTCCTACTCATTGTACATTCAAATACGTAGAAATAACGGATATCCTCTTTCGGTCGGTGCTTAGTTTCCTAATACAAGGAATTATTGTAATTTAGACAAACTATGTTCAAGTAAACCCTAATTTGTGTTTGGCCCAAACTCTAGGTTACTTGCTCTAGTGGTAATAAGGTTAAATTAGAAGGATTTAGATTCCTATTCAATGTACGATTACTTTCCTTGTATGATTGAGATTCTATGCATTGTAATCCTCTATATAAAGAGACCCCTATTATCAATGAGAAAATACAGCAAATTATCTCTCAAATATCGTTTCCCTAAAACACGTTATCAGCACGAGCCCTAACCACAAAAACTAAAAATCAAAAACCTGAAAATCTTCGTCGCTACCGCAAGCACTTAGCCCACGCTCGCCGCCTCACCACGGTTGAGACTTACCGCCGCTGTTCTCCTGCAGCCTTGCCGCACATCTGCTGCCCCTGCAGCACTGCTGCATGCCCATTGCATCCTTCTCCACCTAGTTTCTCCGATCCTCTCGCTCTTGTGCATATCAGTCAGTTTGCAAGCCCCGAAATGTCTAGTTCGGAACTTCAGATCAAAATTCTTCCTTCATCAAAGTTGTTCGCCTCTGTCTCTTCCATCTGACTTCCAAATTTCAGCTCTATTGGAGTGGTTTTGAGACCTGTACACTAATCGGAGTGGGTGCTGTTCAGAAGAGAATCTGCTCCAATTTTCAACAAGTTTGATTTGCTTAGGACTGAAGCTCGTCTGCAATCTTACAATGAGGATCGAATACGCTCTGCAATCCTAAGAGGTATGGTTTACTAAAAGTTCCCGCTTTTGAAGTTTTTTATTCTTTTCGCTTCTTTTTTGAGGACTTGCAACCTCCCTTCTTCTACCCCCCTTTCTTTATCATAGGGGAGACCAAATTTAGCGGAACTGTGGGAGTTCGTGCTCACTCCAAGCTTGGAGCTTGTAGAGTTCTCCAAACTTAGAGTTTGTTGAGATAAAATGATCGACCGCAAACATCATTGTTTCGATCTAATCCAACCCCTCTTGGAATCGAATTTCTTGGAAGCGACTACGCTCGGAAATTCCTAATTTCTTGGAAGCGACTACACTCAGAAATTTTATTTGTTTTCGTGGTAGCATTTTTCGCTCCGAAACTAACCCTAATTTCTTATTCTCTTTCAGGATGAGTAACCTGAACAAATTGGACTTAGCTCCATTGGGAACAACTGGCTCTGAATATCACAGGTGGGTTCGTGATATCCGCCAGCATCTCAAGGCCAATGGAATCTTGGATACGATTCTCGAGCCTAGCCAGGACGTGCTAACTGTTGAGCAAGCTCAAGCTTTGGAAGCAAATAGAGCAGCCTTAGAGGCAAATAAGGTGAAAGCCATCATCCTAATGACTCATCATATGGATGATTCGCTCCAATACGAGTGTATGAATGAAGAAGACCCCAGAAGGCTGTGGGTCTCACTCGAAGATAGATTTGGCAACGTCCATGACTCCCTGCTTCCTGACCTAGAAGTGAGATGACATAGCCTCCGCTTTTGTGATTTCAAGTTAGTTCTTGACTACAACTCGGAAGCACTTCGCATTAAATCCTTAATGGAATTCTGTGGTAAAGAGATCACAAATGCAATGTTGATTGAGAAGACTCTCTCTACTTTCCCCGTCTCTGCATTGATGGTTGCTAAGAACTATCGAATCGATGTTACTGCAAGACGAATCACAAGGTTTCATGAGCTCATTGGAGCTATGATTGTCGCTGAAAAGCATGACAACATCCTTGTGAAGAACTATAATTCGAGATCCGTGGGGACAGAGCATATTCCGGAATCCAATTATAGTCGCGCCCCAAAGAGAGGGCACCAAGAGCGAAATCCTAATCTTAGGAATACATTTGGACGTTCTGGTTCATATAATCGCTCTACTTGGGAAGGTAATCGCCAAAATAGGCGAACACGGAACCGAAGAGGTAAACGTGGAAAGAGAGAGGGAGGCAACGCCTCTGGCCATGTTGGTGGCGCCACCAACACTAAGAGCTATCTAAATGACGCTTTCAAAGCACCTCAATCAATGGAGTTTGAGCAAAGAGATGTATGTTCTTGATGTGGAGTGTCTAATCATTGGGCACACATTTGTAGAGCTCGTGGAGAAATTATCACCGCCTACAAAGCATATTGTGAAGCAAGAGAAGCTCACTATATGGAACAAGAAGATCAAGAAGATGATCTAGAGTGAAGGGTTGAAGGCTACAAATCTGGCTGGGATCAATAGATCACCAATTCTGTTTAAGTCTTTATTTTTCCAAGAGATGTAATAGGCAATTGCCATATATTTTTGTTGTAAATGCCAATGGTTTAGCTTTTCTTCAAAGTAGGCTCACTCAAAGTAAGTGTGATGTCTAGGAAGGTTCTGAGATTAGTGGTACTTAAGCGAGCCTTGCTCCACCGTCGTCTCTCTACTCACCTGGTCACATTTATTTTTGAATTACCGAAAGAAGTTAGACGACTACCATTGTTTTGCATTAGCTATCATTTTGGATTAGATTTTGTTTAGTCAAAGAGACAAAGATGTAACTCTGTTGGCTTATGAATAAAATTTCGAGTTCTTTATGACTCCATTTTGATTCTGAGCATATGACTTTTGTGACTACAATGGCTGGGCCATCAGTATTAATTCAAGGACATGGAATAACCCAAGTTCCACTTGCCAAATGGCACCTTAATTACTATCACAGAAACTCTCTACGCTTCTAGGGCGAATCACACCTATGAATAGCTAACGGATTCCATGCGAAAACGTATGTAGAGAATGGAAATGAGTTCCTTTGCAATACCTCTAATGATTGCAAATAATGGCGCATCTTAGAGAAGTTTATGTGTCTCTCTAGTGGATTCTATGTCACTATTCGAGCTATTAATCCAATAAAGTTATAGAGAATATCTCTTGGATTTAGACACATATTGGCTTTGTCACGACAGGATAGATCATCCTAGTCATGATATGATGACCCTTCTATTAAAGACTTCATATGGACATCATTCCTTTAGAGCGAAACGAAGCATGAATCAAAAGTTGATTTCTAGACTAAGTGTGACCGACGCTGCTGCCTAGGGCACCGCCTCCGTCCACCACCAGCCTGGAGCTGGCACAGTCCCTATCCATGGCACCATGGATAACGTCCATCATGGTGATGGCGCCCCAGGTGATGCTGCAATCACTAACTTACTTCAAATAGCGTTTCAGATGCTTATGCCTAACCAAAATTCTCATTGGTTGCTTCTAAAGCCTCTCGCTCTTTTTACAAAGCCCGTTCCTTAGGGAAATTAGGACTAAGACCGTCCTCTGCAAAGGAAATGAACATACTCATTCTGTTCTTATATAGAATCCATGAGGATTCTGTGGATTGATTCAACCAACTTGCGGACACTTAAATATCTCATGATGTTGGTTGACACGCAAATACTCTGGTCATTTGTTGTGCCATTATCCACCTATAAATGCTACTTATGCTACACTCCTAGCACATATCATATGACAACGGGCTCACTCCCCGGATCATCCTATTCAATCAATTGGATTTGACTATGCTAGAGAGTTTACATTGAAAGACTTTCGATGGATATTGCAATGGGACTGATGTTGGACATCACATTCCCATGTACACACCCAAATGGTCTTGCGGAAACGATTACGATGATAGTCCGGACATTGGTAATGCGCACCAATCTCCTTATATCCGCATGGGGTGATTCAATATCGTATGCAGCTATGCTAATTCGTCTACGACCCACCGCCACTCAATGTACCTCTGCGTTACAGCTAGTGACTAGGTACAAGTATAGTACTTACGCATATTTGAGTGAGCCATTTATGTGCCAATTGCGCCGCCATAATGCTCTATGATGAGTCCTTACAGACGAATGGGCAACTACGTTGGATTTGAGACTCCAACAATCGTCCGTCACTTGATGCCCTTGCAAGGCAATCTCATTACCGATAGATTTGCGGGTTGTCACTTTGATGAGACAGTCTTCCCGTCATTAGGGGGAGATAAGAACACGGATGTTCAGCAGGAACGACATGAATTGTCATGGCCTGTCCCCACTATGTCTCATCTCGATCCTTGTTAAAGTGACTAGATCACACAAATATGCTGCAAACAAGCCTGCAAGGAAGGACGTCCCTACGAGACGACGTAGCGCCACCCTACACAGAGGTAGGCATGGTGCCAACGCCAAAGAGAGTGGCACTCTGGCGTTACAGGCCATGGCCCCAGCTAGGATGCGTGGGAGGCCCGTAGGTTCGAAGGATGCTTTAGCACACTCCAATCCTTTGATCATCGACACTCAAAATCCGTCTCATGAGAATCTTTTGGGTTATGGTTATCGGTGGGGGACGCCTCAACGTCAAAATCTATTCCTGAGAATATAGAGCTCTATGAAAATTACACTAGTGTACATGAGACGTAGGATAGAAACTCCATCATAATGATGATGTAGTTGCACATGCGCATGAGTTTGTTGAGTCCGATGATATCGAACCACGCTCCGTTAATGAATGAATGCCAACATAGAGAAATCTGGCCTAAATGGAAAGATGCGATCCAGGTTAAGATGGATTCTCTAACGAAGAGGAAGGTTTTTTGAGCCAATAATGCCAACACCTCCTGACATAAAACCTATTGACTAATGGGTCTTCGTTAGAAAGCGTGATGAGAAAAAGAGATGGCAATCTCGCCTTATGGCGCAAGGCTTTTGGCAAAACGCCCTGGAATTGACTACGATGAGATATATTCTTTCGTAATGGATGTCATTGCACTCCACTACTCTATCAGTTTGGTAGTTTCCGAATAACTGAAAATGCAGCTTACAAATGTGGTCACTACATATCTTTATGGGGATCTAGACACGGAATGTACATGAAGGTTCATGGTGAACTTCATTTACCTAAGTCAAGTGGCTCTAACCACGGAGCGCGTTTACAATAAGGTTGAAACGCTCACTAAGATGACTACTTGATTTGGAAGGGATATGCCCACCCGTTTCCATAACAAGTTTTAGATTCTATCGCGGTTCATGTTGGACATGATCTTCATTAGAAGCCCTTAAAAGAGTGAAGGGAAACCGTTGAACACTTGAAATCCGATTTTGAGATGAAGGATTATGGGAGAACATGATTATGTCTCAGTTTGGAACTTGAGCATCGTTCGATAGATACTTAGGCATTTTGACAAGGTCAAACCTTTAAGCACCCCCATGATCGTCCGTAGTCTTGATCCTGAAAAGGATCCTCTTCGTCTGAAGGATGATGATGAAGATGTGCTAGAGGCAAAAGTGCCTTACTCAAGTACAATAGGCGCATTATTGTACTTAGCTCAATTTACAGGACAGGACATCTTGTTTGCAGTGAACTTGTTAGCTAATGTATAGCTCTGCGCCAACGCAACACCATTTTGATTGGTGTAAAAGATATCATTCAGTACTTGAGATGTACGATTGATATGGGCTTGTTCTATTCCGACAGAGAGAAGATGGATTCGGACCCATCACACACTAGAAACGCCGCCAATGCTGGCCTGCGTTCTCTATCCCCATCTCAAAATGATATAAGTGTTTTGGAAGGTTTTGCTGATGTTAGGTACCTCTCTGACCCACACAAAGGTCGCTCCCAAATTGGTTAAGTGTTCACCATGGGAAAAAACTGTGATATCTTAGAGGTGTACAGAACAGACCGTAGTCTCTATATCTTCGAACCATGCAAAGATTATTGCTCTTCACGAAGTGGTTCGTGAATGTTTATGGATTGGATCCATCATCAAGCATGTTCGAACAAGTGTGGTTTGAAGTCTACCACAAGATGTGCCTACGAGCATTTAGGATAATGCTGTTCGTTTTGAACAAATGAAGCAAGGCTACATCAAAAACAACAACACCAAACATAATCAGCAACAACAGACTCTCCTCAAATACCAAAGTGAACTAGGTTCAATCTGAGGATAATGCGGCAGCCTTGTTTACTAAGTCATTGCCCAAATCCACGTTCGAGAAACATGTGGCAAGAATTGGCTTGCGGAAATTATTTGAACTCCCATGATCGTAGTCATCAGGGGGAGACGGGGGAGATATCTACATGTTCACCTCGAAACGTGAATGATGTGTTGTGCTCTTTTTCCCCTTCGACCGAGGTTATTTTTATCCCACTGGGTTTTTGTTACTCAGCAAGGTTTTTAACGAGGCAATGAGAGAAGCACCGCGTTTGGGCAACACAAGGGGGAGTGTTCAAGTAAACCCTAATTTGTGTTTGGTCCAAACTCTAGGTTACTTGCTCTAGTGGTAATAGGGTTAAATTAGAAGGATTTAGATTCCTATTCAATGTACGATTACTTTCCTTGTATGATTGAGATTCTATGCATTGTAATCCTCTATATAAAGAGGCCCCTATTATCAATGAGAAAATACGGCAAATTATCTCTCAAATATAGTTTCCCTAAAACAAAAAGCATATAAATGGGGTTAGGGCTAAAAACCCCAGCCTAAATTAGAAAGCCGGGCAGCCCTAAGAGCAAGAGGACCAATCTCAAGGCCCAGCAAGATAAATGGACCCAAGCCTAGACCATGTCTCCACCATGCCAGTAGCCGCCTATACAATGCAGGTACTTTTCCGCCATCGACGAGCCTCGCCATGAACAAGTAACACCCGTTTCGCCACGAGCAGCGCCGCCCACGAGAAAAACGAGAAACAGCTCCACGTAGCCTGTATCGACGTTGAGCTCTGCCCTGAGCCCCACGCAGCCCACATCGCTATCGAGTTCAAACCCCGAGCCCCACGAAGCTCGCACTGCTGGATCTGGAAATCCACCATAAGCGCGCCCAGACGCTTAATCCCCATGCTGAATCTGCACAAAAACGACGTCAAAACGCCCAGAGACGCTGGCCAAAACTTGCCACCAACCATCCTGCCAAAAAACCTCAAGACAACCCCTTCTCTTCAGACTAAAAACCCCCGGGCAATGAAGTACCCATCCTGCAGCCAGCAACAGGGACAACGAGGCAATACCGGCGCTAACTATGGCTGCCGCCGGACAGGAAACGTTTGGAGGTGTTGGGTCTCTCTTGCGGCGCTAGGGCTAAGTATAGAATGTTGGGACGTGTTCGGATTGAAATAACAGGAGGCCTTGAAAACCAAAACACTAGGTCGGTTAGCTAGCTGGGCCTTACAAATCAGTACCCATTGTTTAAGGCCCAACTCTAAATCCTTAATGGCTGTGACGCTCTGGCCCTCTGCTCCTTCTTCTTGTTAGGGAACTCAACTCCGGCTGCTCAGCAAAGCGCTGCTGCGTTAAAATGCTGGTTACGTCCGCCCGAACACTCCTCAGAAGGCGGCTATGCTCTATTGAGTTGTTAAAAGATTATACGTCAAGGAGAAGTGGTATTAGCTGTAGTAGCAGTACCTGGGCGGCAGCTAATGTTGAAGAAGATGCTGCTGCTGCTTCTTGTTCCTCGTCTGAGTCGGTGTCGGTCGCCTCCCCCTCAGTCAGGAATAATATGCTCCGACGACGACGTTTCGGTATTCGGAGGAACAACGAGAACCGGAGCACAAAGGATACGGATGCCGTAGAGCTGGCATTGGACTCAGTGGTGAAGATCTTTACTGTGGCGAGCAGCCCTAACTACTTCCTGCCCTGGCAGAACAAGTCCCAACGAGAGACCATGGGTTCCGGTACTCTCTCATTTCGTTTTTCACTTACCAATTTTTCACATTCTGCATATGCATACTACTCTACTCTTCTGTCATACACTAAAGGAACAAAAAATGAAATTATTGTAGCAGCTCAACCAGGCAAAGGAGTTATTGTCAACAAAAACAATCCTCATTTCGGTTCCCAACTTGTTCCAAACCTCTTGGATTTTAGATTTTATTTTTTGGATTAACTCCATCAAATTATTTTACTTGCACAATTCACTCTTACTTCGAGATATTTTTTTATCCAGGATTTGTAATCGCCGGCAAGAAAATTCTTACAAACGCTCATGTAGTTGCTGATCATACATTTGTTCTGGTAAGAAAGCATGGCTCGCCTACCAAGTATAAAGCGCAAGTTGAAGCTGTTGGTCATGAATGTGATTTAGCCATTTTGAGTGTTGAAACTGAAAAGTTCTGGGAGGGTATGAATTCCCTTGAGCTAGGGGATATTCCTTTTCTGCAAGAAGCTGTTGCTGTTGTTGGATATCCTCAAGGTAACAGTAAAATTTACTATTACCACTCTGTTTATTTTATATCAGATCCAATAATAGATCAGTGAAGAGAAACAAAGAAGTTAAATTAATCATAGAATTCATTTCAATGTTTAGAACCATATCATATCAGAACAGAACAGATCTGATCAACAAACAATGTTTCATAATCTAGTCCTCATTTTCTCTATGCTGCAGACTTATCCATTCATGTCTCTTATATGTACAATTTACTTCAATCCATCCTCTGGGTTATCTTCACCAAGTCCATGAATTGCCGGTTAACGCTACCTTATGCACATCTATGAAGGAATGTTATATTCCACCATAGGTTATCAAATGGATTTATGAGAAACTAATCGTCTGATAATATCCGTACTTTTATTTCTGTTATGTGCAGAAATAGGAGTGGAACTATTCTTCTGATAATATCCTTAGTACAGTTTTGTTAGCTTTATTTCCCGACTAGAGTGAATGTCCCTAGAATGTCTGCATAACTTTTCTCAGTTTGATACTGTTATGCAAGAGAAATTTTTTAGTTTTGGCCGTGATGAACCAATGAAATACCAATGGTTTGTTACGTGTTAAATTCTCCATCAGTTTTTTTTTATAGATAGACAAATTGGTTCAATAACCAAAACTTCTCTTTTGATCAATTCTGTTAGCGTTAAATTTTTCTGAATCATCAGAATACCAAGACTCATTTTTCCCCTTTGACATTTTTTATGTTTTTATTTTTGGTGTGGCTCTTTAGGAGGAGAGTTCAAACTCCCTCCTATTCTTGATGCCTGTCATGATAGTAGAATAACATGCGACAAAGAAGTGTTCTGGTCTCTAGTAACAAATACTTTCATCCCCATATTTTAAAAATGGTTGTGTATGATTCAGATTGGTTCAATGGTTGCACAGTGGCCTACTATGCAGGTTACGACACCCCTTTCCAATGTGAACAACCAAACTTTTTTTGGAACGTCTAATGAAAATTACGGAAGTCTCCTGAACATTAGATCGGACTCATAGGCACTGATAGAAAAAATTCCATAAAATATGAGAAGTTCTAGAATATTGACTTTAACTTATACAAAGTGGAGGAAATATGAAATAAGACTCTTTGACAGAGCTACTTGATGGTAAATTGAAACAGATATTTCTAAATTCTTCAATTTTGTATTTTCTTGTTACTTCGAAGAAAAGATTGATTTTTCATTGATGTCACAGCTGTTTTTTTTTTTTCATTGTACATATGCTTGGATAGCGCTTTTGCTTCTCTCAATACTACCTTGAACATTGCTTCTTTACTTCATTGTCCTTGTGTAAAGCCTTCTATCCAGGTAATTAGTGCACATAAGGTCCAGATGGTGGAATTTTTCGTTCACTGAATTAATAGGGAAAGCCTGGGGTATACAGGAAATGTTTGTTAAAAAAAATAAAAATTAATCAATGCTTTGGTTTTGGCCACAGGTGGGGACAATATCTCTGTTACTAAAGGTGTTGTTTCCAGGGTTGAACCTACACAATATGTTCATGGTGCAACCCAGCTTATGGCAATACAGATTGATGCAGCAATAAATCCCGGAAATAGTGGTGGCCCAGCAATCATGGGAAATAAAGTTGCTGGTGTTGCTTTCCAAAACCTTTCTGGTGCAGAGAATATTGGGTGAGTCATATTCTGGTTCAGATTGCCAATTATAGTTTTCATAGCATTATAGGACAGTTTTCTTTTACAATCGTTACCTTTTAGCCATACATGTTGATTATTCTGTTTACACCTAAAAACATATATTATACTTTGGACCACGTGAGTGACATGACATGATCTTTGTCTTAAATCTGAAAATTAATGCAAACCTCTGTAACTTATAGTAGACTGTAGAAGCATTATTTCACTTGTCTATTAAATTTTCTGATTTCAACCAAAGGCATAAATTCATCACCAAGCATCTTTTAGTCCAAGTTTAAGCATTTGCTTCCTTGAACCTCGATCTTGTGTCAGGGTATTGTTCATTTTTGGCTAACATGTCATTGTCTTCATCTGTTGGAATTTCCAGTTATATAATTCCTGTTCCTGTAATAAAGCATTTTATTGCTGGAGTTGAAGAAAGAGGTAAATATGTTGGATTCTGCTCTCTAGGTTTGTCATGCCAGCCTACTGAAAATGTTCAACTCCGGAACCACTTTCAAATGCGTCCTGAAATGACTGGGGTACTAGTGAGCAAAATCAACCCTCTTTCGGATGCCCACAAAGTCTTAAAGAAAGATGATGTTGTTCTTTTCTTTGATGGAGTTCCTGTAGCAAATGATGGAACAGGTTGTCACTTTTACTATCCGTAACTGCAATAACTTTTTCTTTTCTTTTGTGTGGTTCTGGTTCATGCTGTACCAAAAGTAATGTCTTCTTGACTCATTTCAATGAAATTGTAAAAATATCTAGTGAAATCAACAACAGAAAGTTGAAACCGTCAACACAAACGCTGCCAATTTTGTGCATCATTTGGATTGTCTGATGTGTTATTTCCAACCAAACTGTTCTCTGAGTTACCAAGCCACTCTTACGAGGAGTTTGGTAATGCTGTGGTATTTCAGAATCAACTAATAAAAGACTTATACAGATGTACTATTAAACAAGAAAATGTAATTGAAAAGCATTTTCAAATAGGGACATATTATCAGGTTTACTTAGGTGTTAAGAAGACAACATATGAGTATCAGCAGGTGGTGTCCCTAGGGAGATATCTCCAACAAGGTCATTAGGTTGGGTCAGGCTTTACTATAAAAGTTGAAAAATATTTGGTGGTTAATGTAAAATGTCATGATCGTATCAACAAATTGTCCATTTAGCATGGTAGAGGATTTTTTTTTGTTTCCAGTTATATGTTTTTCCTCTTATGTTTTTAATCTGTGGTATGATTTCAACACAATGCAGTTCACTTCAGGAACAGAGAGCGGATAACATTTGATCATTTGGTGTCCATGAAGAAACCCAATGAAACAGCTGTAGTTAGAGTTTTGAGGGATGGCGAAGAATATGAATTCACTATCACCCTTCAACCTGTAAGTCATGGGTACTATTTTTGCATGCTTACTTGATTTAGTGGGTTTTCTATCATGAAGAATAAGTATAAGCTGGGTGTCCTTTGGAGTTGCATAAGATTATTATTTTTATTTTTATTTTTATATTATTGTATTTTCTGTCTTGCAATTCAAATAGAGTAAAACAAGTTGTTTAGGAAAAAAAAAACTCTACTGAAACAACAAGTCAAGAAATTTATGTACCATATCATTAATCCAATAGCTGTTAGCCTGCCCATGGTGAGAGTGGATAATGATTAGTTGGTGCTATAAGTGCAACAAAGATGGAAAGTTGGTTGTTCGCTTGCTTGTAAACTCTTTTTTGAGATATGCGGTGTTTGCAGTGTTTATTGTTTGGCATGCCTACGTTATATATTTCTGGTTGAACTTTATGGTGGTTGGAAAGGGATTGTAAGGAATTAAAGTGTGGTGTAAGGATGTGGGGATCTGTGGAACAATATCAGAATGGTGTTCCATATATCACAATTTTACTAATAAATTGCTTAGATATTTATACATGTGACGTTTGCTAGATTATTTCTTGTTTAATTGTACCTTAGAGATTTAGATGTCCTGAAATTTTGGTCTTTGTTACCTTGTCGCACTTGTGGTATCCAGCTTCTTGTCTACATTGTCACTCTTTGCCATGTTTCAAATGAAGTTTCTTGTTTTAAAGGAGAGAAAAGCACAAGAAGATTAGTAATATTTGAGACTAGCCAGTTTCAGAAGAGAAAAAAGATTTGTAAACTCACTAAAGTAGTAAATGCAACCATATGGATTGTGTTATGCTGTCATTATGCATTTTGGATTTAGCTTTTATACTTGTAAATGCTTGAACTGCCATCTTCTTGCATGGGTAATGAAGATGACATATAAATAGATGAGTGGTTGTTTGATCAGTAATGAAGATCATCTTTCCCATGCAATTTATAGTTACCTTCTTATTGTTTTATTTATTAGATGTTCAATTATGCAGTTACAACCGTTAGTTCCAGTTCATCAGTTCGATAAACTTCCTAGTTATTACATTTTTGCTGGTTTGGTCTTTGTTCCACTCACTCAACCTTACCTTCATGAGTATGGAGAAGATTGGTATAATACTTCACCTCGTAAATTATGCGAAATCGCATTGAGGGAACCACCTAAAAGAGCTGGTGAACAGATTGTCATCCTTTCTCAGGTCTGCTATATTTTTTGTTTTTATTATTATTTTTTTGAAGTACTACTTTTGAATGTTCATTGTACTATTAAATGAAATTCACAAACTTATGTTAAGTTGTGAATTTCATTTAAGTTATCTGACCCAAAATGCATTTTCTTTTGAGTTAGGCAATGTCCTTTTTATAATGAATTTTGTCCTTTCCAATTTCTGACCTGGGTAATTTATCTATTTTAATAAAGTCAAGCCTCTTTTGGATTTGGATCCAGTTCCCAGATAGACTTTTTTGTTATCAGGATCGATAGTCTTACTCACCGAAGGGACAATTTTAAGGAAATGTGAGGGACAAGTGGATCTTAGCCACTTGTATTAAATTTAAATGTTGAAATTCTAACAACTTAAAACTATGCATATATTCTCAACCGTCAGATGCACTTGTCCCTTACAGTCCCTAAAAAATTGTTCCTTAAGTGAGCAGCTCTGTCAGGATCGATCCAACAACATAAGAACTCAAAATATTAGTATTTTAGCAACAATGTAACGGATGCTCCTCCTCAAAATACATAATTGGCATTTTAAAATACCATAACTTTTGTAAAATACTGTTACTTTAATTTTTTTAATTTTATTATGTTATCATAATTTTGACTTTGGTAAAAGAACGATTAAGTTTGTTCTACATGTCCACTTTATAAAATGTGGATGTTAACGTGGATACATTAGAATACATGACTGTCTGTTGTTACTTGGTACACTTAAATGCAGATGTTTGTATTCATAATATTATCTTTGTGTGACCGTACACACATGAATATATAGATATGTTATGCTTGTTTCAAGGAAAACACCTAATTATAACAAAAAAGAAATTGACATGAAATGATTGAAATAGGTTACTGGAAAAGACTAATTACCATTGTTCTGATGAATTGCAGCTGTATGTCCTATATTATGAGTTGCACCACCTTTGGTTTATCAGAAAAAATGCAAATGCTAAACTTTAACCTTCTACTATGCTAGTCCAAATGCAGTAGTCTTTTTCAATTGTCTAGGTGGTGAAATTTGAATTATAGTTTTAATTGGTTTAGGTACTCATGGATGATATCAATGCTGGATATGAACGTCTTGCAGAGCTGCAGGTATGAGCTAATCTCTCAGTTACTGCAACAACTGTTATATCACTTAGTTTTAGGGTTCATTAGTATTGTTAATGTTTCTTGAGGTTAATGCATAACACAGAAGTTGAGACTCTCACACATGCACTTGTTTATGTGTGGTGGAATATATTGTGGCAGGTTAAGAAGGTTAACGGGATAGAAGTTGAAAATTTGAAACATTTATGCCAACTTGTCGAGAACTGTAGTGAAGAGAGCGTGCGTTTTGATTTGGATGATGATAGAGTTGTTGTGTTGAACTATCATTTAGCAAAAGTTGCGACTTCAAAAATTCTAAATTGCCACAGGATACCCTCTGCAATGTCTAATGATCTTTTAGAGAAATAAAATAACTTGCAAACACAGTTGATTTGCCAAAGCTGTGATTTGCCCGCACCTCTCTCCTAAATTGAAGGGCAAGGATCTTCCTCATAATATCTTGTTCGCAACGGACAAGGGTTGAAAAATATTTTTATCTATTTCTTGTTCTGGGTAGGACCTGTGATACTTTTTATTTTATTTTTCTCATTAGTACTGCCGTTTATATTCATTTGACATACTAATATGTAGTTTTTGTTGTGCAAATATATCCCTTAACTTGGCAATGAAATTATAGTAACCCCGAACTCAAAATGGATAGTATGGTAATGCGTACAACATTGAGGCCTTTTGGCCTTGGGGATCTTGCACTTGCTCTTCAAAAATGGCGTAAAATGTCCAACTTTTATAATCGCTAAGCCTCATACACGATCGGCGACTGCCCGTGTGGATGGTGAAGCCTTTTAATTGTCACTCACTTCGTTAATTATTTATTTAGTAATTGTGTTTCTCTGTTTTTTTTTTTTTCCAAAAATTATTTAGATTTCATTATGAGTACCAGTAATGCATGCACAGCTATTTATGGACCTCAAAATAGTTGATTTAGATATAAAGTGGATTTTCTATAGCTTATACCAATGTATTAAAAGGCGCGCCTAAGACCAATGTATTAAAAGACGCGCTTTAAGGCTTCGAAAGCGTGAGGCGTATGGGAAATTGTCTTTATTTTGCAATTGAGGCGTTGAGGCGCTCAAGGTGGCGATGAAGGTGCAGAAGGCGGCGAAATCGGGCCTTAAGGCGGCATGAGCGAACGCTTGGGAATTTTTTTTCTTTTTCTTAAAACATGATTAAATTCAAAAACTAATTGCATAGAATCGTAGATCATGATGAGAGGAGTTAGTTTCATACTACATGCATCTCAATCGGTGGCCGGAGTCGCCATAATTTGCTGCGAAACCGCCGGAGTGTTCAAGCATCTCAGCGTCGATTTGCTCTCCAAACTTTACGGTTAGATGAACGAAGACCAGAGATAGGATGGCGACACCGAGACGAAGAGATTGGCGCCGGTGCGTCGGCCTGAGATGGTTGGAAGGCGAAGTTCCGGCCAGAGCTCCTTCGCGGGTTTCCAGGTTGCGATCCGAGTCACGTGTTTTAGGGTTTCTGGAACTATCTGGATCGTTTGATTCGATCTCCACCTTATATACCCACTCTTGATTGAATTTCGACTGCTCTGATCAAGCGATGGCTAATTTTGACTGCTCAGATTGCACCATGGCATTTTCTTCTTATTTTAAATGAATTTCCATAATTTGCTAACTTTAGAAATTCATAATAAATACTTCAGGTGTCCGAAAAATTCACTGAAAATTTCCACAAGCTCGTTGCATTGCGTACTTTATTATCGGACTCTTAATTTGAAGATCCCACTTTGTGGTAATTTTCATAAATTATTCCCGAGCCTTAAAATAATTACCGAGATCAATAAACTTAATCTCGACTAATTACACATCCACTCCTTAAATATCTTCCGGGGCTCACAGTTATGTGCAATTGGAATTTGAATTTGGATTTGTAATGCAATGTTTGATTCACTACCCTGCAATATTATGAAACAAGGTGGTTCCTTTTGATTCACTTTTTTCCTTCCTTTCACTCCTTAATCATATGAAACAGGGTTCCTAATCGAAAAGCTTCGGTTACAGATTTGGGTTTCTTTCTTTAGCCGAATGATCACATGAACTTTCTCTCATTTAGGCTTTAGGCTTTTGTTGAATTATATGGTTTTAGTACTTGCTTATTATGAATGGATGACAATTTATAAAGTTTTTTTGGTTACAATACATGTTCTATATATAAGACTAATGATTACATAAATACAAGGCTTTTATATGTAAGGCGTAAGCACTGTTGCACTTGAAATAGATATTGAAGTGCAACAGTGCTTAACCTAGCGAGAAACTACGTTCACTTGAAGTGTTGCACTATATGAGTTTGGGCCTTGCAGCCCAACAAGATTATAAAGTATGTAATGGGGTGGTTATCTAAGTGGGAGGAGGCCGAGATCCCTTTTATAGGCAAGAGAACCCCTCTCATTTACGTTTTCTTCAATGTGGGACAAAGAGTCCCATTTGTAGTCTTCAAAGCATGTTGTGAAGGCAAGTTGGCAAGGCTGAGAAGGTTGCTTCCCGTAGAGGTCTTGGCCTCCTCCGACCACCACGGGGTAGATTGGATGTCGGGCTACGGGATGTATGTCTTGGTTGGGCCCCAGCATAGCTTGTGGCCCCCCCCCCCCTAAGACGGTGTTACTTATACTTGGTGATGTAGCAAATCTTCCATACTATTGGAGGTATGTACAAGTCCCCAAGTAAGAGGAGTTTCTTGGTTGGGGAGTTATAAGCATGATGTCATCAAGCATAAGTGACGTTCAAGAGGTGCCGAGCCCCTACAAGTCCCCGAACTCTGTAAGCAAGAAGGGATTCTTCAACCTGTAAAACAAATATAGGAACATGTGCACATAGAATGCCTGTTGTATTGGGCAACATATGTTAGTTGCATTGATATGCATTGGCACATACGAATGTACGAGGTGCATGATACATATTGATGTAAATATGTGACTAGCGCCGAGTATGATCTATTGGTATGCATATACCTCCCAGACACAAGTATTGGAAGCACAAGACTAGCCTAATCAGTGCAGAGTAAAGAAAGAGCTCATAGCTAGGGGTCCTGATACCCCTTGGGGCGATATCGGGAACACCAAACTTCCCACACTGAAGGAAATGAAACCAAGCTAGCACAAATCTGCAACATTAAAGTCATCTCCAACAACCCAAAGAGGTAACTGTTTACTATCGCTTTCCATTATCATTATCTTATAACGATATTGACTTAGGCATCGAAGCGGTACCTGCATTTGCCAAGCATAATTAGCTACAATGAGCCACACTAATACTACCGCCAGCGGTACCAACAACCATCAACGGTGTGACCTACCGAAACACAGCTAAACAAGCTATCACCGAAGCCCCGGCTCACCTCCAGATCACCACTGACGCGCTGCCACGCGCTGAGCCAAGATCGCCTCGCTGAAGCATTAGAAGCTGGGAACTGAAACATATCAATCCCACATCGAAAATAAGGAAGAGGTCAGCCTCTTCCTCACTTATAAAAGGTCCACTCCTTTCTCCTTATTAATTACGCATTTACTACTCACCTATTGTTATTCTGTCAACATAAATACTTTCACTAACTTAGGCATCAGAGAAGATAAGACCGCCCAGCGCGGTCTCCCTCTGATGCCCTTTGTATTTTACTTGACAGGTAGCAGAAGCTTTAAGAATATCACAAGTAGCGGTCCGCCCACCGGACCAACGTTAACCGAGATTTAGCTACCGCTAAATCTTAGACATTAACATTGGCGCTGTCTGTGGGAACCCTTGAGCAAAAGGCCATCCCACCACAACAATCACCATGACTAACGGTAGCTGGGGAAATGCCGAAGGGTAAGCGAACCAGTCCGTCAACCCCCAACCCACCAACCCAGCGGCTAACGTCAACCGTGCCTTATTCAACACTCCAATCAATCCTAGTGTGGAGTCACAGGCCATCCCCCAAATCCAACAAACCCAAGTCTCAGCAGAGGCTCATTCGGGCAGCAATCGTCGCCCACTTGGCCAAGACCTCACCGCTATGTATGAGCTGGCACTGGCGGACCTCTGCAAGGCAAATAGGGAGAGCGAACAGGAGTGCAAGGAAAAGGCCGAGGCCCAGAAGCAGGTGGCCACACTGATGTCAAAATTCGACGAACTGAAGAAGGCGTTGGAGGCAAACGCTAACCCAGCGCAGAGTGAGCCATCGCAGAGTACCAAGCGTAGTCGACCCAACGTCGGCAGATTGGTACCCGCACCAATCATACTGATGCAGGTACCGCTGAACCCATCATAGCTACTAGGAATGGGTCCACCTCCCCCACCCCGACTAATGATAGAACAAGAGGTAGAGTCACAGCCGCACACCAACCGCTCCGCAGCCAAGGCGAGAACTGAAGGTAATCCACCTGCTCCCAGGCGAGAGTTGGCGCATCGGAACCTCCAAGAGGGGCCCGCTGGCGACTCAACAGCCCTAATCCTGGAAAGAATGCAACAATTAGAACAAAGGCTAATCCGGGCACAGGCAGATGCCCCAACGCCAATTCCCAACCAGCTCTTTGAATCCAGGCTAGGGCCATTCACCGCCAGGATTCTGTAGGCAGTCCGACCAGCACATGCAAAGACGCCAAAAATGCCATAATATAGCAGCATGACTGACCTTTTCGTCCATATGGACACCTTCAAGAAAGTCACTAATAACAAGGGATTTGACGATGCCACCCTCTGCCACTTGTTCACCGAAACGTTAGATAGTGAGGCAATGAGTTGGTTCTTTGAATGCCTGCTAGGATCCATCGACTCATTCCACGCACTATCAAACGATTTCCTATCACGGTTCATTCTGTTGGCCCCCGACATCACAACACAAGTCAGTTTTTCAATGTCAAATAGGGTACAAAAGAATCATTGAAGGCATTTATCACAAGGTGGAGAGCGGCGACATCTCAGTGTTGCGATCTTGATAAAACAATGGCCCTGGCAGCCTTTAAGCAAGGACTCCTAAAAGGACCATTTCTATATCATCTCAATTACAATCATCCAAATTCCGCGTATGACCACGTCATGAGCGAGGCCGTCATCCATGCACAGGCAGAGTTCATCACATACGGAGAAACCCCACCACCACCGCCAACGCCAGCAAAGTCCACTCAACCCTCCTCAATCTAGCAAGAGACAGCTAACAAAACCCCTGCTATGCTGCCAACTGATAAGAAGAGAGAGTGGCAACAAGGCAACTACCAGAGCAAGCGGCAAAAGGACCAGCATTACCACAAGGGTAACCGCTCATCCCACGGGGATAACCATAACAAACAGATGGAATCCTCCCAGCGGTATGCAGTGTTTACAGTCCTCACGGCCTCGTATGAAGAGATATACTATCAGTGCAAAGACTAGATCCCACCGCCACCCCCAAGAAGGTACCCAAGGGTGGGAAAATCGAGAAACACAGGCAAGTGGTGCAAATATCAAAAGGACAGCGGTCACAACACCAACAATTGCAACGTTCTCAAAACGACAATTGAGACTTTGTATCGTGATGACAAGTTGGACCAGTTCAAGGTGCATCAGCCACCTCTAGTGGTCACCAACATCGAGCCTATGCGCTGCATCAACACCATCGACGACGGTGCTCCGATCACAAACATGTCTCATAGGGCAAGAAAGGTTTATGCACGCGCTAACCACCCCAAAGAAATTTGCAACATCCGCTAAACTACCAAAATCTGGGTGGGAACCTATTACCTTCTCTAAGGAAGAAGAGCGGGGAGTACATCTACCCCATGACAATCCATTTTTGATCGACGCCAAATGGTCGGTGGGAAGGGTCCTCGTTACAGCAGATCCGCTGTCAATGTCATCTTCAATGGCTACTATAACCAACTCCAATGGAATAGAAAATTACCCCAAGATCACGAGCCCTTGCTCAGCTTCTCCGGTAACGTCACACAACCACTGGGTTCTGACTACATGCTCTTGGTCATCGGAGCTAGCCCATGTACAGCGGAGATACATACAGAGTTCACCGTTGTCGACTGCTTCAGTTCATATAATGCCACCATCAGTTGACCAGTACTCAACAAGCTAAAGTGCATCATCACCGGGTATATTCTTCTCATGAAGTTTCCCACACCCAACGGAACGGGATGCGTGAAGGGAAGTCAACAGCTGGCACGAGAGTATTATTCAACAACTGTGGCACGGACAACACGCCGCCATGAGATCCTAACAGTAGGAAATTAACAATGTGTCGTTAACATATGCAATTAAAGATCCTAGGGACGACGAGGAGAAATATGTGAAAAAGAAACTTGTCAACCCGGAAACATCCTTGAAGGTTATCAGTATCTCCGACGAGCACCCTGAGCAGACGGTCCGCATTGGCACTAAGCTAGCCCCAGAGATAGCGGCAGAACTCACTCAGTTTCTATGAGATAACGCCTCCGTCTTTGCATTGTCCTACACTGATATGCCGAACATCTCCCCTGAAATCATCACGCATAAGTTGAGCATCAAACCGTCTTTCTATCTGGTCAAGCAGAGGCGAAGGCCCTTTGACGAAGAAAGATATCGTGCAATAGGGGAAGAAGTCGCCAAGCTCCAGAGCATTGGGTTCATCCTCCAAGTCAATTATCCTCAGTGGATTTCCAACTTGGTCATGGTTAAGAAACCTAGCGGATGTGTGTAGACTTCAAGGGTCTCAACAAAGCATGCCGCAAAGACAGTTTCCTGCTACCTCGCATTGACTAATTGGTTGGTGCAACAGCAGGACATGATTTGCTCAGTATGATGGATGCCTTCTCAGGATACAATCAAATCAAGATGCACCCCAGCAGCTAAGAGTGTACTACCTTCAAAACCGACAAGGGCCTATACTGCTACAATGTCATGCCCTTTGGATTGAAGAACACTAGGGCAACATACCAGCGGTTGATGAACGCCATGTTCGCGGAACACCTTGGCAAAATAATAGAGGTCTACGTGGACAACATGTTGGTCAAGAGCATCAAGGCCAGCGGACACGTGGCAAACCTCCGAATCATATTCGCCATTCTCTTGACCTATGGAATGTGCCTCAACCCAGAAAAAATGCTTCTTTGGCGTCAACGCTAGCAAATTTCTAGGCTACATCGTCAGTGAATAGGGCATAGAGGCTAACCCTGACAAAGTGCAAGCCATCCTCAACATGAAGTTGCCGGTGTGGAAAGTACACGTTCAGAGCCTCCAGGGCAAGCTAACCGCCCTTTCTCTGTTTATCTCCAGGCTCACTGACATAAGTCTCCCATTTTTCAAGGTTCTGAAGAGGACCCACAAGAAAGTAATTGACTGGACCCCAGATTGTGAGGCGGCATTCCAGAGCTTGAAGGAATATCTGGCGGCAGTCCCACTTCTCTCCATTCCTGTACAGGGTGAGATACTCTACATCTACCTAGCGGTATCCCCATCAGCGGTAAACTGCGCCATTTTACGGCGAGAAGGACAAGACGAGCTCCCAGTATTCTACGCCGGTAGAGGCATGAATGGGGCGGAAACAAGATATATCCCCCTAGAACAGCTCGCTCTAACACTAATTGTCGCCGCTAGATGTCTCTGCCAATACTTCCAAGCCCATACAATCCATGTCCTGACAAACCATCCACTGAGGTAGGTAATGCAGAACCCGGAACATTTAGGGCGGCTCAGCAAGTGGGCCATTAAGCTCAACGAGTTCGACATAGAGTACAAGCCACGAACCGCTATGAAAGGTCAAGCGGTGGCTGACTTCATTGCTGAGCTCACAGAGCGACAAGATGACCCCATCCTAGGGCCAGCGGAGTGCGACACGACCATGACAACCACTGAGGAACATGCAGTCAAATAGCAGTCAGACTGGAACCTCCATGTCGACAGCTCCGCCTGCGCCAAGGCTTGTGGCGCCGGAGTTATCTTTACAGGGCCAGGGGGCCTGAACTCGGAATACGCGTTAAAATTCAATTTCACAGCCTCAAATAATATGGTGGAGTATGAAGCGCTCATTGCAGGCTTACTCCTAGCCATCAATTCCGGTGTTGACAGCGTCAACATATTCAGCGATTCCTAGCTAGTCATCAAGCAAGTCAACGACACCTTCCAGGCCAAAGATAAACAGTTAGCGACATACTTGGGATACGTCAAGACACTTCTCAGGAAATTCAAATTCCACACCATCACACAAATCCCCAGGGAAAAAAACGCCAAGGTTGATTCACTGGCAAGATTATCAATCGCCTAACCACAACAGAGTCCCGCGGACACAAGGGTGGAATGCCTTGACAAGCCAAGCATCACCAAACCTTAGCGAAAATCTTTAACATTGAGGTGAACCCCAGTTGGATGGATGAAATAATCGAATACAAGTGTAATGGAATGTTGCCAACCGACAAGGTTGAAGCAAGGCAACTTAAGCGGAGGGCAACCCGCTGTAACATCCAGAATGGCAAACTTTACCGCCAAGGGTTCTCCCATCCCAACCTTCGGTGTCTATCCCCAGAGTAGGGAAATGTCGTTCAGGCAATGATACACACTGGGGAATGTGGAAACCACTCAGGTGCCAGGTCTCTGGCCAATCGCACAATACGATAAGGCTACTTCTGGCCTACGCTTGGCGACGACGCCAGAAGGGTTTCTAGGTCTTGCCACAAGTGTCAACAATACGCTGACCTCCCCCATGCCCCTGCAGAACCACTTTCGATAATCATCAGCCCATGGATTCACTCCACGTGGGGCCTGGACCTACTTGGCAAGTTCTCAACCGCTAGGGGTCAGTTCAAGTACATCATTGTCGCCATAGGCTACAACAACAAATGGATAGAGGCGGAACCTCTGACGGCAATAACTACCGCCATGGTAACTCACTTCCTCTGGAAGAACATCTATTGCCGCTACGGTGTCCCCCATACAATCATCACAGACAACGGTTCACAGTTCAACAACAAAGAGATCATATCTTTGACCGCCAACCTAGGAACCAAGATGAGCTTTACATCTGTCACTCACCCCCAAACCAATGGACAGGTTGAAGCGCCAAACAAGATAATCAAAAAACTGCTAAAAAAGAAACTCGATGATGCCAAGGGTTTATAGGCGGTGAAGCTACCGGAAGTTCTATGGGCCATCAGGACAACTCCAACAGCCACTAATGGTGAAACACCGTTTTGTTTGATGTTCGGGATTGAGGCCGTCCTACCCATCGAAGTCACCCAGTCTACCGCTAGGGTCGAAGGCTATTGCTCCAAGACCATCAGCGAAGGCATCAACCTCGACAAGGATCTCCTTGAGGAGAAACGCTACAAGGCCCATTTGCACAACTTGCAAAACAAACAGCGGGTATCGCGTTTCTACAACGCCAGAGTCAAAGCCTGGAACCTCCAACTTGGGGATTGGGTCATGAAGGAGGTCATTCCCTACTTGGGAAAGACCATACAAAATAGTGGAAGTCGTCAGCCCTGACACCTTCTACTTGATGGACAAGGATGACGTCACCACGACCCACCCTTGGAATACCGAACACCTTCGGTATTATTACAAATAGTGATGGCGCTACCCAAGAGCATCTTGACTTAGCTAAATTTTTGTTCAATATTTAGCTAATGGAAGCTACCCAACAGGTACAACCCCTCTTTTGTAAATGCTGATAACTCAGTTATCAATGAAATGAGGAATTATTCAAACCATTGTTCTCCATAGCACAAGTTAACTGCCAACACCAACAACACTCATCGGACAACGTCCGCTACATTGTGCAATTGGAACAATTTTAATTCCTTTAATGTTTCATTGATTAACAAATGCATAAAGTCAAAGTTCTGTCGGCATCCAAACATCCAACCAACGCTAACATCTTATCAGCGGAAACCACACAGATAATTTTAACAGAAAAGGCATTTCATTATAGGTTGGGACTCCCCAACCAAAAATTTGTCCAAGTACAGATGAAAAAACGCCTCAACGACAACAGCAAAATAACGGAACGAAGCTAAGAAAAGTAGGGCAGCGTCTTCATGGGTTGTTGGAGGCGCCAGTCAAGCCTTCAGCACTAGCCTGGGTAGTCTGGGAGATCGAGCGGCTTATCTGATCTGACCCCGGAGCAGTGGGACTCGGCGTCACCATCGTACCGTCCTCTCGCATATGGGCTGCCAAAAACTCGGCGCGGGAGACGTCTGATGGAGTGGGCAATGGTGTCTGCTGGGAATCATCCGCCACACGCTAGCCACTCTCTCTACTGCCAGACCTCACACCCTCAGGTTGGCTGACCACTAGCTCGCTTGCAGGCGGTTCCCGCTGGTCAGAAGACCTAGGCTGAGGCTCCTTGCTCTAGTCGATGACACCTTTCTTATCTAGCATATCAAAGTTGGCAGCGGTACCAGCCTTCGCCACCTCCGTTAGGGTGTGCTTAAACTCTAGAGACCGCTTATAGGCCTCTACAGCGACGACGTCCACCCGAGCCTTTTCAGTTCCCAGTCGGGCAACCTCGTCCTCCAGCTTTTTTAGCTCCGTGACCTTAGCGGCAACCTCGCACTGAAGATTCTCGACGTGCCGCCCCTTGGACCCCACTTGCTCCTGCAGTAGGGTAATATAGCGCTCCAGTTGCGCCACCCTGTTGTTCTGCTCAACATCTCTATTGATGGCGACAATCAGCTTGCCACGCACGTCTACCAGATTCACCTCTGCCTTGGCAAGGAGGCCCTCGGTCTTCGCTAGTTTCTTCGACGTCCCCTCCAATTCCCGCTGAAGGTCCGCAATTTCATCCTTCAATTTCTACTCCGCAGGCGACAACTTCGACGTCGCTAGGAACAACTCATGCAACCCAACCGACAAATGGCCAAAGGCTGAGTTGAACGGCGATTGTTGAATGGCCGTAGGGCGGACAGTCCCATCCATTCCACCAAACCCAAGCCGCTCGCAGAGATGGAAGAGGAAGTCCCGCTAGGGATCCGTCAAGAACTCAGCATAGTTGGAAAACGAGTTCAGCCCGCTCTTCGGCATGTCCGCACCATTAGTCACCGTCACCGTCTGAGGACCTTGCTTAGCCCTCTTTTGCTGGTGGATCTCATTCAGTACCGAGTCCTCCAGCTCCTCACCTTCGACGGGGTCATTCTGCTGCCATTTCTTTTGCAGAGGACCTTGAGTGGTGACCCTCGGCGGATCCTGTGGCTCCAGGCCCGCAATGGCAACGAGATCCCTCGTCGGTACCACTCTCTCCCTCTGGGGCACACGCTGATTGGCGGGCACTCTCTCCTTGGGCTTCTCGGGAGCAACATGAGCCTGGCTCCCTCCAGTAGCCCTACGTTAGGCTCGAGACTCTAGCTACACGGCAGTTTGACCGGCAGCTGCGAGATGGGAGTGATGGGGCATCGACATCACCACCTCAGCCTCCGAGTGGCTCAACGCCTGAGTTTGAGGATCAACCATGGTCTGCTTTGCGCTAAGCCCAGCGGCATACATGCCCTCGTCAAACAGATCAGACAAGGAATAAGTTGGCGGGAAACACTTACCAGGGGTGCGAGTCAATTTCAAGTCTATCAACAACTCCCAGCCGGTGAGCAAGCGAAGGTCAAGAAGGTTGTGGTTCGTCCAGCAACATCTAATTCAGGCTATGTGACACCGCTCCTCGCGCGTTAACGTGAATCGCAATCCCGCTACACAAGGTGGACAAAAAAACAATGTCAAAAAAAAAAAAAAATCTGGTCAGCGAAGACTAGTGACAACCTCGGATAGGTTGGAACTCCGACTTAATCCTAAATATCGGCGGTTCCTCGTTCACCCCCGCGTCGTACTTCCACCCCGCGGTAGCGACACAGAAGGTAGATCGCTAGGGGGACATCGAATCCTTCAAATTCTCGATCAATTTCGGCGTCCCCTGGCGACGACTAAGATTCACCTGCCCACTACACCCTTGGCGCCTCACATAAACACGTTTATAGAAATGCAGCACCTCCGCCACGGTCGGACCCTCGCAGCCAGACAACCGCCAGAGCGAGTTCAACGCCATCAACAACCGCTACATGTTGGGGCAAATTTGTCCAAATGCAAGCCAAACTCGCAAACCAAAATCTGAAAATTTGGCAGAAGCGGAAGTGTCACCCCCTGGCGGAAGATGGCTTCGTGAACGGCAGCGCACCCAGCTGGCAGAATGGATGCTCTCTCATCCCTCGTCGGCGGACACAACTTCACCACGCTAGGAAGACGAGACACCCGCTTCAGCCGGTTGACGGCCGCAACAGTCATCGGACCCCCCGCCTCGTCAACAAGGGTCCCATCACTAAGGACCCACTCCGATTCCACTTCTTCCTCGCCAAGGTAACCGCTAGTGGCACTGTTACTAGCTAGCATATCCTCACGTTGCTCAAGAACGGCGGTTTCATCCCTCGTCCTTGAGGTTTTGGCCCGTCCGGCACGGGCCATGGCGCTTTCCCAAGGTATAGTTTGAAGTGGTTCGATGTCTAGTGGTTCCAGCAGTGAGGTTCCTACAGGGGCAGACGTACGCAATGAATCAATAAATATCCTATCTGCAACGCTGATCGACAAGTTAGACCCGGAATCCTCACTGTTCAGATCTCTACGATGCTAGCCATCAAAAACCCTAAAACCCAAGTTAGTCAGTTTGAAAACGATCTAAACTATCCCTATGTCAAATTTTAACCCAGAACACCAAGAACAACCATGCCCAGAAAACCCAAAAAATACCAAAACAAGAAAACAACATATGCATACCCAAAACCCAGATTCGACCATCTAGCAAATCCAGAACCACCAACCTTCTGCCACAAACACATAAACCACTCCCAAACCCTTCTAGACCCTCAGACACACCACAACTTGGCCGCAATTACTTCTAATAACAAAAGCATCAACTGACAGAAACAAGAGCAACAAAATAAACACGGGGCTCACCAACCTGAGGTACGGGAGCTCTGAGGCGCTTTAGGATGCTTGTCTTCGCTTCTAGAGGTCTTTGTCCTCCAAGATTAACAACCTCACACGAGTTGCAGAGCCCTTTCCTCAATGCTTAGAGCAAAAGCTTGAAGACGACGATATTGGTTCAAAGTGTAGAAAGTGTTAAACCACTTGGTTTCCCTCTCTTTTATGTCAACATCAACCAGATCCAGGCGCTAAAAAACGACATCACACGATAGCCGTACACGTGCCCCATGATCGCACCTACTCTCCACCTCGGTTACAAAAATAATATTTACTCGCATTTATGACGATGAGACGAGCGTGATGGGTATGTGTACACACACACGCTAACCCAATGCATGACAGCCACGTGTCGGGAGCTGTCAGACGAAGCGTCTATAAGAAGTAACCGTAAAAAAATCAGACATACCATCCGCCAAGCGAGATAGTCTCCTCTAAGCGCAACACTGCTAGCAGGACTTCTCTATTTCATCTTGCAAGTGAGACAGTCTCCGCTAAGCACAACATGATGCGGCTGAAATAGCCTCACAATTTAACCCTGCAAAATGTAGCTGTTAGTATATGATAAGCAGAGATTGTTCAGTCCGAAGATTATAGGGTACACCTACACAAAAAGGTCAATTAACAAATAAAAGAATAAAATGGGGGGTTTTGAAATATAGTTCCTAATCTACTTAAAATAAAAACAAAACAAATAAAACTATCTACAATGATCGACTTCCCTAACCTAAACCACTACCACTCAGAAATTATTAAGTGTAAAAACATAAAATTTATTTCAACATGCTACAAAAACGTGCCCATCTTAAATGCCTAGATAAGAGTCCAAATGAAAAGCTGTCACAGTCCAATCCATTTATCTGATTCGTTCTAATGTGGGCTTGGATCAGAAAAGTCCTTACCAAGCCCAATACTACTAATTTTCAAAAACACTTAGCGTAATTCTCTTAACTAGTAGTATTATCTAACCCTCGAATCAACTCACACGTGCAAATTAACCATTACACATAGAATTTAACACGTAATTTCCAGAATCATTTAACCATTGAAACATGGTTTTTACCACTTTTTAGAACTAATTACTATTTGTTTAACTTAGTGCCTTAACAAATAACAATTACACTTGGCAAATTAAGCAAACACACAAGAACTCTCACTGTTATTCTAGCATGCAAACTTATTAATCTAACTCTGAAAATTACCTAAACACGTAAAAAGACACAAGATTGTAACATGCATCATCAAAGAATTCTCAAAATTAACTTAATAATAAACTGAAAATCTCAAAAATATTAATAAAAATATTCTGAAAATTTCATGTCTCCAATTACACAACTTGCAAATCCAAACACACAAAACCGAAACAAAGATTGTAAGTAGAGTCATAGTTACACTTTGAAGCTTTTCTTAGCGGCTTAACAACAAGGTGATGAACTCGTCTCTGCTATAGTGGTGGAGCGTCCTTGACTCAGCGCCTAAGAGCTTGTAGATTGATGGAAGGATGGTGGTCATGGTCTTGTAGGTGATGGAGGTTTGAGGAGTGAATTGGGCAGAGTTTCAAATTAGGCTTTGGCTAGGAAGTGATAGGCCAGGAAGTGATGGTCTTGGTGTAAAGAATGTCTGCTATTTATAGAGGAATCCTCCTCTCTTGTGATGCAATCATGGTCATTTATCTAGAGGTGATTTCTCCTCCAAATTTCCTTGATTTTCTCTTAACAGAGTCTTGAATTTTCTGATCTCTTTTCCCCTTAATGACTGATGGTATATTTCTTGGATATCTCCAGAGTTAATCATGCAATGCTCCTTCTCTTTCCCTTGAATAGTGACCAGATACATCCCTTATTCCTCTCTTTTGAATTGCACTAATTTCTTCTTCCAAGAGTTGTGCACACAATGAACTCCTATAATCAAGAAAATCAAAAATTAATTGGAGTTTATAATCAATAGAAAATAAGATAATTAGGAATAATTATTGAATAAAATCTCCCCTTGAATTCTTCCTGATATATGCAAGTCTTCTTCTCTTTTAAGTTTTCCTTGATTTCATCACTCAAGAGTTCTTAATGTGATGAACTCCTAAATTCTATCTTTAAAACAAGAAAATCAGAAATAGGAAAGTCCAAAGGAAGAAAGTTTCCCTAAAACAAAATAGGAAATATTTCTTAAAATGAAAGAGGAATGTTTCTAAAATGACTTATCCTTCATTTATGCTCTTTTTTACCTCTTTTCACCATTTCTGACCTTGGAGTACCTAAAAATAGAAACTATGTTATAATTAGTAATTTTAAGAGAATAACTTAGTCAAATGAGGGAAAATACATATTAAAAACATCACACATTGTGCTCAAGTGAGACAGTCGCCGCTAAGCGCAACACCGCTAGCGAGACTTCTCCATTTCATCTTGCAAGCGAGACAGTCTCCGCCAAGTGCAACACCGCTAGCGGGACTTCTCAATTTCACCTTGCAAGCGAGACAGTCTCCACTAAGCGCAACACTGCTAGCGGGACTTCTCCATTTAGTCTTGCAAGGTAACCAAGTCCCCGCTGAGCGTAACACGGCTCGCGGTACTTCTCCATCTAGCAAGCAAGAAGGTCCCTGTGACACTTCTTACCGCTTTCTATCAGCGGTGGGACTTCCGCCAAGGGCAATTCCCTAGGCGACGCCTCATTCTGATGACGACCGCCACGCGGCGTTGCAGTCAAGCTACGGTCCTCCGGGACAAGTAAGGGGACACGTCAACACAGTCTTTGATGGCCCTGATCAGTCACGTTGTCCCCCGCCACTCGGGTACCAAAGATTGGGCTCGCTACCCAACGCCCTCTACTCAGTGCAGATCCCCCTCAACAAACAATATACCTGCCAAACGGAGGTCTATCTTAGCCGGGGAGTGGGGGACTCCCTGGGGGGCCTAGCAGGGGCCCACCCGAAAGGGTATAAAGTGTTTGCTCAGAACAAATCCATGGTTGACAACGCACTGACGTTAATTATGCTTTCGTAAGTTTAGCAGAAGTAACGCTTCCAACCGTTAGGCAACTCTCCAACCAAGATTGCCCTCCTTGACTGGGGACTTGGGGGACTTGTACTTATATAAGCATTTTCCAAGTATAATTAGCTATAGTGAGCCACGCTCATACTACCACCAGCGGTACCAACAATTCTCAACAGTGTGACCCACGGAAACACAGCCAAACAAGCTATCACCGAAGCCCCGTCTCACCTCCAGATCACCTCTGACGGGCCGCCACGCACAGTACCAAGATCGCCTCGCTGAAGCATCAGAAGCTGGGAACTGAAGCATATCAATCCCACATCGAAAATAAGGAAGAGGTCAGTCTCTTCCCCACTTATAAAAGGTTCACTCCTCTATCTTCATTAATTACGCATTTACTACTTACCTACTGTTATTCTGTCAATATAAATACATTGACTAACTTAGGCATCGGATAAGAGAAGACCGCTCAGCACGGTCTCCTTCTGACGCCCTTTGTATTTTACTTGACAGGCAGCAGAAGCTTTAAGAATATCACAAGTAGCGGTCGGTCCACCGAACCAGCGTTAACCGAGATTTAACTACCGCTGAATCTTAGACATTAACAGGAGCATTGAAGGTAGGTACACCCGGTATTTCCTCTGACCTTTGTTTGTTTTACAGATAAGCGAGACCGATAGCGATAGTAGCAGACCAAGATACCCCGTGATTTAGCTAGATCAGACCCTTTCCGAGACAGCTGAAACATTTGGGGCTAGGAGGAGGGCACTTCTCGCTCCTTGCTGGCAGAACAACACTGCAAATGGCTACCAGCACCCCCAATACCAACAATGACGATCCGCCCTACGAGGTCCAGCGAATGCTTGAATTCTTAAGCTCGAGTACCGAGGCGCGCTCAGTTATGACGACTGACGCAACCACCGCACTCGAGATAGCAATGCCCGACTTGATGGAGACCGAGCACACAATGGCTGTGGCGGCTTGCCGAGAAATTGAGAACATGACAAACCAGAATCACATCCTCTGAGAGGCACTCCAACAACGAGTTGAGAACAATGAGGCATTGGACAAGGCTCGTTAGCAGGAAACCCCGATACTGACCATTGGTGGTGTCCCGACACTCGGAGCTGTCCTCACCACGGACCCGAGCACCGGTATCGCTGGCACATTCGTACCACCAAGAGCAGAAACTTCTAGAAGCCCCACGAGCCCCACTCCTGGCAACACCAGTACAAGACCACAAGTGATTTACCTAAACTCCCCTTTTTTTCCCCAATCAACTCGGCACAACACCCCCACCATAGCCCGTACCCTATATGGCGGGAGTATCGGGCACAAACACCGCTACAACCGCCAATACACCTCCAACCGACCTCAACACCCAGTTGTTACTCCAAATGAGCGAAACCATCGCCGTCCTGCAGGCATGGATTGAGAGTGCCGAGAGCAGGTCCAGTTGGCAACTGATCACAGCAGGCTTCCATGGAAAGATGGGACCATTCACTCCTCGGATACAAGCCGAGAAACGCCCACAGGAGGCAAAACCCTTCAAGATTGAGAAATATGATGGAACCTGAGACCCATACCACCACTTGGAAGTCTTCCAATCCCTCCTACATGGAACCCGATACACGGATGAGATGGCATGCCACGCGTTCAAGGAAACCCTGACAGAGGAAGCCTTGCGCTGGTTCCTCAACCTTCCCGCTAATTCTATCGACAGCTTCCAAGAGCTCGGGGACAAATTCCTCCTTCGCTTCATTCTGTGCGGCAGTGTCTATCGCACAACGCCTGACCTGTTTAGGCTCAAGCAAAGGCCAAATGAGCGATTGCGAGACTTTGTCCGCTGATGGCAGAAGCAAGCTACACAGTGCCGCTCACTTGACCCAACCCTAGCAGCGTCAGCATTCAAACAAGCCCTCCAGTCAGGATACTTCCTCATGCAAAGCAACACCAACCCTCTTGCGACATATGATGATCTACTCGACGCTGCCACCGCTTTAGCGCAGGCCAAGTATGACACCTTTGGGCGCGACACCAACACCAACACACATCCAGTCAATGTACCTCAACTCAACAACCCCATCGGGACCACTGACAATAAGAACAAGGACTCCAACAGAGACAAGCCTGTCTAACACAATGATAGAACCCCATGAGACCGACCAGGTTACAACGATAAACGGGACAAACAATACAGGTAGAGGCCCGAGAAGCCAAAGTATAGCTCATCAGGCAGTCGGTATCGCGATGCGCCATATGGAGGTACCCGATATAGGGAAAACCAGAAATACGAGGCAACCCAATACGAGATTTACACCACACTCACCGCTTCATACGAAGAAATTTGGAATAACCACAAGGACATCATCCCACGCTCGCCGCGGCGTAAACCTGGTCAAGCCAAACCACCAGACAATGGCAAATACTGTACATACCATGAGGAAGCAGGCTACCCCACCAACATTTGCTGGGCACTGAAAAATGCTATCGAGCACCTCATTCAAAGCGGCAAGCTCTTGCAATATCATACTCCCGCAACGAGAGCCAATGGCATTGAAGTCTATGGATAGATTCTAACAATACATGGAGGCGCCCCAAGAGCACCCGAGACTCTTCACGCTCAAAAATGACAATGCCCTCGGGGACGGGAGGTGTTGGGACTCAGTCATGGCTGCCACACCCCACAGGTGGAATAGGACTCGATTACTTTTAACGCGATGAGGACACGATACATAAACATCATAAAGACCCTTTCTTGATCACTATGATGATTGACCACGTACTATCGATGCCACCGGGTCCTGGTCGATAGCGGCGCGACAATCAGCGTTATGTTTGGAAGTTGTTACGAAGGTCTGAACTGAGACAAGAAGAAACTTACCCAAGATCACGAGCCCTTAATCAACTTTGTTGGGGAAATCACACAGCCCTTGGGATCTGACAACTTACAGATAACACTTGGCGGAGGCAGCACCATCGCTACCATGACAACGCACTTTATCATCGTTGACTGTCCCTCTTCCTACAACGTCATAGGGTGAGACACTATTTAGGGACTCCAATGCTTCGTCCCAGGGCACATGTTAATAATGAAGATACCTACCTCAGAGGGCATCCTCACCATTCGAGGCGATCAGGAACTAGCGAGACAATGAAACTCCTTGACTGTTGCGAGGGGACACGGCAGGCGAGAGGCACTCTTAACCACGGACCTACCCTCTCCATCTGACAAGCCTGATGATCCAAGGGAAGATCCCGATACTCCAGACGCTTGTGATACACGAAGCAAAAAGAAGGAAGATAAGCGCAAACTCAAGCACTCGAGACCAGATGCTTTGGAAGACCTGATATCAGTCTTAATATCCGATACACACCCAGAAAGAAAGGTCAAGATCAATTCCCAGACGGACCTACACTTCCAAGCAGAATTAATCGCCTTCCTTAAGACGCCGACATGCCAGGGATATATTGCTGACCCACAAGCTCACCATCTCACCAGACGTCCCCCCAATCAGGCAGAAGAGAAGGGCCTTCACGGAAGAAAAATACAAAGCCATCCAAATCGAGGTCAAGAAACTCTAAGACATCAGGTTCGTCAAGGAAGTATCTTACCTGACATGGCTATCCAATGTTGTGATATTAAAGAAACCCAACGGCAAATGGCTCATATGTGTTGATTACACCAACCTAAATAAGGCTTGCCCAAATGACAGTTTTCCCTTGCCCAGAATTGATCAGCTAGTCGATTCTGCCGCAGGCCACAAGCTCTTAATTAGCTTCATGGACGCCTTCTCAGTTTACAACCAGATTGCCTCGGGGAAGTCCTATACATCTATCTTGCAGTATCAATCACCGCGATCAGCGCTGCCTTGGTCAGACGTGAGAACAGTGATGAGCTGCCTGTCTATTATACCAGCAAAGGGTTCAATGACACCAAGTCCAGGTATTCTGATATCAAAAAATTTGCCCTCGCTCTACTCACTGCTGCTCGGCGACTCCAACAATACTTCCAGGCACACACCATACATGTCTTGACCAACCAGCCATTGAAGCAGGTCCTCCAAAAACTAGAATCCTCGGGGCGGTTAGTAAATGGTCCATCGAGCTCGGTGAGTTCAACATTCACTACATGTCGCGTACGGCCATCAAAGGATAGGATGTTGCAGATTTCATTGCAGAATTCATACCTCGAGAGGACGATGAGCCCCCAAATGAGACCATATCGGGACCAAGCACCACTCCGACGTGGACCCTTCACGTCGACGGATCCTTTAATAGTAAGCTTAGTGGAGCAGGAGTGGTCTTGACCTACCCAGAAGGGAACAGATACAAGTATGAGCTACAGTTCATGTTCAAAGCCTTGAACAACGTAGCCGAATACGAAGCACTCATAGCCGGCATCCAGTTAGCAAAAGAATTGGGAGTCACCAGCATGGAAATCTTTAGCGATTCACAACTTGTCGTAAACTAGGTCGGTGGCGAGATCTAGGCCAAGGAACCACATTTATCTCATTATCAATCACTCACCAAGGCCCTACTCTAACAATGCCTTACCAGCCACACCATCGCTCTGATCCCCCGAGCACAGAACACCAAGGCAGATGTTGTCGCCAAGTTGGCGACATCGCCACCAAACACCGATATCAGAAACCTCAAGATGGAAGTCCTGGAAAAGCCAAGTATCGACAAACCATTCTCAGAGATATTCCTTACAGAGAGCCAGCACCCACCCTCATGGATGGACCCATTCATTGATTATCTCTCTCTCCACGGGTATCGAGCCACCAGACAGGGCCATCGCCACCAGGCTCCGCAGAAGGGCAACACTATACACAGTCTGAGAAGGCAAGTTATACAGGAAAGGATGGTCATTCCCCCTGCTGAAATGCATCTCCCTCGAGGAGGGACATTGATTTTTGCTATCGCTGCACAGCGGGGTTCGTGGCAACCACGCAGGGGCAAGGAACCTCGCATTCAAGGCACTTCGTACGGGATACTACTAGCCCACAATC
This sequence comes from Rosa chinensis, assembly GCF_002994745.2. Classification (NCBI taxonomy): domain Eukaryota; kingdom Viridiplantae; phylum Streptophyta; class Magnoliopsida; order Rosales; family Rosaceae; genus Rosa; species Rosa chinensis. Next base: position 8,183 of record NC_037092.1, on the reverse strand, counting down.
GAGCAAGAGGCCAAGCGTATCGCTAGTACCTACCTCAAATGCCATCAATTCCCCAACTCCCCACCGCGCTAGACAGTTAAAGTTCGCCATTGTCGCCTTGGATTACAACACCAAGTGGGTCGAGGCTGAGGCTCTAGCCATGATCATAGTCACCAAGGTCATCAAATTCTTATGGAAGAACATTTATTGCCAATTCGGAATCCCTGAAACAATCATCACCGATAACGGGGCACAGTTTGATAACGATACGCTCAGGGAATTCGTCGGCCAATACGGCACAAGGATTCGATACGCCTCCCCCGCACACCCAAAAACAAATGGCCCGGTCGAAGAAGTCAACAAGATCATCAAGCAGAACTTGAAGAAGAGGCTGGACGACGCTAAAGGCTTATGGGAAGAGAAGCTACCCGAGATCCTCTGGGCGATCAGAACACCCCAATGGAGACCAATGGCGAGTCCCCCTTCTGCATGTCCTTCGGCATTGAGGGAGTGATCCCGATAGAGCAAGAAGTGCAAAGAGATAGAGTGGCATGCTTTGACGCACTCACCAACTCAGAAGGATTGAACCTCGACTTTGACCTTTTGGAAGAGCGCCGAGAGCGAGCCCACCTCCGCAATATCAACAATAAGTAACGTATCACCCGATACTGCAATGCGAGGGTCATGCCTCACCTCCTCTTCGTCGGGGATTGGGTGATGAAGGAAAAGATGCCAACTCTAATAGGGCTGGAAGCCACATGGGAAGGGCCATAAGAGATCACCGAGGCCGTCGGACCCGCTACCTTCCACTTGAGGGGAGCAGATGACATCACTCTCCCATACCCATGGAATGCCCAACACCTCTGCTACTATCCCAAGTAGAGGTAGACACCCAGGCCACGCATGCTCCACCTCGCTATCGTCCCCCTTTTGTCACTTTAATCAAATGTACTTTGCAAACTGCCTTGGTGCAACAATGAATGAAATGCTTTTACTGATTATCATACCTTTTTATCACACTTAACGGACGCTAACGATTATCACCATCTGACCCTCAAATGGTCAAATATCGTATCCCCACATCACTATCGCGATCAGGCCCTACGTCGGCCACCACTGATTAAACAAGCAACAGGCAAGGGCACGCTATATAGCAATCCCAACTTATTGCCTCAACGTTACCAATAATGTCAATGCTATATCCCTTGCGGCTAGTTCTGCTGAGACAGCAAGACTCTGTCTCTCGCAAACCCTTGCGTTGCCAATCGCCAACAATGATAATGAATGTTAGGGATACGCAATACATCATAGTAAACGAATGAATGTTTTTATCAATGATAATGAATGTCAGCGATATGCTATACATCGCAGTAAACGAATGAATGTTTTTATCAAAGATAATGAATGTCAGCGATACGCAATACATCGCTGTAAATGAATGAATGTTTTTATCAACGATAATGAATGCCAACGATACGCGATACAATGCCGTAAATGAAAAGAATAAATGCGATGGTAGTCAAATAATGCCCAACAAAAGCAAAACGAAAGAATACTGAAAGTTTACAACACGGTCTCACCCTAAGCCCCGATACAATTCTAAATCCTAACGACACAGCTACTTCAGTAAGGAATGCACAACGATACATATCAGCAACCAAGAGCAATGCCCAACACTAAGAATACTCCAATGCAATGAAGGGTGATACAGAATGAAAGGTAAATAGCGTAATGCAAGGCGATAACGTAATGACAAGTGATACATCCATTGATCAAGAACAAGTTTAAATCCTAATGATAGTAGAGGTATACGTAGATGACATGCTCATCAAAAGTATCAAGGCCTGCGGACATGTGGCTAACCTACTCGTGATATTTGCCATTCTCCTGGCTTATGGCATGTGCCTCAACCCTAAAAAGTGCTTCTTTGGTGTTACCGCTAGCAAATTCTTGGGCTACATCTTTACCGAGCGGGGCATAGAAGCTAACCCAGACAAAGTGTAAGCCATCCTCAACGTGAAGTCACCTGAGTGGAAGATACACGTTCAGAGCCTCCAGGGCAAGCTAACCGCTCTATCCTGCTTCATCTCAAAGCTCACCGACATGTGTCTCCCATTCTTCAAAGCCATGAAGAGGATCGACCATAAAGTATTCGATTGGATGCCAGATTGTGAGGTAGCGTTCCTGAACCTGAAAGAGTACCTAGCAGCAATCCCACTACTCTCCATATCTGTACAAGGTGAAATACTCTATATATACCTAGCGGTTTCCACATCAGCGGTAAGCTGTGAAACGGAGGGCCTTTGACAAAGAGGAATATTAGGTCATCAGGGTAGAAGTCGCTAAGCTTCAAGGCATGGGTTTCTTCAACTACCCATAATGGATCTCTAATGTGGTCATGGTCAAGAAGCTTTGTGGCAAGTGGCGAATGTGCGTAGACTTTAAGAACCTCAGCAAGGCAAGTCCTAAGGATAACTTTACTCCAACGCATAGACCAACTGGTTGAAGCAACGACATGACACAAGTTGCTAAGCATGACGGATGCTTACTTCGGTTACAACCAAATCAAGAGGCACCCTTTCGACCAAGAATCCATAACGTTCACCACCAATAAGGGCTTATAATGCTACAATGTCACCTTTGGCTTAAAGAATACAGGGACCACATACCAGTGCTTAATAAACACAATGTTCACATAGCACCTGGGCAAGATCCTTGAAGTTTATATGGATGACATGCTTGTTAAAAGCATTAGAGATGGCAGGCGAGTAGCAAATTTATGCATCATATTCACTACCTTATTAGCATACGGCTTTCGTGTCAACCTCGAGAAGTGCTTCTTTGGCACCACCGTCAGCAAGTTCTTGGGATACATCTTTAGTGAGCGCGACATTGAGGCCAACACCGACAAGGTACAGGTAATCATGAACATGAGGTCACCTGTGGAGAAAGAAGAAGTGCAATGCCTTCAGAGGAGGTTAACGACTAGCTCTCTCTTGCTTTATCTCAAAGCTCACTTCAAGGCCAGAAGACGCTCACTACAAGTACATTAACTGGAAACTAAATTTTGAGGAAGTGTTTTAGATTCTCAATGAACACTTGGTAGCAATCCCACTCCTATCTGTTCGGTACATACCTTGTGATATATTATACATCTACCTAGCTATCTCTGCACAACCGTCAGCTGCGCGATAGTATGAAGAG